>NC_090265.1:1603111362-1603427862 GCF_040414725.1 Anabrus simplex | reverse complement strand
CATACGTGGGAAATATTGAAAAAGCTTGGGAACCAGCACATGACTTTGGAAAACATTATAGTTGGACAATTTAAAGGATTCGCTAACAATTTTAAATTATCACTTATTCGTTCGTAATCTGTTTACCCTCCAGGGTCGGCTTTTCCCTCGGACTCAGCGAGGAATCCCACCTCGACCGCCTCAAGGGCAGTGTCCTGGAGATTCAGACTTTGGATCAGGGATACAGCACCAGTATCTCGCCCAGGCGGCCTCGCCTGCTATGCTGAACAGGGGCCTTGTGGAGGGATGGGAAGGATGGATGGAACAGGCAAGGAAGAGGGAAGGAAGCAGCCATGGCCTTAAGTTAGGTACCATCCCGGCATTTGCCTAGAGGAGAAGTGGGAAACCACGGAAAACCACTTCCAGGATGGCTGAGGTGGCAATCGAACCCACCTCTACTCAGTTGACCTCCCGAGGCTGAGTGGATCCCGTTCCAGCCCCCGTACTACTTTTCAAATTTCGTGGCAGAGCCGGGAATCGAACCCGGACCTCCGGGGGTGGCAGCTAATCACGCTAACCACTACACCACAGAGGCGGACTACTTTCACTTATACTACTCCTAAATGATGAATCGTCTAGTGCTTCCTTTCTGTACAATAATTTTAATATTTTCGGTTATCATCGCCTCAATTGTAAAAATTCAGGATTCTTGGGTACTTATGTCTTTTGTAAAATAATTATTGATATTCCTATCCTTCCTTTTATTTCCTTTTCAGATTTCCAATCCTCTACCTTTGCACCTGTCCTATCGTTTCTTTTTTATTTTATTTTCCGATTTCCAATCCTCTATCTGTGCACCTGTCCTATCGTTTGTTCGTTTATGTAGTCTTCCACTTTCTCCATAGACTAAATAAATAACATTATTATCATATCTGTCATTGCGTTGGCTCATTTGGAGGGCCTTAATCTAAGCTCTCACTCGGAAGCACAGTCTGCACCTAGGAGGCGTGTGACTCAGTAATACGATGAAGACAGGAGGTGAAAGGAGAGTGTGCCGTAGCAAGGTGGCGCGGCCCATGCCAGAAGAGGCAGGTGCTCGACAGCAGTCGCGCGCCAACCACGACGTCATCAGATCCGCGACCAGGGAACACGGAAGGCAAGGTGCAACACGACACTGATTTATGGAGAGACTTAAGGTCGGAGCGCTGGCAGTTAACAGCGGATTACATTCAAAGTCGCTGCCATTTATTTACATACCACGATATTACATTATATTGATATTGCCGCCATGTTTACGAAATGAAGTTTCTCATTTACATACATACACATAAACAGCTTCTTCTGCGCGTGCTTCTCATATACATTGACGCATACTGTGTTATGGAATATTTTCAAAGTCGTTAATTTTCCGTTTACCGAGCGCGGTAGCTGCAGCCGCTTAAGAGCGTCCTGTATCCAATATTCGGGAGATAGTGGGTTCGAACCCAACTGTCCGCAGCACTGAAGATGGTTTTCCGAGGTTTCCCCATTTTCACACCAGGCAAATCCTGGGGCTGTACCTTAATTAAGGCCATGGCCGCTTCCTTCCCACGCCTAGCCCTTTCATATCCCATCGTCACCATAAGACATACCTGTGTCGGTGCGACGTAAAGCAACTTGTAAAAAAAAAAAAAAAAAAAAAAAGGAAGAGGGAAGGAAGCAGCCGTGGCCTTAAGTTAGGTACCATCCCGGCATTTGCCTGGATGAGAAGTGGGAAACCACGGAAAATGTAAGGATGTATAAATACAAGTATAACATTAATGTGTGTCCATACGATGTCCTGGTTTTCTACGTGGTCGAGTATGAAGTGAGATGGAGATTCGTAGCGAGTTTTTACGACAGGTTGCCCTTCCTGACGTCAATCTCATCAGAGGAATAATTAATGATATGAGATGAATGACGTGGTATATGATATCAGGAAGGGTCAGGGTGAAATCCGGTTCCGGCACATACCCTACTCCTGTCGTATAGCACCAAGAGATCCACTCAAGGCTTTACGTCCCCATCCGATGGACGAATCACCATCAACAGCGTTATTTGCCCTCACTCAGTAAGAGCACTGCGTAAAGGTTTGGAATTTAATCCAAGCTTTTGACACTCAATCTAGTGATCAGAAATTCTATACCACCACCTCTCCTGTCCTGCTGGCCAATATTGTGATAATGAATATTTTTTCTATCAACGGGACTCGAACCGGATAACCACGGTGCCATACTATAGACTAGACGCCTTAATGATCATGGCCAACAGGTATAACATTAATATAATATAATTGGTTGTACGTCCCACTAAATTACAGATTTTTGTAGACGCGAGGTGCCGGAATATTTCCCCGTGGGAGTTCTGACGTACTTGAGCACTTTCGAATACCTCCGGGCTGAGCCAGGATCGAACCTGGCACGTTGGGCACAGGAGACCAGCGCTCTTCCGCCTGAGCTACTCAGCCCGATAGGTTTACAATTGATAACAGATACTGAATCAATGAGAGACTCCGGGCATCCAAACTTAACATTGCATATGTGCAAAGGAGAACTTACTCGCTTGCTATACATTCTCTTACACAGTTAAGTATTGTTACAAGAAAATAAAATTCAGGAAATGGCCCTTTCGATCGTTTTACCATCTGGTCGCCGGCTCCATGGCTAGATGGTTAGCGTGCTGCCTTTTGGTCCAGGGGTCACGGGATTCACTCCCGACCGGGTCGGGTAATTTAATCTTCACTGGTTGATTCCGATGGCTCGTCATAGGTAAAGCCCCATCCTCATGCACACGCAGGCCTTTCGGAGGCCACATACGCCATTATTATTATTATTATTATTATTATTATTATTATTATTATTATTATTATTATTATTATTTGTTTGATATTATACTTCATTTCATCGTCCGCTTAACGTCCAGGTCTGGCCTTTCCCGTGGATTCAGCGACGGATCCGACTTTTACCGCCTCATGGGCAGCGTTCTGGATCGTGAGACATTTGGTTGAGGATAAAACTGGGAAGAAGGACCAGTACCTCACCCAGGTGGCCTCACCTGAACAGTCGCCTTGTGGGGGTGGGAAGATTGGAAGGGAAGACAAGAAAGAGGGAAGGAAGTGGTCGTGGCCTTAAGTAAGGTACCATCTCGGCTATTGCCTGGAGAAGAAGTGGGAAACCATGGGAAATCACTTCGAGGATGGCTGAGGTGGGAATCGACCTCCTCTACCCAGTTGACCTCCCGAGGCTGAGGGTACCCCGTTCCAGTCCTCGTACTACATTTCAAATTTCGTGGCAGAGCCTGGAAAATGATCCCGTACCTGCAGGGCTGGCAGCTAATCACACTAACCACTACACCGCAGAGGCGGACATCTGGTTGATATACCAGAGATTAATATTTAGATGTAAAAATCCACAGTGGAACGGTTAGCACTATTAGCTGCCGTCCTCGGATGTCCGGGTCAATCCCCGATATTGCTAAAAGTGTATGATTAGCACGGGGACTGGAATGTGTTTAGAGGTGGTACATGCAACGCACTTCCTTTTGAGTTATGCCTTGAACGAACTGCACCATCTCGAGACAAGGACACTAATTTATATTGTACAATGCTGCAACGCTTGGATTTTGTATAGAAAAATAAATGGGTCTAAGCAAGCAAGTGGAATGACTGTCGACCAGAAAAAATCACATTGATCTTGTACAGACCCTGCGCCAGATTGGGCAAACAGAATTTCAAGGGTGGGAAACCAAGTTTGGAAATCAATGAGGAAATAAAATGAAATGGCGTATGGCTTTTAGTGCCGGGAGTGTCCGAGGACAAGTTCGGCTCACCAGATGCAGGTCTTTTGATTTGGCTCCCGTAGGCGACCTGCGCGTCATGATGAGGATGAAATGATGATGAAGACGACACATACACCCAGCCCCCGTGCCGGCAAAATTAACCAATTAAGGTTAAAATTCCCGACCCTGCCGGGAATCAAACCCGGGACCCCTGTGGCCAAAGGCCAGCACACTAACCATTCAACCATGGAGCCGGACAATGAGGAAAGAAGAACGAAGTTTTAAGTATTATGCATACCTCCGACTGATGTAAGGAAGGATTTTAACCACCACTGCCCAATGTGTAATGAAAAAGGTATGGCTTATGTAATGGGTTCACCATCACGTGCGCGAGAAATGTAAATAAAACCTCTGTCTACGTGAACAAGGGAAAAAATCAAGGCTTTTCATGCTAATTAGATGGAGTGAATTGTATTGCCTACGTTAAACTGTGAAGGTGAAATCAGTTCTAAAATGCTGTTTATCTCAGAGCATTCATGAACAGTGAAATGTATCAGCAGCCTATGTAGCTGATTGCAATTTTGCATACAGGCAAAACTTTCAAACTTTCTTTTGACTTTAAACTAACAAATGTATGTACAGTCTAACACTTAGTCCCATTTCTTGATACGGGGTCAGGGGTGAGGTGAGACAAAGTGATAGACATGTTTTTACGTCCGGAGCCTTTCCTGCCACAAACATCAGTCGGGAAGCTTAAGACGATGAAATTAATGATAGTGAATGAAACTGGGTAAGCAGGTGAAACGAACCGGCTGTCGCGTATGAGCTCTCCCGGCATTTGCCTGGAAGTGAAAGTGGGAAATCGCAGAAAACCATTCTCAGGACTTCCGACAGTGGGGTTCGAACCCACTTGCCTTTCGAATGCAGAGTTTGACTCCATAATTGTAGCGCATTAACACTCGCAGCCACTCCTCTTGGTGAACTAACAATTATCTCTAAATATATTTTTCTGATGATAGTACGTTCCTTGTGGAATGAAAAATACAATATTTGAAACATTATGTAATAAATTAATGCGTTTAAGGGATAAAACTGAATACCATACAATGGCGGCTTGTGCTAAATTCAACTTTATGTTACAATTTTCAAGTGAAAAACCGAACAAAAACTAAATAAACTTAAAAAATTATATGTAATATACGGAGAGTTGTCCCAGTTAATAAAGGCTGACTGACCGAGGCGGTAAAGGCGTGCTCGGTTCGCCTGGAAGGACATGGGTTCGAATCCCCGTCAGGAAGTCGTAAAATTTAAGAAACGAGATTTGCACTTCCGGAGGTTCACATGGCCCTGAGGTTAACTCAGCCTACACCAAAAATGATTACCAGGTTAATTCCTGGGGGCAAAGGCGGCCGGGCGTAGAGCTAACCACTCTACCCTATCAAGTGCCGAGGTTACGGATAGTAGAAGCCTTTACCTTCCACCACTCCAAGGGCCTTCATGGCCTGTACGGAAAGACTTTGCTTTGCTTTGCGTTTGCCCGAGTTAATACAGGACGCGACCTTCAGCTCACGTGTCGCTCCTAGAAGCAGTTGCATGCCATTTTTGTTGTTCTGTCTGGACGGTGTGATTTAAAGAAGTGCCGCGTAGAGTCATATCCTACCATTGTTGCCTCATGGCCTGACAAAATTGCAGATATATGGCAAGGCTATATTTTTGAACTCTCCGATGCTATCGAGTATTGTACAACACTATAAAATGAAAGTTTCAACACTAGTAAGTCCTCTGTAGGCAATGTGATAAAATAACGTGAAAATGGTTTTCCATCAGAAACAACTTCGAAAAAACTGCCGCGGAGTAGAGTTCGACCCTCCAGGACTTCGGACATCATTAAGAAGGTAAATCTGCTGTCCTGAAGGAAAATCTACCACCTCAAAGACACCTTGCCAGCCACGCAAGCACATCTAAAGGTACAGTCTACCGAATAATTAAAGAAGACCTGAACCTGGTAAAGCAGCAAATGGCTCGTGGACATGCTTTGAAAGTAACGCACGTTAAAGAACAGTTCACTATTGCGAGAATATTATACGAAACCTACCTAGCAGGGGTTAAATGGCAGTTGGTTGCTACCCTGGATGAAGATTTGGATTATTTAGATGACACCAGCAAGCTCCGTGCAATTTGCTCTCGCTCAAAAGGCCAAAAGGGGCACTCAAACTTCGTCAAGGAAAACAAAGAAAAGTTTGCTACGAGGTTCATGGTAGTGGGAGGATATTGTACCCCTAGTACACTCAGAATCCTCAGAGTACCCAAAAATGTGATGATCAATGCCACCTACTTCCAGAAGAATGTCATTAACCCCTATTTCGACGAAGATATCCCTGGGCTGTACGGTGAGGATGCTTCAGATGTCTGGATTCACTTGGATAAGGCATCCAGTAATACTGCCAGATCGTCAGTCATCTACTACGACAGGAAAGAAGCAGAGACGGCTGTCTGTGTCATACAATTTAGTGACATCCTTGTCAAATCCCTGGATGCCTCGCTCGTGGATTTCTGAGTTTCTGTGTCCTGTAAAGAGGGCTTTCTCGAGACGTTCCGCCATTATTGAGGGTCTTTGGAAAGTGCCCAAGGAGGAATAGGAAAATATTCGTCTTCCTGTACTCCGTTGAAGTCTTCTACATTGTAAATTGAGACGTAAGGCAATAGTACGTGCCCGTGGCTATCACATCGAGCACAACCGGGTCTGGAGGAAACGAATCGCCTAGAACAAATGGTACGTCAAAATCGTCCAAACTTAACTGGGTAAACTTCAGCATAGTACTCACTCATTGACGAAAAATATTTCCTGCTGCATGAATTGTCGATAACTTTATAGCAGAAATCCACCATGTTCTTCTCAATTGAGAGCATAGCAAAGGCACTAAACCGTTGGTATGAAATGGTGTTCCTAAGAAAGTTCTTCATTCTGTTGCGAGAAGAAAACCATGTATATTTGCTAATGGTATAACGTCGCATTAATCCATGGAAGGTTTCCGGTGAGACAAGTATTTTAAAGGATTAGAATTGGGAAGGAAGTGTCCGTGGGCTTAATTAAGGAGCAGACTCAGCGAAAACCAACTTTCGGCTTCAGCAGTTGTCATGTGTGTTGCGACGAATATTCTCAACAATTTCTGAGAATGTGTCTTGTAAATTGCTGGCCGGATGAATTGAAGGAGTGGTACAACTCCTTCAATAGTTCTGAAGTCTAATATTTTGATATAAAACTGAAAGTTCCGTCTTTAGTCTTCATTCTTTTAGCATGCTGTAAGCCTCGGCAGCAACATATTCTCTCTTAGGAAAATTATGTAAATAATGCTCAAATGTAGAAGAAACTAGAGATGTATTTCTTCTGCTATTCTGCGCAGTTACTTTTTTTACAAGTTGATTTACGTCGCACCGACACAGATAGGTCCTATGGTGACCATGGGATGGGAAATGTCTATGAGTGGGAAGGAAGCAGCCATGGCCTTAATTAAGGTACAGCCCCAGCATTTGCTTGGTGTGAAAATGAGAAACCACGAAAAACCATATTCAGCCATCTTCAGGGCTGCCGACAGTAGGGTTCCAACCCACTATCTCTCGAATGTATGCTCACAGCAGTGTCCCCCTAACCGCACAGCCAACTCGCTTGGTCTGCGCAGTTCGTAGGCAAAGCAGGCACAAGCTTAGTATGAGACACTTTCAAAGCTTCACCTGCCTTAATCATACAAGTGGCATCATCCAGTAGTATGATGAAAATTTCTCGTCTCCTTCTTTTGAAAGCCATAGGAATATTAGTCTATTCTGAACTATACTAGCAACAATTGATGTGAGTGCTTGCTACTACTCTTTGTATAATATTGCATCTTCAGTGCTTGAATCCAATTTTATCCAATTTCCCTTACCTTCCAGAAGAATGGGTAGTATTACCGACTATTAACAAATGTAGGAATCTCTAATATACAATCCAATTATCTCGAAAACCATTAAATAATGCGAGTATCAGGCATTTTTCATGAAAGTATTGCCTTAATCATATAAGCGGCACCGGGCGAGTTGGCCGTG
This sequence comes from Anabrus simplex, assembly GCF_040414725.1. Classification (NCBI taxonomy): domain Eukaryota; kingdom Metazoa; phylum Arthropoda; class Insecta; order Orthoptera; family Tettigoniidae; genus Anabrus; species Anabrus simplex. Next base: position 1,603,420,005 of record NC_090265.1, on the reverse strand, counting down.
CGGTTAGGAGTGCGCAGCTGTGAGCTCGCATCCGAGAGATAGTGGTTTCGAACCCCACTGTTGGCAGCCCTGAAGATGGTTTTCCGTGGTTTACCATTTTCACTCCAGGCAAATGCTGGGGCTGTACCTTAATTAAGGCCTCGGCCGCGTCCTTCCCATTCCCAGGCCTTTCCTGTCCCATCGTCGCCATATGACCTATCTGTGTCGGTGCGACGTAAGGCAACTAGCATATAAGTGGCAGCATCCAGGAGTGTGATGAAAATTTCTTGTCTCCTTCTTTCGAAAGCCATAGGAATATTAGTCTGTTCTGAACTACACCAACAAAAATTGATGTGAGTGCTTGCTGCTACTCTTTGTGTAATATTGCATCCTCAGTGCTTGAATACAAATTTATCCAATTTCCATAACACAACTTTGTAATTATACTTCCAGAAGAATGGGTAGTATTGCCGACTATTAACAAATGTAGGAATCTCTAATATACAAACCAATTATCTCAAAAACCTCTAACTAATGCGAGTATTTGGTATTTTTCCTGGTCTCTAGAATTTGTGGACAATTCTGGTTATTCAATATTTCAATGCCATTGCACTCTTACGGAATTAAACGTGTCTAGTGCTTTTCACATATCATTTGTACAGGCATCTTCTCATTTCTACAATTGTTCTTTCCCAGTAACAATTTATAAATTGCAGTGAGTATTTGAAATAGCCTTCAAAGTAGTTTTACTGTGCGTTGACGTCTGAAGGGGTCATGTTACCCAAAATCGTTCTTCACAGGGTAAGTACGAAAGAAATCATTCAATTAGATTTTCCTAATTATGTTAAGAGCGACCTAGTTCACCAAAGAACCATTCATAACAGTACTCTGAAACCTTCAACTGAACTAAGTTGTCATTTTTCCTGTGTGGAAGTGCCAGGAAATGGGTTGAATATAATTTGAGATCCAAATTCTTGCTGCGTTTTTATTGCTTCTTTTGTGAGCGGGGTAGAGACCTACAGTGGTCCAGAATTTCCTTCCCTTGCCAAATTGAGCACTACATTCCCCCAGCAGAATTTTGATATGGTGTTTTGAAACTGTTGCTTCTCTACTTTATGCGGGTCTCTTTGGTTGCAATTTTTTGTAGGTACATGCGCGTTCATTAGTGTATAAGCTTTTTTAATGATCTGATTGTTAACAGTGAAATTCTTTTACAAGGAGATGGAAAGTTTAATACTGAATTTGTGATACTCCTCCTGACTGAAAGTGCCGAATTGTAATGGTTTGTTGGGGGGGGGGGGGAGGACTGCTGGTTTGTGTTTAAATATTCTATATCTTCCTCATTCAAATGATTCTTATCCGCGTTTCTTGTCTCTTGGAGTGCTAAAATTTGGATGTTGAGTTTGTCTAATGTGTACATTAGGTGGTTTAGCTTAGTCTAGAGAAGTGTATTGGTGTTTGAAGTGTCAGTCAAATATTTGCATTTTGGACCAGGAGATTTTGGAAGTGCCTACACATTCCCGCCTTATGTTTTTGATCCCCCAGAATCCGATGACCGAGATAACCTTGTAAATCTGCTAGTGCCTGGGGTAGCTGCTTTGTTAATATCGACAACAGTGTTACAACCAAGGTTTTAAGCCTTATAGATTGCCTGAAGCAGGCTGTGCCTGGTTTTGGTCCGCTAGAGATATTTTTATTTCCCTTGGACCCTCCGGACAAGTCAGGCGAGCCTCCCTATCCCCCACTTGGGATGCACCCTGTGTTGAAAGAGCTGAAGCCCAATTATTATTATTATTATTATTATTATTATTAGTAGTAGTAGTAGTAGTAGTAGTAGTAGTAGTAGTAGTAGTAGTAGTAGTACTAGCTGTAGTACCCGGCGTTGCCGGGGTAGTTTCTGAATGTTTATCTTTAAGATTTGCATTAGCAGTTAGTTATGTGTGAATATAATTTTTATAGAATTCCATTTTGACTTGCAGATTGACATGTTACGATCTATTATGTAGTTTTAGAATTATTGAGATGTGTTTGATTTCAAGTTTTAGATGATTTAATTTTCGACTAAAACTTTGTCCTTATGGAAGCTTGAAACGATTGGGAACTATTGGATTCTGTCAAAAATGAGTAAGTGATAAGTGTGATAACTATACGTATTTAGCCGTCGCACTATAGATACGATGTACAGGATTTCAACTGTCAATGAAACTGCCCCCTCTCGCCCCCCACCCCTAAGAGATAAAAAATCGGGGTTGTCACCATTCAGCTCAGTGACTCCAAAACTGTAGATTCGACACTATTTTAGATTATTTTTATATCTTAACCCCTCCCCCCCCATCACACCAACCCCAAAGGAGACTGAACATGAACTTAAAAAAATTCTGAGTGTCACTATTCATTTCAGCGACCACGCAAACTATATATTCGATACTATTCCAGATTATTTTATACCTTACCCTCCTTGCCCCCCTGCCCGTACTGGTGCTAGGGGTGCCTTACCCCCACGCGGTTTGTCTCCTGATACTAAGTCATAAGTGTACCAAATTTGGTTGAAATCGCTCCAGTGGTATAGGATGAGATGTAATACATACAAACAAACAAACAATGACATTTATATATATAATTTTTATACCTCATCCCTTTTCCATCCCCGGCCAAAGGAGTCCTATAAGTGTCTTACACAACAGTATATTTTTTCCAGATAGAAATTCATATGTGTACCAATTTGTTTGGCAGCTATGCCCATACCTACATGCATAATCTCGCTGCTCTAGAAATCCTGGAGCTGACGTTGCCATGGTTACGGCAGTTCATTTCTTTTATCCGATTCCTAGAGCAGGGGTAGTGTGGTGACAATACCTCCACAACGGTTAGTTTTAGAGCCCGTAGGGCCTACCGAGTTTTGTTCTTTGCATTAAGTAATTTTTAAAATCGGCTCAGTAGTTTTTGAGTCTATCCGTTACAAACACAAATATACAAATTCTTCCTCTTTATAATATTAGTGAAAATGAAAACCTACAACCTGTTTTCCAGTCATTGACCGGGTCAGGGATGTAATGAATGAAGCATATATAGGCTGTTATTACAATGGGGTCGCCACTCCCAAGGTGATTTATTAATGAGTGATAAATGCTATGAAATGATAATGGAGAGTGTTGCTGGAATGAAAGAAGACAGGGAAAACCGGAGTACCCGGAGAAAAACCTGTCCCGCCTCCGCTTTGTCCAGCACAAATCTCACTTGGAGTGACCGGGATTTGAACCACGGTATCCAGCGGTGAGAGGCCGACGCGCTGCCGTCTGAGCCACGGAGGCTCTTTATAATAATAGTATAGATTATTATTATTATTATTATTATTATTATTATTATTATTATTATTATTATTATTATTATTATTATTATTAAATGATGACGCTTTCCGAAGGTGGTTATAAGGCCCAGACGTCCTGATCTATTTCGTGACCGAGTCGTGCCATTTTGTTGTGATCGTCACAGGAGTGCTCAGTGAGAGAACTTCAAATATTGGACAGATTCACAAACAAGTTTAACAACCTTCATTCTCCTGTTTGAAAAAATGTGGGCTTGTCTGAAAGTTATACAGGTGACATTTAGTGATATTTATTATAGACCAGAAATGTAAGATATGGGCATATTTGCATACCGCAATGGAAGTATATTGCCAGTTTTATAATTAATATCATTTATATTTAGGGAGTTGATATATTTACAACTTTAAAAATAAATTCTTTGTCTACGTACACTGTACAGAAAAAATATTCAGATTGTGGCAAGTAAGTCATTGCCGTCAAACAATTACTTTTCAGTCCTCCCTAAATATCTGGTTAACGAAATCTGACAAGTCGTTCTTCGAATGCTTCTAGCATAACTCCATTATGTGTAATATATGCGAGATTTCGAAGGTAGGTTTGGTCCATGACTCTTTCCTGCTGATCGCCTAAAGTGTTCAAATCTTCTGGACCTTAACATTTGGTATTCGGAGAGAAAGTGGTACAGTGCGTTCTTCGTACAGAGAACTTATAGAGGGTAACAAAGAATACAAACATTCACCCACGGAGTTCATCGTCTATATCAATTTATTCTCCTTTTTCTTATTTTTCTTCTACTTCTTCTTCACCTGTTGTTGCTGCCGCATTATTATCCACCTTGGAGGGCATGTGGATGTGAACTACAGTATATTCGTTTTTCCTGGTTGGATAGATATAGCCTAATGCACAAGTCAGCTATCCTTGAACATATATGTCTGGGTTTCGAGAAATTCTGTTCATCCATTTTCCCGTGATGTCGTAACAGACAGACAGACAGACAGACAGACAGACAGACAGACAGACAGACAGACAGACAGACAGACAGACAGACAGACAGACAGACAGACAGACAGACAGACAGACAGACAGACAGACAGACAGACAGACAGACAGACAGACAGACAGACAGACAGACAGACAGACAGACAGACAGATGAAAATTAAACCGAATCTGTTGTGGGCTTCTATTGAAGTGTAGAGGTAAAATTATTTTATTTTTATAGATATCTACATTCGTAGACAACGGCAGACCAGAAAAATTTGGAGTCTCCTGACGATATCCAATACATTTTTTGAAGAAACACCCCAATTATCAAGATTAAAAGTCACCTTTTTATCTTTAACTCAGGTTTAAATTTGGATGTCTTGAAGCAAGGGAATAAAATTCTTGTATGCAGCAGCCAGTCTATTCGCTCCATTATATACCAGTTTGGTAACTTCTATGATCTCTGCAGTTTTATTCTAACCTAAGAAATAAACTAAATATATATATATCCATGTTCTTTTTCGACACAAGAAGAAATAAGAGAAAGATAATTATTAGACGAATATGTTTAACATGAACACTGATTAAGTCTCCACACTGTGTTTTCAGACGATATTTTTTTGCTTTTGTTCTCTCCACGAATCCTAATTAACACTCAATCTTCGGTATAATAAAGATATATTCGGAATCCTCAGCGATTATAGAGAGAAACATTCAGTGTAGGAAACTTGAAAGTTGTCCTTCCGCATTTCATTATCGTTATGAATTACCTTCTTCAGCTGCTGTGGCCTTGCTATAAAAGAGGCCACATTCAGACACTCTATATGGAGAAGAAACTATAGCACTAATAAGAAATGCTACGCTCGTAAAGAATTCAAGTGACAAGAGTAGCAAGCGCCAGGCAGGCACGTGCTAACTAAACATATTCAGATAATTTTAATTCAAGGGTACTCAGTTCCTGACCAATGATATGTACACACCTATAATGGCTGGCTGGAGTGACCTTAGTGCAGGATGTGGTCGGCCTCAATTCACTCGGCATTAATCAAATCTTCGCAACTCTTGAACTTGTACACAAACACTAGTTGTCCTATTCTTTGCTGAGTTACTGAATAACTTATAATCATAGATATATCAGTGGACAATAATTAGATACCACTGCCGTTGACATGAAAGCGCTTGTCAAATGACCAAATTGCAGGTGCATTTCTGATCGAAGAATGAACAAGAGATAAGTGTCTAATGCTTTATAAAAAGTTATTAAATATTTAAGTTCGTGAATATCTCCGTTATCATAGATCGTAAGGTAAAATGCACAGGGCGTAGAATTTGTAATTGCAACCTCTACATCTTCTACTGTAAGGAAAGCAACAAGAAGTAGTATGCCACTTAAGTGACGCCTAAACCATCTATGACAGCTGACGATGGAGCTGTCGCGCATTACCTCTGTCTCCCACTTCCCACTTCCCCTCCTCTCCGTTTCCTTCTCTGACGCACAGCAACAGGCAGCGGCTGGCTCTCTGGACTAGCAAGTTCGTCCATTTGAATCGCGCGCCCGGAAGTAACAACATAACCTTGTTTTCTGGAAAAGAAAATTGTCTCCGCCAATCCGATTGCACCAACGTTCTTATCATACATAACACGAAGAGTATCCCTGACTTTTTTGTCAGTATAGTTATGATACAACCTGAGATGAAGAGGTCTGTGTTAAGATGAACTCAAACATCTAGTCCCTGATCCCGATGTCCTGTGAACCGAAGGCCACGACGCTAATCATTCAGCCAAGAAGCTGGAGAACTATGCGTGTATTCCATAGATATAAAGAAAAGTGCATGACAGAGATCTAGGATCACCAGGCAAATGCTGGGGCTGTATCTTAATTAAGGCCACGGCTCCTTCCTTCCCACTTCAAGCCCTTCCATATCCCATCATCGCCATAAGACCTATTGTGTCGGTGCGACTTAAATCAACGTGTATGACCTAGGAAAACAATATCGACCACACGGAGGCATTATGTGATGGAATTATCTCCTAAATGCAAGCTTACAGTTCCACGGCTCGTACCGCTCAGCCACTAGCTCGGAGAGAAGGCTTGAGCCGTCAGTTCTATGCTTAGTCTTCACCAGAGTGTGGTTTTATGGTTATTAAAAGTGGTTAAACCTGTACATACAAATGTGACTTGGTGGCTCGGGTTAACACGCTATGGCTATGGAACCAAGCATTTCGCATTCGGAAGGTGAGTAGGTTTTCTATGGTTTTCTGTGGTTCCTCTTAACAGTTCCTATTCACAGGTCACAGCCGATTACTTCCATCTGCTTACCCAAATTCATACAGCAGCATTCATCTTCATCAGCTCCTCAACAGAGATCGTTAGCATGAAGGACATCCGACCATAAGAACATGCCATATAATTATCTCACGACATCCTCGAGCACATATCAGAAAACGGGACTAAGGAGTAGACATAGGTGTACATGTACCTACATCACATCGCACATATGGGCTAAAACATGAAAATATGGAGCAAATATATTATACTAACATTTGTTAATGGTGCAAAATAATAAAAAGGATGTCCGGTATTGTATCAGATGTTCAGACTTAAAATAGTACAGTTAAAGATTGATTGTTAAAATATGAAAGTCGCAAAATAAGAATTTATGTGGAAGACCAAGAACAAGAGTTCAACTCTTTTGGTGTGGGTCACAGAGGGTTGAATGCCAAGGTCAAAGCGAGGAAGAAAGGAAAACAATGTGCATAGGACTGAACTTCTTTTCCAGATGTCACAGAATTTCCAAAATTCAGCTTTGAAATACTGATAATAGTATAATAAATTATAAGTTATTTTCTAACATCTCTGAAACCATAAAATTTGGACGAGGACTCTATACAACCCAACAGGGAAGAAATAGAGGAGATAATCAAATGCATCAAGAGCAACAAGGCCCAGGTGAAGATGGTATGGTTGGAGAGATGTGGAATCAAGTAGATGAACAGTCCATGCAGAGTATCACCCAGATCATGCAAGACACATGGGGAAAAGAGTTCTTGCCAGAGGGATGGACGTCAGCCGTTATTTATCCATTACACAAGAAGGGAAGGAAGGTCGACCTAAACAACTACAGAGGCTGCCATTGATGATTTCACGGCTCGTACTTATGGACATGATATAGGCTTTTGGCTTATGCCGTGTTAATAAAATAAGGTGAAATTCTTTACGTTTCGCAGAGAACTACAGAGGCATCTCCCTGTTGCTTGTAACCTACAAGATGTTCTGTACATCCCTGCTAACTAGAGTTACTGAACAGTAGGACTCCAAACTAGGTAAATACTAGGCTGGTTTCCGCGTCAGTAGTTCCTGCACAGAGCAGATTAAAAACCTGAAGACCATCCTCACATATAGGAGCCGAGGGGACACCCCTGGGTAGCCGTTATGGTGGATTTCCAAAAGGCATACGATTCCCTGCGGGAAATGAGCCTGGATGAGAAGACCACCAGACGGGTCCAAGCTACCTTGACGAACACCACCTCCAAAGTCTAGTTCAGGAGCTAGTTCTCTGAGAGGTTTCCCATCCAGACTGGAGTCAGACAGTGAGATGGTCCCTCTTGCATCCTCATTAACTGTGTATTACAGACGATCATCAGGGAATGTTTGTCACATTGTCATCAGAAGCAGGAGTGAAGCTTGGGCACAAGAAAGACAACCTCAGTGTACCCTGTCTAGCCTTTGCTGCTGATCTCACATTAATGGCCAACAGCATGGAAGAGGCTACAGCATTGCAGCGAAAACCGGCTTGAGGGTTAACCAACAGAAGACGGAGTTAATCACTAACATAGAGAAAGCTCCTTCTATAATTCCACTAGGAAACAACACCATAAATAAATTTCCTGTAGTCAAGTACTTAGGAGAATGGTTCTCAGCAAGCGAGAGCGAAACTTTGGCCATAGACACCAGGTGCACCAAGTTAGATAGGGCCTATCATTCCTGTAAAAGCATCTACTACTCCAAGTACCTCTCTAAGAACCTAACGCTGAAGCACTACAACTCTGTAGTAAGAACCTCTGTACTCTACGCCTCTGAGTGCCTCTTGGTGAATCGAAAGGGCCCACTGAGGAAAGTATAACTTAAAGAGAGGAAAATCTTGAGGAGGATACTAGGACCCATAAGAGAGGAGAATGGTACCTACAGTATCAAATGCAACAACGAGCTTTACGAACATCAGGAAGATATAGTCACGTGTATGAGGAAAAGGCGACTGACCTTCTACTGGACATGACTCGCCTGAAACCCCTGCAAGCTCACCCAGAGAATCCTCACAGTGACAAATAGGGGAAAGGCTTCCAAAGCCAAGTGGATGGCCTCAGTAAAATCAGACCTAGACCAACTACTGATCCCTTTAGAGACCACAGAGAACCGATCTCAGTACCAACAGGCCATCCTACAGGGAGTAACTCACAAGCAAAAAGAGTACGCCATCAGACCAAAGGGGACGGATAGAAGAAAGTAGGCACACAGCCAGAAAATGAAAGTATACTGTGCCAGAAAAAAGCAGAATACCTTAGCTATGAGTTACGGCGATTCCCGTCGTCCCTAGTAGGCCAAAACGAACCAAAAAAATTAAAATATGCAAATATATGCACTTTCCTCAGATGTATAGAATCATGTACTAAACACGGAAACGTGGACAAATATGGGCGATAAGAAATGTTTTAATCACTTCAAATATCCTAATTCGTAAACATACGACAACATTTTTGCTGTAGCTAATGAAAAATCTAATATGTATTTGCAAAGAAATCTCAGCTCTCTTCATCACTCTTCTCAAAAAAATATTCCGCTACTCATTTCTAGCAAGAAAGAAAAACGATGTGCATAGAGCAGAACTTGTTTTGCAGATATCATAAGAATTTTAGAATTCAGCTTTGAAATATTGATGCTAGTAAAATACATTTTAATTAGAAATATGTTTTTGAAGACTTTCATCTGGATCATGGCATTGTTTGAAAGTGAATATGGACGATAATTAGCTCAGAAAGAAAGGTAAGGTTTTGAAATGTAGTGTTACAGAAGAATGCTGAATGTGAGATGGATAGATCGCATGACGAATGAAGAGATATTGAGTCGAGTTGGTGAGCGGAGATCGTTTTGGCTAAATTTGAAGAGAAAAAGAAATGTAATGTGGGTTTTTGAGAGAAGAGTAGAGGGTAAGAACGGTATGAATATGACAAGCAGATTGGAGCAGATGAAGGGTGCAGCATTTATGTAGAAATGAAAATGTTAGCACATGATAGGATGGCATGGAGGGCTGCATCAAATCAGGGTAGATCCAGCAACAACAGCAACAACAATTTTCTAGTGGAGACTGAATTTACCCCCGGCTGACGTGCCTCGCTAGAAGTGGGTAGTGTTTTCTTTTAGACATGCTATAGGCTTTAGGACTTATGCCGTGTCAAGAAAATAAGGTGAAATTCTTTACGTTTCGCAGAGAACTTTGCTCTGCGCCATAAGAAAATCTCAACTGTCCACCATAAAGGCTTTTCAAACAATGAGCTTTGAATTTAGGCGTTATAATAGAAGAGCAAATGGTACGTTCATTCGTCACCAGATGGCTCTCCGGACACGGTACAGCGCTAGCGTTCGAAGGGGAAACTGACGAGACCATCAGAATCAGTCTGAAAGGGTCACATAATGTAACTGGTGTACGCAACATATGACATTGACAGGTGTATGACATCGCCACAAGCCCGCAATGAAATATCTGGTGATGAGGAATGTACGAATTTGGAAAACACCGAAACGAAATAACAATGGTGAAGGGACAGGGAAGGGAACTACCTACGTTAATCCTTAATGGCTGGCAATCAGGTATTACTCAACTGATAGCCAGTGTCCCTGTTGAAATTGTTAGGATTTCTTCGTATTTCCACAGCCTCCCGTATAATCCTGGTCCTGTAGTGTCTAGTGTGGGTAAGAGCTCGAGCATCTTGGAACATGACATCATGACCCGACGATAGAACGTGCTCAGCCATTGCTGATTTGTCTGGCTGCTTGAGACGAATATTACATTCATGTTCCTTGATACGGATATCAATGGACCGGTATGTTTGGCTATGTATACCTTCAATCAATCACTACTGATCTGCATTTAGGGCAGTGGCCCAGGTGGCAGATACCCTATCTGTTGTTTTCCTGGCGTTTTCTTAAATGATCGCAAAGAAATTGGAAAATTATTGAACATTTCCCTTGGTAAGTTATTCCATTCCCTAACTCCCCTTCCTATAAACGAATATTTGCCCCAATAAGTACAGATAATTTCGTATGCCCCAGGATGCAAATGTGGGGACAATCTGTCCTTGGTTTTAACTAGACTGAGCAATTTTAATGACGGTGCCAAACACGTTTTTTAATATTGTGTTTGCCGAGGATCTTGGCAATTCTATCTGTGGTGTTGTGAATGTAACGCAAGTAGGCAGTTCCCTTCACTTCTTCCTTCTGTGAGCTTTGCTTGGTCGTTTCTCTGGGAAGCAGGTCTTTATAAATCTGCAAATCGCTGTAACCATTACCCTTGAACGTGACTTTGAGCGTGTCCATCTCCACCTGGATATGTGATGGCTCACAAATTCGTCTCGCCCTCTTGGTGAGTGTCGTGAGAATGCTTTGCTTTTGTGCTGGATGGTGGTGATAATCTGCATGAAGATAGCGTTTTTTGTGGGTAGGCTTACGATAGCGGCATGTCCTATGGAGTCGTCCGGTTTCTTTCTTACTAGAACACCCAAGAAAGAAGGCATCTGTCCGACTCCAGCTCCAATTGCAATATATTGCAACATTAAATGGCAACATTAAAAACCTTAATGGCAAGTGTTTTCTTTGTCTTTTCTGTATTTTGGTCCATCTCGTTTAGGCAATTCGGAAATTGAAATAAAATACAATTTTATGTTTCCTAGATTTATTACGGAAGCACTTGCGAGAGCAGCACGGTTTGGGTGAATATCGATGAAGAGCAGGAGTAATTCATATATCTTGTGCTTTCCAGTTCCCTTACGCTACATTATACAGCCCGCTTGGTAAGGAAGCAACAAAAAGGACAGCAGAAACATGACAAAGGACAGCAGAGGGAACTCGGCAAGGGGTGCATACCAAGTGGTGGCTAGTAGTTCTCACGTCCCGTCACAATAACATGGTCAAATCTCACGGTTTCATTATTTTCCTTATTTACAATACATTCACATTCTCTTTCTCACCTTCCTTCCATTTATTCCGGCATTCAAACGTTTCTCGGATTCATTGTCATACTAGGCCGGTTTCACCGCGACTCACGTATTGTATAAGTTGGAGTAATACTCTACTTATTCACTTTACCAGAGTTGAAAGTAAATAAGCTGAAGACGGCTCGGTCGGAAATTTGAAACGAATTCGTAAAACATTTTCACCCGCATAACGTCAATAGTCCGCCTCTGTGCTGTAGTGGTTGGTATGATTAGCTGCCACACCCGGAGGCCCGGGTTCGATTCCCGGCTCTGGCACGAAATTTGAAAAGTTGTACGAGGATTGTAACGGGTTCTACTCAACCTCGGGAGGTCAGCTGAGTAGACGGGGGTCCGATCCCCACCTCAGCTATCCTCGAAGTGGTTTTCCGTCGTTTCCACTTCTTCTCCAGGCAAATGCCGGAATGATACCTAACTTAAGGCCACGGCCGCTTTCTTCCCCCTTTCTTGCTTATCCCACTCAATCTTCCAATCACCTACAACGCCCCTGTTCAGCATAGTAGGTGAAGCCACCTGGCTGAGGTACTGGTCCTCCTTTCCCAGTTGTATCCCGATCCAAAGTCCCACGCTCTAGGACACTGCCCTTGAGGCGGTATTGGTGGGATCCCTCGCTGAGTCCGAAGAAAAAAAAATAACCCTGGAGTGTAAACGGATAAGGAAGAAGAAGAAGAAAATAACGTACAATATTTTATTCCAAAATAGGCCGAATGTCTTTTAAGGCTATATTATTATTATTATTATTATTATTATTATTATTATTATTATTATTATTATTATTATTATTATTATGTGAAGTAGGTTTTTTCTATTTGCTTCATGTCGTACGGGCACAAGTAGAAGCAGTGGCGACAGTGGGAAAGGAAAGTGCTAGGAGTGGGAAGGAAGCGACCGTGGCCTTAAATAAAGTACAGCTCCAGCATTTGCCTGGTGTGAAAATGGGAAACCACGAAAAACCCTCTTCAGAGCTTCCGACATTGGGGTTCGAACCCACTATCTCCTGGATGCAAGATCACAACTGCGCTACCCTATGCGCACGAGCAACTCGCCCGGTAATATACGGTAGTATTAAAGAAAATGTTGAGCAAAGAAAAAGCAAACGATGATCGGTTCAAACTTGGTCCCAAACTGCCTGGCCTTTGCGGATGAGTTGGTCTTTTTCGTTAATGACACTGATTCACCAATCAATAAGATGAATAGGCTTACACAAAAGATACTCGAGATTGTATATTTCCTTTGAGATGGACAATACTCGATGATCACTAAGTATGAAAATAGACAATTCAAAAATTTCGGATATCTGTGTGAGGTGATCCTACAGAAAGAGTTAGAAGAGGAAGCTATTAACGCCACATGCAAGTTAGGCCCGGCATAGCATCTTATGAAGAACGCGAACACCAAAAGGGTAATGAGTATAGGAGACAAGTTCAAGCAAAACAACACAGTTGTTAAAACGAAGGGTTTGACTATGAATAAACAAATACAAATCATTCGGTTAGAAAAAAAAGACGGAACACAGAATGTTAAGGAAGACCCTAGGTAACAGATGGGTCGATGGGCAGGTACCATTGAGATGTAATAAAGAGTTGTACAGCGAGGTAGAACCAACCACAGCATCGATTACGAAGAAAAGATTGCTGTTTTATGGCTACATTTTCAGGATGACAGGTGACCTAATAACAAAAAATGAAATAAAAAAACGAAATGGCATGTCATCAAAACGAACTCAACAAGGCCAAGATAGTTGCAGGAATGTGAAAAGGATCTGAGACATATCGGTATCCCAGTACGTAAAATTAATGGCAGGGTCAAATTTAGTTAAAGGACGCCAGTAAAACAGGCCTATAAATAGGTCCACCTTGTCAATACAATTACATGCACAAATATGAAAATCCAATTCATGTTCCATTATTCTGTGGTTTAAGTCCATGATTTTATCGGTGCTTTGCAGGAGGACATTCTCATTAAGCTTTCGGGCTACAGGCTTCATGGCGGTTTGTGCATTGCATGGGTGGGAAAGAACGTTCAGATCAAAGATCGCTGAGACTGGACAGTGCTTCTTTAATATTGACTCTGGAGATGAGTAGCATACCTTATAATCAATTAGTTTAAGTCCAGCACCTTTGAAGAATAGAACATCAATTGTACTGCTTCCATTGTGGGCAAAGTACGTCTTGTCAGATTTCCTGTTGACGAGGGTGAATCCTTCTTCCTCCAACGTTTGAAGCAATTCATGACCTCGATATTCATTGTTGTCTATCCTGCAATTTAAGTCTCCAGCAATGATTGTATTATTTTCTTGATTCACCTTCGATAGAGCAGTCATGAGGATATATAATACATCTTCCATTGCTGAGGAGGGGTCTATATATAATCCTATTACCGATAATTTGTTGGATTCCATTATTATAATGTTCTTATCTCTATAAGTGCATGACAGTTTTCCAACAACGGGTTTAAAGAAGCAGGCAATACCACTCACGGGTCTGCCTCGCTGCCCTTGTATGGCGAGTACTTGCTCTGAGTAGAATCCAGGTATGTTGATTTCGGTGGTCGCGAATGTTTCAGTCATGATAATAATGTCTTGCTTGTCGATGAGGTTTCCCGTAGCTAAAGTCATAGTGTTTTTAAGCCCTTCCACATTCCAGAGGAGGAAATTGAGCGTTATATTTTTCTTCTTTTCCCTGTTGTCGAAAAAGACGATATCTTCTCACTACGGCGTATTCTGGCCATAATTCCGGATCGGTGACCTTTCCAAGGTCGTTGAGAGGGATAACCACTTTGTATGATTTAAGTTTTCCTTTTGTTTGGAGTTGTTTACATTCTATTACCTCCTCTACTTTCAAGTTCTTCAAGTGATTCTTTATCATCTCTACTGAAGTATTTTGGTCCAATCTGCCTATGTAGAGCCATGCTCTTCGGGGGGCCGCACGAAGTTCCATGTTCTTTTTATCTTTCTCATTTTCTAAATCATTCCGCTTTGTTCCAATGAAGGTTGGAGTTTTTATTGATGTTATAAAAGATCTCCGTCTGTTTTTGACGGCTTCGACCCATTCTGCGTTATGAGAAGACTGTTGTTCGGATCTTATTAATGGTGCGGTATCTTTACTGCAATGAGGGAGTTCTTCTTTACCACCTATATTTCCCTGGATCCTTTGGGTAGAAACATTTGTTAATTCCAAGGCCCTCTTTGGTTTAAGGTTATGATCGGCCGTGCGCGTTGCTTTATGTCGTTTCATTTCTTCAGATTCTTTACGTGACGTCATCTCTTTTGAATTTGTGTCCGGTATCATATCAGTATCTACCGGGTTAACCTTATTGGGCACCTTCAGCGCTGGTTCTTTGTAATTTGTAACTGTATATCTACTAAGTGTTTCAAATTCTTTTCCGATCGCATTGTGAATTTCCTTCCCTATTTCATTTGTGATATTAATCTTCAGATCATTTAGCAACTTTTGCAGATGTTCTGATATCTTATTCAACACACTCCTTTCTATGTCCACAATACTGATCTTTGATTTACATTCTATGCATAGCCTGGTTAGTTTACAGTTCTTCCGTTTTGCGATATCGTATTCTCCTTTAGTTAGTTCTGAACAGTGGAAGTGCTGCCACTGATGGCAACTTTCACATTCAATTGCTTCGTCCTTACTAGTTACTGTTTTGGAGCAGATGTTGCATTTGTCCTCAAATGACATGTAATCGCTTTATATACACAAATTGTGTGCTATTAAATTATATAAATATGAAAATCCACAGCCCGTTTCCAGTCATTCGACCGGGTCAGGAATGGAATGAATGACGCCCCCATCTAGCGGCGAAGATAGGAATTGTGCCGGCTGCCGAAGCCTGTCGCACTCCCCTGGGGCAATGATTAATGAATGACAGATGAAATGAAATGATATTGGAGAGTGTTGCTGGAATGAAAGATGACAGGGAAAACCGGAGCACCCGGAGAAAAACCTGTCCCGCCTCCGCTTTTTCCAGCACAAATCTCATATGGAGCCACCGGGATTTGAACCACGGAACTCAGCGGTGAGAGCTGCCACCTGAGCCACGGAGGCTACATGCACAAATATATATATATAACTTATTTATTATATATTGTATCGAACATATTCCGAGAACGTACCAATTTTCTTTTTCAGCGATTTTCAAAAGAGTTCCAAAACCCGTAAGACTTAATCCCAAAACACACTATTTACACATAATTAAGCACATACAATAATTTTTTTTACTATAGCCTATTGCAAACATCTTCACCTTCTTTTGTGGTTTAAAATATTCTTCTTCTTCTTCTTATTCTTCTTCTTCTTCATCATCATCTTCTTCTTCTTCTTCCAAGAAAAACTATTCTTATTATTTTTTAAAATCTTACATATTGTTACTCCATAAATAATCTATTAAAATAATTGACATTCCGTCCATGGTACACATTTATCTCTAGGTTATATGAACAGGTTTTATAATATCGAGTAATGATACGCACGATCTTAAAGGAAGATAACAGGATAATTTTTCTCCTGGAAAAATAAAAACGGGTTTCGACTGTAAAAAGGGGAACTGTTTACAGTATAGTACAACATTTTTAGTTTAAGTGCTTATTTAATTGTAAATGGTGTGTTTTAGGATAAAGTCTAATGGATTTTGGAACTCTTTTGAAGATGGCTGAGGAAGAGAACTGGTCTGTTTCTGAAACAAATTCGGTGCAGTATGTAATAAGTTATATATTTTTATATGTAATTATATTGTAAAGCGGATCTATTCATAGATCAGAATTCCGTTAAGGGATACCATTCCATATGGATCAAATAAAATTGAATATGGTCAAGTTTATTAATAGAGTTATATTTAGAGAGATCGTAAAGAAGTATCAAGATTTTAAGACGGAATACAAATTTTTAAAAAATGACAACAACAACAACGCAGAGGACCTGTACCTGAAAAGCAAAATAGGGCGTTGGCTGATGGGCTCAAGAAATACTGAAGAAATTCGGAAGAAGAACACGATCTAGACCAGGGATGGCGATCCTATGACACGCGTGCCACTAGGTGACATGTGAACACGACTGCTGTGGCACGCTGCACTACATACAGTAGAACCTCGATGTCTCGAATCACTAAATGTTATATCGAGTTATCAAAATCTCGAGATATAGAGAATACCATTTTTGAGCATGTACAGCGCATAATTGAATCATATGTATCTACGGGCTTATGCTGGCAATATTTATTTATTTATTTATTTATTTATTTATTTATTTATTTATTTATTTATTTATTTATTTATTTATTTATTTATTTATTTATTTATTTATTTTTAAATATACAAACTATTTTTTTACAGCATCACTTTAATTATAACCCGTAATATAGTAACTTTTCAGAAGACAGGGTACAGTACATACAGCAGCGAAACAAGAAACATACCTCCCTCTGCTCAGTTGACCTCCCAAGGCTAAGTGAACCCCGTTCCTGCCCTCGTACCACTTTTCAAATTTCATGGCAGAGCCGGGAATTGATCTCTCGTTTACTAGAAATTCGGGTAGAAGAATTTCTCGAAGAAGCAAAAAAATACCTGTAACTCGAATTTTGTGCAACATTAACTGTGCAAGTCGCGGACGATTTGCTCCATTTACGAATCTCAGCTGCGTGGTACTGACGAGAAGTTTGAACGTGAAGGGATGAAAGGTTTACGGTAACAAATTGAAGAGACTAACGATTTTTTTTCCAAAGTACCATTGTAACGAAAATTCCCCAAATCGATTGTGACCGCACAATAGACAAGGGGGGGGGGGGGATTCTATTATAATAAAATCCTCCCAACTCGATTGTGAATGGCATTAGGCAAGTGAGCCTGCTGTTCTCATCACAACTCCGCGACTGGCACTTTACTTCGGAAACATCGTATGCTGTCCTAGCCACGTTGTTTCTCGGATAACGCTAAGAGTCATGCAATTAAAAAGAAGAATCTTATTCACTGCGTGTACAGTAACATACTTCAATATCCATATACAATTTAGTATACCGTAGCGAATCACGGATACATTTGCTAGTATAAAATAAAATAAATGGTTCACTATTCACTTTCCAGAGTTAGATCATCTATGGACCACGTGGTTTTAGCTTTTCTTCGGGCTCAGTATACCCTTGCTGTAGCTAGATGGGGTTCTCTCCTCTCTTGAGTCCATGTTCTTGCTGGAGGTTGTTAGTCTTAGAGGATCGAGGCAAGCTGTAAGTCTCTACTGGGTATTTCAGTCGGACAGATTTTTGTTTGCTCTAGGTCTTTTTTGGTCTTTTTACTTAATTTGTCATAAGTTGGCCGTGTGTATGTTAAAGATTGTTAAAGATTTGATATATTAGACTTCTGTGATCCATTCTTTCTAGGTGACCACACAAAGTGAAATTTCCCTTCATTATGGCAGTGAGATTTCACTCCTGAATTCAATTTTAGAGGCTGAGTTAATTAGGCTACTGTTGCTTTGATCCTTTGATAATAACAATAATTTCGTGTGGCTATTTCTAGCCCAGTGCAGCCCTTGCAAGGCAGACCCTCCGATGAGGGTGGATGGCACCTGCCTTGAGTAGGTAACTGCGTGTTATTGTGGTGGAGGATAGAGTTATGTGTGGTGTGTTGAGTTGTAGGGATGTAGGTAACTGCGTGTCATTGTGGTGGAGAATAGTGTTATGTGTGGTGTGTGAGCTGTAGGGATGTTGGGGGCAGCACAAACACCCAGTTCCCGGGCCATTGGAATTAACCAATTGAAAGTTAAAATCCCCGACCCGGTCGGGAATCGAACCCGGGACTCTCTGAACCGAAGGCCAGTACGCTGACCATTCAGCCAACAAGTCGGACATCCTTTGATTATGTTTGCAGTTTTATTAACAAGATCAAGTTCCTGGAGGGTGTTGAAGAAGTTATATTCCTTCTGGAATTTGGTGAAGGTCACTAAAAATGTCAATCGGTAGCCTATGATTATTATAATTAGTAGTAGTAGTAGTAGTAGTAGTAGCCGGGCAGAATGTCTCACACGGTTAAGGCGCGAGTTTCCTGAGAGCAAGTTAACAGGTTTGATCCTGGATCAGTCCTGTAGTATTTGAAGGTGCAGAAATACGTGGGCATATTTATTGGCGCGTAAAGTAATACCCACGTGACAAAATTCCAGCACCTCGGTGTCTCAGGAAACCGTAAAAGTAGTTACTGGGACGTGAAGAATAGCATGATTAGCCGATAATCTGTAGGCCTTCAGGCTGTGCAGTGGTCGCTTTGTAGGCCATGACCTTGGTTTGGTGTTCGGATTATTATTATTATTATTATTATTATTATTATTATTATTATTATTATTATTATTATTATTATTATTTCAACCGCAGAAAATTTATTGACAATAAAATATTAACAAGTGCATAACTGAGAGAAAGAAATGCTATCGGCAAGCCTCCTAATTCCTGCTAAATTTCACAACGCATCAACTTAGCGATACATTTTGTCCTTTTTTAATAATGTTATTTGTTTTACGTCCCACTAACTACTCTTTTAAGGTTTTCGGAGACGCCGAGGTGCTGGAATTTAGTCCCGCAGGAGTTCTTTTACGTGCCAGTAAATCTACCGACACGAGGCTGAGGTATTTGAGCACCTTCAGATACCACCGGACTGAGCCAAGATCGAACCTGCGAAGTTGGGGTCAGAAGGCCAGCGCCTTAACCGTCTGAGCCACTCAGCCCGGCTGTCCTTTTTTAACGATATTCGCGTCGGCCTATGATGCAGGTTTAACATGACCTGACAACGTATTGGATTTCATTATCTTGCTTGAGCGTTAAAGTCTCTCATTGATTTATAGTTATTGGTGTACAACATCTGATATCCCGGACGCATTCGAACGCATGGAGTTCTGTTGAACAGCGGATCTCACTTTTAATATGTAAATACTTATAAAACAAAACATTAAATTTGGCGTGCTTTCATTCGTTTGGAAACCTGTTTTCTATCATACGTAGTCATAAACTTGAATATGTAAGAACTAGAATATCTTTTCCAAGAATACTTTTTGTATATTTTGAAGGTTACCAATTAACCTTCAGATTGGCAACTTGTAACCAAACCCAATTGTAGCCTGAGGCACCCATTGACCGCTGTGACGGTGTGTGTATTAATTAGTATCAGTATGTGACCAGCCCTAACGACAGCAGGTAATGCATTAAAGAGTGATGTGTAATCTGTCAAAGTTCATCCTTACTTCTAAATTAATCATTCACGGCAAACCATCATAATTAGTTAGGTATACAACGGGTTAATGACTTGTAGATCAATGGATCATTACCAGGGACAAGTGAAGTGGTATTTCAACCGACTTTATTTTCGGCATCTGAGCTGCCAACATGTAGATGACAGCTTTCCTTTTTTCTTATTGTCGACTGCGTGTTCAGTGTAGTGGATGACGTACAAAGCTGATGACCAAAAAGTAATTCCGTTGATGAATTGTTAAACGTATGACGTAGCATGTCAGTAAAATACTTTTTTTTTCTGGAGTCAGCACTAATATGGAAATAGCTTAATTTTACGGCCGAATACCCTACTTGACGCCGATCATGTGTAGGGGGTTATATTCAGTATTGTACTCTTGTCATTGCATAGGATTATGGGTGCAGTATTGTGTAATATTTCCATGGCGGTTGTTGGTGTCATGTATGGTAAATAATTAACGATGTGTATTAAGACGAACAGAAACGCCCACCCCACTAGCTAGAGGAATATTAACCCAACCTGGAATTGAACCCAGGTTTTCGTGAACCGAAAACCACTACGCTGAATATTCAACCAAGTATCCGGACCATGTCACCAAAATACTGTAGACTGAAAATTCGAAATGAGCAATACTGTAGGGTATTAAGAGTACTAAAACGTATTATTATTATTATTATTATTATTATTATTATTATTATTATTATTATTATTATTATTATTATTATTATTATCATCATCATCATCATCATCATCATTAGTAGTAGTAGTAGTAGTAGTAGTAGTAGTACCTCTGTAGTGTAATGGTTAACGCTACTGGTTGCCATATTCTGCGGCCCGGATTCGATTCCCGGTACTGCCAAGTATTTGAAAATTGCAGAAGGGATGGCATGTAGTTGAAACGGTCCATGCAGCTCACCTCCAGTGACGGCGCCCCTGAAAACAGCTTCACCATCTCAGGGCGAGGACACGACTTTACTTATTATTATTATTATTATTATTATTATTATTATTATTATTATTATTATTATTATAGTTATAGTTGAGGACAAAACATGACGACCTCAGTTCCTAGAAGCGAGCTGGAAGCCAGTAGTCAATCACACACTGCACCCTGCTGAGTTAACGAGTTCTAAGTGATCCTTGTTTGTTTTTTGAGAGGCTACCAAACCACTTTCTTCCTCACTCCCTGTAGTATTTACCCTTTCTTCGTGTAGAGTGCAGTAGCCGATTTGGCAACTCTGGCTGCAGTAGAGGTAGTAAATCCTGTAAGTCACTAATAGACAATGAGCTGCCGCTGGAAAGTAGTGGTGTGAGGCGAGGTCGTCATGATTTGTCCCCAACTATAATGCCAAAGGAATGTAGGTACAGTGGAAATATTGTGCATCGGACACCGTTGGGAACCGAGTACGTAGCTTTCGGCTTACGGGGTCGATGCTCTACCGACTGAACTATGGATTTTATTTCAGTAATATCTATTTAGGGTTGTTAGTGATATTAGATTCCACACCCGGACGCCGGGATTCGATTCCCGTCTCTGCCACGAAATTTGAAAATTGGCACGAGGGCTAGAATGGGGTCCATTTAGCCTCGGGGGGTTAACTGTGTAGAAGAGGGATTCGATTCCCACCTCAGCCATCCTCGAAGTGTTTTTCCGTGGTTTCCCACTTCTCCTCCAGCCAAATGCCGGGATGTTACCTAACATAAGGCCACGGCCACTTCCTTCCCTCTTCCTTGTCTATCCATTCCGATCTTCCCCTCCCCACACAAAGTCCCTGTTGTATGTCCGGCGCTTCCTTCTCGCTCCTCCAGCCAGCTGCACGCGCGCCTGTGTATCATTCTGCTAGCTTCGACGCGCAGCCCTCAGTGCGCGTGCCTGACCATCGAGTGTACTATAAATAGGAGCTCCCTGCCTGCTTACTCGCCCACTCGCCCCGGTGTCCAGCTCCAGAATACACCCTACGTCGAGCACGGAGGCTACTCCTCTTGAAAATGTGCTTCGACCAGGTGGACTGAATTTCTGGCAGTACGAGGTCTCACCTCTGGTCACCGCTCCCTTACCCGTTTCCGCTGCCTATGTTCCGTAATTCTTTTACAAGCCATTTTCATTCCCTAATTATGCAAGCTCCCTTAGTTTCGCTAGGTGGAATTTCTTCAATCAATTGAACTTGCTTTTTAGAAATTCAGGCACTTCAACAAACAAGGACTCTCAAAGACATTTATGTTAGTGTGCCAGATAGTTCTCGACTATCAACGTGTCAATTCACAAAGACTATCTTTTCAAGATAGAAGTGTATATAAAGACTGTAAACCTGTACATATTGTATAAAGACAGACTTTTCTCAAGATTCAATATTCCTTTTTGCTTCAAAATAAATTTCAGTTATTTGTGTAAATATCATAAAGTAAAGCAATAAAAGTTGTGTTTTGTAAATTTCAACCTTGGTTACAACACAACTCTATGGCGACGAGGTAACAAGCAACAACCTACAATTCTTCGACACCAGTTGCCAACTCTATGGCGACGAGATAAAAACGCAACAAACTACACGTCATCAGCCCCAATCGCCAACTCTATAACGACGAGGTAAACACGACACTACAATTCAACAGGCCCAGTTGTCAACTCTACGGCGACGTGCTAAACAACAACGACACTCCAACCAGTTCTGACACACAGCTTACCTTACTCTTTCTTGCACGCATCTCGCAATGGCTACTGCGGAACAGCTCGCTACTGTCTTCCAAGCCTTACAGCAGCAACAACAGCAGTTTATGCAACAACAACAGGCAGCATTAATTCAGGCTATTCAAGCTATTTCTGTCTCTACACAGCCATCAGCTATTCCTCCGTTCTCTGCTTTTGATCCAGCTAAGGAAGAATGGTCAGTTTATTTAGCCCGTTTACAACAGCATTTCATCTGCCATTCTGTCACAGATGATCAACGCCGCCGTGCACTATTTCTTAGTTCGGTTGGCAATGCTACGTGTGAATTACTACGTAAATTAAGTCCGGAAGAACACTTATCTGAGGTACCCTTCACGCAGCTCTTGGCCCGTCTCACGGAACTCTATGCCAAGGCTCCTCACATAGTGGCTGCTCGCTATAAATTTTTTCAAAGCAGAAAGCAACCCCATCAGACACATACTGAATGGATAACTGAATTGCGTGGTCTAGCTAAACCCTGCCAGTTCATCTGCTCCAAGGACGGTTGTGGTTCATCCTACACTGATTCTCTCATTCGGGACATGATAATTTTACATACTCCTGAAGACAAAATACGTTTTGACGCTGTCAAGCAGAGTAACCCTTCTTTAGAAGACGTCCAGCGTATTGCTACGGTTTATGAGCTTACTACCAAGACTGCCGCAGCCATAGCTTCTCCACACGAAATTGCACAAGTCTCGCCTCAGGCCCGCAAGTCCTCTGCTACGGTGAACCGTACGGATAAGGCACTCTCCACCAAGCATTCTCGCCCGGTTCCCTCTCGTAATGCTACACGGAAGCCCAATTCTAAAAGCACCTCGAAACTCCTGCCTTCCTGCCGAGGTTGTTTCAAGCATCATGAACGTCGTGACTGTCGTTTTTTCAAAGCTACTTGTGAACGATGTAATAAACTTGGACACATTAAGACTGTCTGTCAAAGTTCGCTCCGCCCTGCTAAGACTACTGCAGCACGCCGGAAGCATATACAGCCCCGCCAAGACATGGAAGTTGATCAGATCAATCTTATTCTTCCCACAAAGGATTCTCACAAAATCATCATTCCTCTCTCATTCTCTGATCGATCTGTCGATTTTCAATTAGACACTGGATCACCTGTCTCTATTATTAACCTGACTACCTACCACGACTTAGGTTCACCTTCATGCTCTCCAGCTGACATCCAGCTCGTGACATTTAACAAGAAGAAAATTGACATCAAAGGTCAAATCAAGCTTCAGGCTAGTTATAAAGGAATTCAGAAGGCCATTCCTCTTCTCGTAGTTAACAACTACACTGCATCAAACATTATGGGCATGGATCTATTTAACTTATTTGGTTTCCAGATACATGACAACATTAACGTCGTATCTACATTGCATCCTACTTCTGACGTTACCGCTCTCCTAGCGCAGTTTCCTGAAGTCTTCGACTCTCAGCTCGGAACGGCCAAAAACTATACAGCTCACATACAGCTGAAATCCGGAGCTAAGCCTCGCTTCTTCAAGGCACGTCCAGTACCCATAGCACTTCAAGACCAGGTCACGAAAGAATTAGAAAGATGGATACAAACTGGAATTGTTGTACCAGTTACTTCTAGTCAATGGGCTACTCCACTCGTGGTAATCAAGAAACCTGATGGTAATGTTCGACTTTGTGGCGATTTTCGATCTACAGTCAACGCACAACTCGACACAGATATCTTTCCTATTCCACGTCCAGAAGACTTATTCCGTCGTCTCTCTGGTGGACAATTCTTCTCTCGAGTTGATCTTAAAGAAGCATATCTCCAGCTACTTTTAGACGAAGAATCTACGAAATTTCTCACACTCAACACTCCTCTCGGACTGCTCCAGCTCCAGCGGCTCCCATTCGGTGTTTCATCCTCAGCGGCTATTTTTCAGCGCTATTTGGCTCAACTCACCGCCTCCATTCCCGGTTGTGCTACCTACCTGGATGATATTATTGTTACTGGAAAAGATCATCAGGAACATCTAACCAATCTACGCCTCCTCCTCCAGAAATTGAAAGACAATGGCCTACGAGCGAATCTCGCTAAATGTACCTTCTTTCAGCCTCAAGTTCACTACCTAGGACATATACTTGATAAGAATGGAATTCGTCCTAGTACACAGAATGTCTCAGCGATAGTAAACATGCCAGCACCTCAGAACCTCAAGCAGCTTCAGTCCTTCATAGGCAAAGCGAACTATTATAATAAGTTCATTCCACGCTTCGCTACAGTGGCAGCTCCATTAAACGCTCTACGTAAAAAAGGTGTTAAGTTTCAGTGGACTCCGCAATGCCAACAGGCATGGAAAACAATCAACAACGCCTTAATTCAAGCTATACAACTCACTCATTTTCAGCCCGACAAGATCATCACGCTAGCTACTGACGCTTCAGACTACGGTGTCGGTGCCGTTCTCTCCCAGAAGGATCGTCATGGACAAGAACGCCCCATCGCCTTCGCTTCGAAAACACTTAATGACCATCAACGTCGATACTCACAGATAGAGAAAGAAGCTTTAGCCATCATCTTTGGTATTCGCCGTTTCAATGAATATCTCTATGGCAACCATTTCCTGATCATTACCGATCATAAGCCTCTCGTACACTTATTCCATCCTGGTAATAAGATCCCAGAGAATTCCCTCAGAAAGCTTCAAAGATGGTCCATGTTCCTTTCTGATTATTCCTATCAGATTGTATAT
Organism: Anabrus simplex; assembly: GCF_040414725.1. NCBI lineage: Eukaryota > Metazoa > Arthropoda > Insecta > Orthoptera > Tettigoniidae > Anabrus > Anabrus simplex. The sequence continues at coordinate 1,603,394,795 of NC_090265.1, read as the reverse complement.
CGAGCCACATCCCAGCATTGTAATGCTGATGCCCTCTCCCGCTTACCCGTTGGTCCTGATACTGCCTTCGATTCTCAAGAATCTGAATGTCTTCAGTTGGACATAGAACTTGAAGATACTGTATCCAGTTTTCCTATTGATGCTACCTGCATAGCTAAAGCTACGGATAAGGACAGTACACTTGCTACTGTACGTACTTACATCCGCAACGGTTGGCCTCTTCAGAGCACACTTCCTGCCCACCTGGCACCTTATCATCGTATGCAGCATCGTCTCACGACTCGTGCCGGAGTTGTATTACTAGAAGCAGGCACCATCTTCCGAGTGGTTATCCCACTTAGCCTACAGAAACAAGTTCTCGGATTATTACACCAAAGCCATTGGGGTATCTCCAGAACAAAGCAACTCGCCCGTCAACACTGCTACTGGCCCGGTATTGATGCCGCCATCGAAAAGCTAATACGTCATTGTGAGCAATGTCAAACGAATCAGAACGCCCCGTCTTCTGATCTTGCTTCATGGCCTCCTGCTACTACTCCATGGGAACGAGTTCACATCGATTTCGCAGGTCCTTTCCTCAATTCCATGTGGTTAATAGTCATCGATTCACTGTCAAACTTTCCATATGTCGTGGATATGCATTCGACTACTACAACCGAAGCTACCATTCGTGCTCTCCAGAAAATCTTTACTACAGAAGGTTTACCGCAAGTACTCATTTCGGACAACGGACCTCAATTTACAGCTACTGCTTTTCAGAACTTTTGTACACATAATGGCATTCGTCATATCCTTGCACCACCTTTTCACCCTCAATCTAATGGTGAAGCTGAACGCTTCGTACAAACATTTAAAAGAAGTATGAAGAAAGCTGTCTCTTCAGGCTTAAATAAGACCAAGCCTTGCTCCAACTCTTAAACAACTACAGAACTCTCCCCGGCGCTGATAATATCACTCCTGCACAGAAGCTCCATGGACGACCTCACAGAACTTTACTTTCTCTGTTACAGCCTCTTCTGGCCCAGCATAAGACCTCACCAACGAAGTTCTCCCTCAACGACAAGGTCTACACCAGGACATTCAAATCCAACCCACTCTGGATACCTGGAGTCATCTGCAGATCTTTGGGTCATCGTCTATACGAGATACAGACTACGGAGAAACGTATCTGCCGCAATCAAGATCAGATACGTCTGCGCTACCGCCCCTGTCCAGCTATTGATGCTATTGCTAAACCAGATAAATCTATTGCTGAACGAGCTTTAGATCATTTAATAACAATGGGTTCCTTTCAGGACGAGACAGCGCCACTCCGCCCAGTTCCAGCTCCGGACAATACAACAGTGACATCTGCAGCTCCGCCCCAGCATCGCAGTCGCCGCCAGTGCCGCCGCCGTTTCACGCCGTACCGGCGTATTTAGGAGGGGAGGGTGTTGTATGTCCGGCGCTTCCTTCTCGCTCCTCCAGCCAGCTGCACGCGCGCCTGTGTATCATTCTGCTAGCTTCGACGCGCAGCCCTCAGTGCGCGTGCCTGACCATCGAGTGTACTATAAATAGGAGCTCCCTGCCTGCTTACTCGCCCACTCGCCCCGGTGTCCAGCTCCAGAATACACCCTACGTCGAGCACGGAGGCTACTCCTCTTGAAAATGTGCTTCGACCAGGTGGACTGAATTTCTGGCAGTACGAGGTCTCACCTCTGGTCACCGCTCCCTTACCCGTTTCCGCTGCCTATGTTCCGTAATTCTTTTACAAGCCATTTTCATTCCCTAATTATGCAAGCTCCCTTAGTTTCGCTAGGTGGAATTTCTTCAATCAATTGAACTTGCTTTTTAGAAATTCAGGCACTTCAACAAACAAGGACTCTCAAAGACATTTATGTTAGTGTGCCAGATAGTTCTCGACTATCAACGTGTCAATTCACAAAGACTATCTTTTCAAGATAGAAGTGTATATAAAGACTGTAAACCTGTACATATTGTATAAAGACAGACTTTTCTCAAGATTCAATATTCCTTTTTGCTTCAAAATAAATTTCAGTTATTTGTGTAAATATCATAAAGTAAAGCAATAAAAGTTGTGTTTTGTAAATTTCAACCTTGGTTACAACAGTCCCCTTTTCAGCATGGCAGGTGAGGCCGCCTGAACAAGGTACTGATCGTTCTCCCCAGTTGTACTGTATATCACCGACCCAAAAGTCTCACGCTCGAGGAAACTGCCTTTGAGGTTGTAGAGATGGGATCTCTCAATGGGTCCGAGGGAAAAACCAACTCTGGAGGGTAAACGGCTTAAGAAAAGTGTCGCTTTAGGAAGTGTTTAAGAAAACACAAGCACACGCACTCCTTCAACGGTAGATTCAGCTCGGCTGCGTGCGGTAGAGACGAAGCCTCTGGTAAGACACCAATTAGAGCATGGCTCCAGTGTAATGGACCCACACCAGAATTACTTGATACAACTGGAAAAGATCCAAAAGAAAGCAGGACGATTTTTTGGGTGATTTCCGACAAAATAGTGGTGTTAGGGAAATGTTGCATACTTTTGGGGCTGGGAGATTCGTGAGTAAGATGAGCTGCTCGACTATACGGGATGTTCCGAGCTGTTGGTGGAGAGATGGCGTGGAATAACATCGGTATAAGAATAAGCTTGAAGCTTGAAGATAAAGTTGGAATTCAAGAGGACAAATTGGGGAAGATATTCACTTTTATGAGGAGGAATTATTGGATGGAGCAATTTATCAAGGGAAACGGTCGATGAATTTCCAAGCTCTTTGAATAGGATAGAATAGGTAAACAATTGATAGGGAATCTGCCACCTGGCTGACAGTCCTAAATTCGGATCACAGGTGATGGGAATCGGGAGGTGGGATGTCTCTTACTTGCCCGAGATCGAGGAAATATAACCCGCTACTACAAGGTCCTGACTTCGTTCAGTCTGGTCGTGGGGTTGTCATAGGTGCCGCTTCCGCCTGCTACGCCTGACACGCTTCAAATAATATTCGCATGACGAACTTAAGCTCAACGGGGAAGCAGGTGCTAGTTATGATTGTATGAAATTCATATCAAACTGTAAAGAGTTCCACAGTCCGCCTCTGTAGTGTAGTAGTTAGTGTGATTAGCTGCCACCCCCAGAGGCTTGGGTTCGATTCCTGGCTCTGCCACGAAATTTGAAAAAGTGGTATGAGGGCTGGAACGGGGTCCACTCAGCCTCGGGAGGTCAAATGAGTAGAGGGGGGTTCGATTCCCTCCTCAGCCATCCTGGAAGTGGTTTTCGTTGTTTCCCCACTTCTCCAGGCAAATGCTGGGATGGTACCTAACTTATGATCACGGCCGCTTCCTTCCCTCTTCCTTGTCTATCCCTTACAAACTTCCCATCCCCCCCACAAGGCCCCTGATCAGCATAGCAGGTGAGGCCGCCTGGGCGAGGTACTGGTCATTCTCCCCAGTTGTATCCCCCCACCCACAGTCTGAAGCTCGTGGACACTACCCTTGAGGCGGTAGAGGCGGGATCCCTCGCTGAGTCCGAGGGAAACCCGACCCTGGAGGGTAAACAGATTACGAACGAACGAACGAACCAACGGACGAAAGAGTTCCACTCGTGCGAAGCCGCGAGTAACGCTAGTAATTACACGTATTTTAGTAAGTCCAATCGTAAAAGTGAACCATATTGAAATGATCAACTTTAAATGTTGATTATTTAATACGTATATGAAGTGGGGTATATACTCGTTTCTAGAATTTTGTCATGCATTTGTAAACGTCTCACACGTATAAGACTAATATCCGGGGAGTCCAACCCCGCGGTGTAGGGGCCAACGCGTCCGCCTGTCTCCCGGCGGCCCCGGCTTCGATTCCCGGCCGGTTCAGGGTTTTTTAATTGTAATGATTAATATCCCTGGTCTGGGAACTGGGTGTTTATGACGTCCCTAATTTTCCTTTCCTCACACACAACACTCCATACCACCGCCGTTGCAATTACATGCAGGTTCATACAATATGGTGCCAGTAGGGGCAAAAGATCGAACAAATAGCAAAAACTATATATATATACACTGACTGACAGAGCAAATGCAATACCAAGAAGGAGTGGTCAGAACTTTATGCCAATTGCAGGGTAGACTGACGTCACTGAGGTATGCTCATGATGTGAAATGCGCCGCTGTGCTGCGCACGTAGCGAACGATAAATGGGACACGGCGTTGGCGAATGGCCCACTTCGTACCGTGATTTCTCAGCCGACAGTCATTGTAGAACGTGTTGTCGTGTGCCACAGGACACGTGTATAGCTAAGAATGCCAGGCCGCTGTCAACGGAGGCATTTCCAGCAGACAGACGACTTTACGAGGGGTATGGTGATCGGGCTGAGAAGGGCAGGTTGGTCGCTTCGTCAAATCGCAGCCGATACCCATAGGGATGTGTCCACGGTGCAGCGCCTGTGGCGAAGATGGTTGGCGCAGGGACATGTGGCACGTGCGAGGGGTCCAGGCGCAGCCCGAGTGACGTCAGCACGCGAGGATCGGCGCATCCGCCGCCAAGCGGTGGCAGCCCCGCACGCCACGTCAACCGCCATTCTTCAGCATGTGCAAGACACCCTGGCTGTTCCAATATCGACCAGAACAATTTCCTGTCGATTGGTTGAAGGAGGTCTGCACTCCCGGCGTCCACTCAGAAGACTACCATTGACTCCACAGCATAGACGTGCACACCTGGCATGGTGCCGGGCTAGAGCGACTTGGATGAGGGAATGGCGGAACGTCGTGTTCTCCGATGAGTCACGCTTCTGTTCTGTCAGTGATAGTCACCGCAGACGAGTGTGGCGTCGGCGTGGAGAAAGGTCAAATCCGGCAGTAACTGTGGAGCGCCCTACCGCTAGACAACGCGGCATCATGGTTTGGGGCGCTATAGCGTATGATTCCACGTCACCTCTAGTGCGTATTCAAGGCACGTTAAATGCCCACCGCTACGTGCAGCATGTGCTGCGGCCGGTGGCACTCCCGTACCTTCAGGGGCTGCCCAATGCTCTGTTTCAGCAGGATAATGCCCGCCCACACACTGCTCGCATCTCCCAACAGGCTCTACGAGGTGTACAGATGCTTCCGTGGCCAGCGTACTCTCCGGATCTCTCACCAATGGAACACGTGTGGGATCTCATTGGACGCCGTTTGCAAACTCTGCCCCAGCCTCGTACGGACGACCAACTGTGGCAAATGGTTGGCAGAGAATGGAGAACCATCCCTCAGGACACCATCCGCACTCTTATTGACTCTGTACCTCGACGTGTTTCTGCGTGCATCGCCGCTCGCGGTGGTCCTACATCCTACTGAGTCGATGCCGTGCGCATTGTGTAACCTGCATATCGGTTTGAAATAAACATCAATTATTCGTCCGTGCCGTCTCTGTTTTTTCCCCAACTTTCATCCCTTTCGAACCACTCCTTCTTGGTGTTGCATTTGCTCTGTCAGTCAGTGTATATCCGGTGAGGTTGGCGGATAATCAATGTACGACAAGGCGGAACCATGAACTTCAAATTATTCATGTTATTGATGTGACCTGAGAAATACGTCATCAGCCTTCGGGGTTGGTGGTGGGGTAATATTTTCACCAGTCGTGAATCAAAATGGACTACGTATGAATTTGTGTGCACAGTATGTACACGCAATTATTGACCGACTATCTGCACGAAAAATTTACAACTGGAGATTATTTTGTTACATACCTTAGCTCTCGTCCGCCTCAGTGGTGTAGTGGTTAGTGTGATTAGATGCCACCCCCGGAGGCCCGGGTTCGATTCTCGGCTCTGCCACGAAATTTGAAAAGTGGTATGAGGTATGGAACGGGGTCCACTCAGCCTATGGAGGTCAACTGAGTAGAGGTGGGTTCGATTCCCACCTCAGCCATCCTGGAAGTGGTTTTCCGTGGTTTCCCACTTCTCCTCCAGGCAAATGCCGGGATGGTACCTACCTTAATGACACGGCCGCTTCCTTCCCTCTTCCTTGTCTATCCCTTCCAGTCTTCCCATACCCCATCAAGGCCCCTGTTCAGCATAGCATGTGAGACCGCCTGGGCGGAGCACTTGTCATCCTCCCCAGTTGTATCCCCGACCCAATGTCTCACGCTCCAGGACATTGCCCTTGAGGCGGTAGAGGTGGGATCCCTCGCTGAGTCCGAGGGTAAAGCCATCCCTGGAGGGTAAACCAATTAAGATAGATAAATCTTAGCTCTCAAAATAATGCCAGTAAATTTTCTATCTGATTTCATTCACCCCTACTGTCCAGTGTAATTTTAATAATAATACTGCTTTTGCTGGCGAGACGTAGTTCTTACAGTGCATTTTGGCGAGATGTAGTGTTTACAGTGCACTATGTCTTCTGGTATGGGCTATATCAAATTTGTTGCTTTCGTTGTCCTGTCTCAGTCTCATCCTTGGCTTTGACAATGTGAAAGTGACTGAGGTATGAGTGATGCTAGTACTGTAATACCATTGCTTATGTAGCCAGTCCCTGTTATGAATGGTGTGAAAATATCGCTCATAGGGTCGGTTGGTGCATGCATTTTAGTGGGATTGGCAGACTGATATGTAACAGCAACGGCTGTCTCGGTGAGGAAAGCAACGGAAACTACCTCTCCTCATTTCCCTAGTTCGCCTCTTCAGTGATACCTAGGTTACTTATGACAGCTGTTGGCGGAGCTGCACAGGATCAAACCAGCTTTCGGGCTGAATATCCAACATACATAATAATAATAATAATAATAAAAATAATTTTTATCCCCATGTAATTTGGTATGTTGTTCTTTTGTTCCGACAGTATAATTTATTTGCGCTAAAAAGATATATGTTACGGCCAACAAATCACAAAAGTACGGTAGTTATCTGTTCAAAGACACGTGAAACACATTATCTAAATTGATCCTTAGAGAGCTATCAGCCTAAAAGTAATACCTTCATATAAATATTTGGACAGGAGCTAATGAAATGCCGAGATGTTTCTCCACCTTTTCCCCACACTGTTGCCTAATTGAGGGCTATCTTTATGAGTGTGGATTCTACTTGATGGAATTATATATGAAATGTTAGATTGCAATTCGTTGTAATCAGTGAGATGGTAGAAGTCATGCTGATGTTTTAGTACTTGTTGTAGTAGTAGAAGTAGTTGTTATTGTTGTTCAACAGTTCAACGTGGACTCAAATATTGTGCTTAGAGTTACAGGTTCAAATCCTGAACAGCAGATGAACACTTTTAGAATATTCAATTACGATAATCGCGCGTCAGTAGAGAGACTATTTGCAAAGCAATGTTCAGGCAGTTGAGGTCTCATATAACACAAAGTAATTGAAGAGGTGTTAAAGACAGTTATTATTATTATTATTATTATTATTATTATTATTATTATTATTATTATTATTATTATTATTATTATTATTATTTGGTTCGTTTTGGCCTACTAGGGACCACAAGACTCTTCTTAACTCTCATCTATAGTCTTCTACTTTTCCTTGGCCAAGTACGCTTTCCTTTTCTGGCTGTGTGTCTGCTTCCTTCCAGCCGTCCACTTTGGTCTGGTGGTCCCTGTACTCTGTTTGCTTGTGAGGGACAGTGGGAAGACTGCCTGTAGGAAGGACTGTCGGTAGTGAGACAGGTTATCTATGGTCTCTAATGGTATCTGTAGTTTCTATGTCTTCCTGATGTTCATAGAGCTCGTTTTTCGCCTGATCCTGTAGGTGCCAGTCTCCTCTCTTATGGGTCCTAACATCCTCCTCAAGATCTCCCATTCCTTAAGTTCTAGTTTCCTGCATGGGCCCTTTCGATTCATTAAGAGGCATTCAGAGGAATAGAATACAGACGGTTTTACACTGAGTTGTAGTGTTTCAGCTATAGTTTCTTGGAGAGGTACTTGGAAGTGTAGATGCTTTTACAGGAATGATAGGTCCTTCCTAACTGGTGCACCTGGTGTCTCCCAAGTATTTGACTGCAGGAACTTTACTTATGGTGTTATTTCCTAGTGGGATTGTTGAAGGAGCTTGATTTATATTAGTGATAAACTTCGTATTCTGTATGTTAACCCTCAAGCCGGTTTTTATTGCAATAATGTAGAGGCTCTGCAGTTGGTGAGTAGCGTCCTCCACGCTGTTGGCCATTAGGGTGAGATCATCAGGAAAGGCTAGACAGGTACACCGAGGTTGTCTTTCTTGTACCCATGCTTCAGTCCTGCTTCTGATGGCAATGTGGCAGTCCATTCCCATATTATTTTCTCTAGTACACGGTTAAAGAGGATGCAAGAGGTACCACCTCCCTGTCTGAATCTTGTGTGGATGGGAAAGCTCTCAGAGAGCTCGCCCCTGAAATGGATATTGGACGTGGTGTCCGTCAAAGTAGCTTGGAGCAGGTTGATGGTCTTCTCATCTAGGCCTTGTTCTAGTCGGGGTAGAAAAGACGTTCTGTCTGTGTACTGAATCGTATTCCTTTTGGAAATCCACCGTAATGGCCCACCAGGGGTGTCCGTCTCGGCTCCTGCATGTGAGGATGATCTTGAGGTTTTGTATCTGCTCTGTGCAGGACCTACTGACGCGGAAACAAGCCTGGTATTCATGTAGTTGGGAGTCCATCTCTTCGGTGACTAGTTATCAGGGCTGTAGAGAAGATATTGTAGGTTACAAGCAACGGACAGATGTCTCTGTAATTGTTGAGGTTGGTCTTACTTCCGTTCTTATGTAGTGGATGGACCACGGCTGATGTCCATCCCTCAGGCAAGACCTCTGTTCTCCATATGTCTTGGATGATCTGGGTGATAATGTGAACGGAGTGTCATCTACATGCTTCCGCTTCTCTGCAATTATACCATATTCACCTGGGGCCTTGTTATTCTTGAGGCCATTGATAATCTTCTCTATTTCTTCCCTGTTTGGTGGTACAGAGTACTGGTTCCTGACAGTGGGCTAGGTGAAGGTCAGTCTCTCATTAGATTCTTATGCCTTGAGGAGTTTCAGGAAGTACTCTGCAAAGGTATTGGTGCAGACTTTGTTGTTCATTTGGAGCTTCTCATCTGGCCCTCGGAGATGTAGAGTGGGGGCTGTGTATGAGGTAGACTGTTTCTTGAGTCCCTTGTGGTGATCTGTCGAATTGTTTATCTTGAAGTCTTCTTATGCCAGTTGTATTCGAGACCTGTTGCAGTTCCTCTTAGTTTTATGGATGATGCTTGCTGTTGTTTTCCTTTGAGCAACGAAAGTCTGATGTTAGGGTTCATCCTTACGCTGATTACACTTGATATAGGCTCAGCGCCTTTCCTCTGTAGCCTTATCGATCTCTGTGGTCCACCAGGGGTGCTTGTTTTTAATGGATGAAGCAGGGATGGTTTCTTGAGCGGCATCCAGTAGAGCCTTTTGTAGAGTAGGCCACCCTTGTTTCTGTGCATCCTTTACAAGAGTGGTCTGGAAGTCACAATCCTCATCGCTCACCCGTTGGGTGTTGACCCTGGGTATCCTCGAGATCTCTGGTGTTTCTTATGCTCTCCTCAAGGGTTGTAGGTTGTCTTTACCAGGGAGGAATAGTGGTCAGGGTCTGGGTTGGCTCCTCTCAAGAGCTTGACGTTCTGTATTTCCCTGTGGCATCTCCTGTCAATAGCCACATGGCCTGTCTGAAATTCGCCCAGCATCTTATTTGGGCATGGTCTTCCTAATCAATCACTTGAACGCGCTTGATTTTAGGACCAGGTTGTATTTGTCACAAAATTCTATGAATAGCTCACCATTTCTCTTGGTCCTTCTGTGAGCTGAGTAACTGCCTACTAACTGCGGCATTTCTTCTCCTTGCCGACTTTTGCGATGAAGTTGCCCATGCATATGGTGGTGTGGTGGTTTTGGAGCTTGTCTAAGTTCTCTTTAATGGTGTTCCAATAGTACTGGTTCCAGATCTTTCCTATTGGTGTCGTTTGTAAGTTCACTATGGTGTACGCTCTGTTGTGGTCCGTAAAGAATGGTGAGGAGGTTCTGCCATTGGGAGATGAATTAAAATATATGGTCGACCATTCTATAGTGTACAGCAAAGCTAGTGCCCTGGTGTGGAATTGTTTTAATCACTCTCTTACCCGGTTTCCCTTTTTAGATCCGGTATCCTTGGGATCCATTGCGTATTCATCTGTGAACCAAGTCTCTTGTAATGCTGCTATCTTGAAGTTATAATTGTCCAACACTTCAAGGGTGTGTTGGGGTTTACCTACCTTTAACACTGAGTTTGTGTTTACTGCACCTATGTATGTAACGTTCATTTCCTTTTTCTGTTACTGTTTATGAGAGGGCAGTAGTGGTAGAGTACATAAGGGTGCAGGCTCCCCAGAATCCGATGACCTGCTTGCCCATCATGACTGGGAGTGGGTTGTTACCACCTGGGGTAATATTTTAGTTGATATTTCTCTTAATGTTGAGTCCAACGAGTATGTATGTAGGGTCATCCTAGTGGGTAACGGTTAACTCTCAAAGTTTTTAGTTCTGAGGTATATTTTACCAGGCGCCACTAACATGTGGAAAAGACGCTGCCGGGGTACCGTCACTGAAATGTGTAACCATCTGCCCTCTGCCCATTATAATCATGGGCAATAGATTGCCTCCTTCGCCAGCTCCACCGTACCAAAGTCCATCTTCTCCGCCTTTGCTGAGGTCTTTTTAATGAATTTATGAGGCATTTCCTCCACAAAGGCTTCATTAAGCCTCCCATGAAGGAACTCCTCCGCCCGAAGCCGTTGGTTCTCTCATGGTGTGTGAGGTTTGGTTATTGGCCACCCAACCCTCGGCCAGACAGTTGCAGGTAGTGCCGTCTAACGTCACATACGATACCAGAAATCTTCTGAGCTGACAATATTGTTATTACCAGACTGTAACAAAGTCATCTCCAAATCTCGGAATTTTGGTTTCCTATACAAGAACTGTTTCGTTATTTACAAACATTCCTTGATATTTTTTACCGCCTGTTCTACATAAACATTGAAACGGAGGAGGGAAAAGCTGCAGCCCTCCTCACACCTTCCTATATAAGTGCTCCTCTATTATATCCCTCGACTGTTCTTCATATTATTTTATTTGACACATTGCAGGTAACACTTTTCTATCTGTACTTGATCCCGATCACCCGAATCTCAAAGTTCTTGGACCAAAAGGCGCTGTCAAACGCCTTTTCCAGGTCTATAACTGCCAGAGACATAGGACGTCCTTCTTTTTTTGTTTTTGAAAATTGGGTTTTCCTACCTTTCTTCCAAAGCCTAACTGATCTCAAAATTCGGCTTCCACTTGTCTTACAATTCCTATCCAAATAATTTGTGTTAAAATTTTATACATACGAAATACAAAACATTAACTGTTTGGTAGTTTTCACATTTGTCAACTCTTATGTCACATATACCTTATCTAATGGAGTAGCTTGCTGTAGCAGTTTCCCCCACTGCAGTCAGTAATTATGAGGGGGGGGGACCTTTCTGTCGAATTATTACCTTAATATTGTGTCCCCGAAAACTTGCTAATGCTCTGGTCTATCTCAGAAATCAGGCGTGTTCACTTCAGAAGTAGAATGGACTTGGCTAAGTTGGAGAACATGTATTAAAATGCACGAGAAAACAGCTAGGTGAAAAATAAACTCGGGCAGACACGTTTAACACAAAAATAATTATTTGTCTAAGGCAGGTACACTGAACTCTAATAAATATTGTGCAAGTGATAAAATATTCAGATAACTGGCGAGTTGATGATTATTCTAAGTTATATCGTATTCCATCCCATCTTCATATAACATCATGGGGCGATCCTAACCATGCTTGATTACGCACCTAGAGGATTAACCACTACTATGATTCCTATACAATGGTGAGTGGGTCGATAATTTGCTTTAACACACATAAAACAACTTGATGAGTAAAATTATTGAATCTGAGATAAAATTACTTAATTAACAATTAAACTAAAAACACATCTGAAACACACCGTTGAAGAAGTGCGTGTGCTTGTGTTTTCTTAAACACTTCCTAAAGCGATACTTTTCTTAAGCCGTTTACCCCATCGTTTGGTTAAGATCGTGACCGAATAATTCCCGCAACGACCCCAACATTTAAGAGTTCAATATTGCTCTACTGTAGAAGCTGTGGCCGACCAACGATGGAATGGTAAGTCAAGGGTTCAATATTACCATTATTATTAAACTTCCCTTAGATGGATATGTTTCGAATTCCCAAAAATAAATTGAATAGATACTCATCTTATCGCATATGAACTCGACATCGGAGGGAAGGTCCCATTCTCTTACTCCTCCACGGCCTCAAAAACAGTTATCAGTTCATCCTGCTCGGGTTACGGTCTCCAACCATGGCTAGCATACTCGTTCATCCCGGAACTCACCAATCTTGTTTCTTCCGTGAACAGAAAGGTAGCACCACAAGTACTTGGTTTCCATTAACACTCTTATCACGTTAAAACATATTGTAACCCGCTCATTCCCACTACTATTTGAATCTTAGCGGTATAATATTTAGTTATTACACATTTGCCTTGTTGACTAAACATTTTGTGTTCTATTATAGTAATTGTCCATATATGACAAGTCCTCAACTAGAAGAACTGACCGCCGCGTCCGCCGCGACAATGAACATATTCGAACAGTTAAAGTACTTGGTCTTGTTCACTTATAATTGAATTACGGTCAATTGGTTTTAAATACTGAAATCATGGACTTTAGACTTCGCCAATACTTAAACTGTAATATCACTGAGTATACTAGAGCTTCAAATTAAAACCTGTCTTTTCAAGATACCAGAACTTATTAAGTGTCTTTTCCGCCACCCATGAGCAAGTGATTGTCCCTCTTCCATCAGTGGGAATGTATCTTTCTAAAACAACAACTAAGAATAATAGTGCTTCAAACACCAAATACAGAATGGAATGAGAATTGAAATATGTTTGTCTGTCCCACTATTTTTAAGGTAAGGTTGTATTCTGTCCGAAGGCAGGTCTGAGGCTCCGCAGAGGTGTGCCTGATCCGGAGTTTGTGTACGGTAGGGTGGCCAGTTCCTTTCCGCTCCTCCATTCCCTTACCATCAATAGCGCGTGGCAACCCATCCAGATCTTGACCACGCCCAATGTTGCTTAACTTCGGAGATCTCACGGGATCCGGTGTTTCAACATGGCTACGGCCGTTGGCCAATTATTTATTAAGGTCAAGAAACCTTCAGTAGAAAAGTTGCCAATATCTCAAATGTATGGATGGATAATGAAGGGAAATGGACTGGTAAGAAAGAGAAGGCGGTTCATGTGGGTTGATTCCGCTCAGTTTGGAGGAATTCAGTTCTCCCATTAATCAAATGAAGAGGAAGTTCCTCTGATAACTCAAAGAGTAAGGGTATCTTATAAGTACGGAGCAAAGCCGTGAAAGATAGTGATGGAAGACTGCTCAGGCCAGGCAAACAAAAACCGTCTGTGTACGAACGAACGTTGACTGTGGGAGACTGAACACGAAATACGAAAGAAGGGAGCTCGTCATACATAATAAATTAGTAATATCACATTTTTTTTTTGCAAGTTGCTGTACGTCGCACCGACACAGATAGGTCTTAAGGCGACGATGGGACAGGAGAGGGCTAGGAGTGGGAAAGAAGCGGCCGTGGCCTTAATTAAGGTACAGCCCCAGCATTTGCCTGGTGTGAAAATGGGAAACCACGGAAAACCATCTTCAGGGCTGCTGACAGTGGGGTTCGAACCTACTATCTCCCGAATACATATCACATTTCTAAGACATACTTTTAGATCAGTAAGTTGTATTCTAAGATCGACAGGAGTATGTGATTTACACAACGTAGTTGAGGTCAATCTGATCTTTCACGATTACAACGATCCGTGTCTAGTTTTAATGATGGTCTGAGTTTTCTGAGAGTGCTGCTAATCCTATCCGTGAAATACTGTATGTAGCAGAGAAAAGCCACAATTATTTTTAAATTTATTACCCTTCAGCTTAGTATGGACAATCTCTTTAACTTACTTGCTTCATCGAGTAAACATTCGAATGGAATGTCTCAGCCAGGAGCTGAAGAAGATTAGAGCAGGTTTATGTTTGTAGGCCAATAAAATTCTTGCTGTTTTAAAATTTGTTAACAGTGACAGCGTGTGATGAGAAGATATATTTCTATGTCTTCATGATTAATGACAATGCATTTAATATATATATGCAATCATGCTCATAAAAACCAGAACATCTTGAAAGGCTAAGAAGTTCATATTGACAAGACATGTGCATTAATAAGTTGTGAAGAAATGATTAACATTTGAACCATGTCGGCCCTCAGCCTCAAGGTCCATATCGATATCTCGGCGCACCACCACCGACTGGTAAAATGTTCCTGCTGGCTCTCGTTGTCGTTATAAACCGAAGGTGATGAATCAGTGTGACTTGAGCAGACGTACAGGATTCCCCGCAGAAGTATGCGAGAATCTTACCGTCAAATGAGTGAGTTTGGAAGAGGGCGCATTATTGGCATGAGAGAACGTGATGCATCCATCCGGCAAATTGCTGCTCGTGAGGGACGAAGTGTGTCGGCAGTGCAACGGGTATGTACAGAATGGTCCACAGAATCTAGCTGTAGAACATGACGAGAAGAGTCTGGCCTCACATCCCTGACCACCCCCTGAGAAGATCGACACCTCATCCGAATGGCATTGCAGGACAGATCTGCGTCCTCCTCAGCCCTGGCGTAACAGTGGGACAGTGTAACGCATCGTACACTATCAGGAGTGGCAGTCCGTCTGGGTTACCGGCGCGTCATCCACTTCTCCGCCTACCTTTAACTAATGTGCATAAACATGCAAGACTGCAATGGTGTATGGAACGACGTCACTGGAGACAGGTTCTGTTTGTTTGAAGATGATGGCTGCATTTAGGTTCGCCGCAGACAGGGTGAAAGGCATCACACTGACTGCATTCGCATAAGACACACAGAGCCAACTTAAGGTCTTATGGAGTGGGGGTGCTATAGGGTAAAAACACAAATCACAGTTGGCGCGTGTCCAGGGCACTGTGGCTAGGTTTGACCTACGCGAATGACATCCTGCGACCCGTAGCCATACCCTTTCCGCACGACACCCCAGACGCCATATTTTAGCAAGACAATGCGTGTCACAGGATGTCAGACTGTTTTCCTGGCCCACCCGATCACCGAACTTGTCACCCATCGAAAATGTGTGGGATGTAGTGAAACGACGGGTGAGGCGCTCAGGACACTTGCTGAACCTAGGAGACTGAAATGCTAATCGTTTCTGCTCAACATACTAATGAACATGTCCTGTCAATATGAAGTTCCTATCTCTAGTCTTTCAAGGCATTCTGGTTTTTTTATGAACATGAGTGTGTATAGGCCTATACTGTAATACAAATGAAATTCACCGGTGACTGTCAGTCTGTGTTTGTGCAGGTAAATCTCGAGACTCGCGGAACGGATTTTGATGCAATTTTCACCATTGTGTAGAGTATTTATCGATGAAGATTTAAATATATAACGTTTTAATCTACAGCGAAAGGGAGACGAGCATTTAATAAAGTAAGTAAAGAAAAATTGCCATTCGAGCATAAACAGTATTAAGTTCATCATCAAGTCATGTACTGCGCAGTGCCTCCGAGGCTTTTAAGTACACGAGTATATTCGCAGCCATGCAATAAACGGGAGTACAGGGAGAATTGATATAATCGCCGTTGAAGGATAAACAGGCTATGTTCTAGGCCCAAAACGAGTAGAATCTAACACTACCAGCTGAAGTTTAAGACAAAAAGAATCTTATATATTGACCAACAGTGCCATTTTACACAGAAACATACCAGCTAGAGGATATTCAGGTGATGGGTCTTATGATTGGTGCCAGGAGGACGATCATGACAGTCTTCGGGAGAAGCGCTGAGGCACACGCTGATGATCTCAAGGGGTCTAATCATCATCTATACTCATCGGAATAAGATTAACTGTCCTCAAGTACGAATTATTTAAAGTTTTGTAGGATGAACTCCTCAAGTGCTTATAACTTTTAAAATGAGTTTGTAGTCTTCTACTACATTAATTGTTTTTTATAATTGTTTAAAAAATTAGGTCTAATTTCACAATCGTTCTTAATTCTTCCACTTTATGAACTATTTCTTTTTTTTAATCAAGTATCACTGTATTGTGTATTTTTGTCTTCAGGCAGCCTCTAGGTGGAGGAAAAAATTATAACAACAATCATGGGATAATATCTTCATGCCAGGGAGTAAGGGTATGAGTCATATTATGTCATACTCGTTGGCTGAATGTTCAGCGTACTGGCCTTCGGTTCAGAGGGTCCCGGGTTCGATTCCCGATCTGGTCGGGGATTTTAACCTTCATTCATTAATTCCAATGGCCCGGGTGCTGGGTGTTTGTGCTGTCCCCAACATCCCTGCAACTCACACACCACACATAACTCTATCCTCCACCACAATAACACGCAGTTACCTACACATGGCAGATGCCGCCCACCCTCATCGGAGGGTCTGCCTTACAAGGGCTGCACTCGACTAGAAATAGCCACACGAAATTAATTAAGTCATATTATATCAGGTCCCCATAGTAGAAGTTACTGATTTAATTTTCAGCAGACCGGGTGAGATGGCCGTGCGGTTAAGGGCGCACAGCTATGACCCTGCATCAGGGAGGTAGTGGGTTCGATCCCCTCTGTCGGCAGCCTGGAAGATTGTTTCCCGTGGTTTCCCATTTTCATACCAGGCGAATGCTGGGGATATATCTTAATTAAGGCCACGGCCGCTCCCTTCCCACTACAAGGTCTTTCCTATTCCATAGTCGGCATAAGACCTATCTGCATCGGCGCGACGTAAAGAAAATTGTAAGGAAATAAAAATAAAAAATCAGCAGTTAGCAGAATGAAACGATTATTAGAAGATGGAAATATAATTTTCTGAATTATGCTGGTATAGGCCTATTCATTTCAAACTCTACAATTAATATGATCTCTGTTTTTAATACTTCAAACTTATGTCCTGACATGCAGCTTCTTTTGACCTATACAATATTAAGCCCTGCCACGAAAGATATGGTGTCACCTTAAATCTTGCTTTAGGGTCGGCGAGTCGTTGATCTGCACAAAACTCATCAAAATGACTTTTCACAAAACCACGACGCAGCGAAAGCACTGTGAATCCCAACCTCGCTCAAACACTGCCCCGCCGGTATATTCATTTTTCGAAATAATTTTCTCACATACAATTGCAGCAATAATAACCTTAATTAAATATTCGGTGGCGTGTAATTTTTTAGACATTTATTTCTGCGAGATACCTTCAAAAACTTTCTGAACAGGAACCGTAAATTTATTGGAAATCTTAATTCGGTGTCCCTAATTTCCAGGGCCCCGGTATGGCTCACTGACTTCACCAGCCTAGCTACGCCCCAGGGATGATGATTTCAAATCTTAAGCTGCTTCCGCGAAAAATAGAAAAAAGCCTTTCCTTATTTTCTGATCCCCTACGATGTATTCAATATTCAGTACTATCGATAAATCTTCCTGCAATGTTATTTATTATTTTGGTTTTATTTTGCATCAGCTCCATATGTCTACGTTTTCTCCTGAAGTAATTTGTCCCTTTTACTTATCGAACACTGTTAGTACCAGTACGGGAGCCTGGGGATACGTGAATGTTTCCTGCAGGTGGGTATCAGTCTGCCAGGTGGTGTTATCATCATTCACTGTAGGTGTTCTACTTAATCTCACTGAGGTGAGGTGATTGGACTGACAACAAGAAAGTTACCACTTCTTCACGATTTATCAATTGCCAGGTGCAGCTGCGTGTGGTTGTGTCACTATTAAATGCCAGTAGTGAGGCGTGAATGTGGTAGCTGTAATCGCCATTTACACTTAGAAATATAAGTGCAATTGTTTATCGATCAGTCTATATTACAAATAACACAATTTCCTGTCATCGTGGTGTTCGGCATATTTACCAGCACGTAAAATAACTCATGCGCGGCAAAATTTCGGTCCCTCGGCGTCTTCGTAATTAGTAAAAGTAGTTAGAGGAACGTTAAAACAAATAGCTTTATTATTTCATATTTTCTGTGCAAGGCTACAGAGTATTGTATTGCTAATATTTTAATTAAACACTAGCGGAAATGGAAGGTGTTACACCACGAAGTACCATTCCGATATTTATCAAACGTTGTGGATATGTTCATCACATAACAGGTATTACATAATAAAACCTTTAGCCCGTTCAGAACTGTCCATCACCATCATCAGCATTATGAGGTATGGTGCCCACGTGTACGAATACACTCTTGTATTCGGTGAGGCGTGGAAGGAAAGCAGCCCCAAATGTCATCTTACGGGATTTCTTGCCATGCGGTGTCAGTTCATTAGGATTGCTGGCTGAAACCTCGTATGACCGTGTACGTCTTCTCATCACATCCCAGATATTCTCAATGGGTGACAAATCAGGGAACCGGGCAGGTCACTCAAGGATCCGTACATTTCTCAAGGTATTTCTGGTATGATCTGCAGTGCGGGCTCTTGCATTATCCTGCAGGAATATGCCATTTGGTACCCTCGTCATGAAGGGTATGACATCAGGGTTTACGATTCTTGTCATATACTGGTGATAATTTAGTCCCTCTTCAAAAATTACCAAATCCGTCCTGTTGTCATATCTTATTATTTCCCACAACATAATTCCAGAAGTTGGATAGTTATGTTCTTCGATAATAGCTTTTTTCCTGTGATCTTTCACCAGGTCGTCTTCGGACATGTTTCCGTCGATCTGACCTCCACAAACAGAAGTGATACTCATCGCTGAACATCACAGAATGCCACTCGATGTCCCAGTAGACAATGGCTCTACACCATGCAAGTCTCCGTTGTCTGTGGTGTGGTATCAGCGGTAAACAACGCCAGGCAACTCGAGATCTCAACCCAGCTTCCAGCAATATGTTCCCGACGGTTCGTGATGACACTCTCCCCCTGCCTGTAACCTCTGCCCGAATGTCAGCTGTTGCCATCCGCCTGCTAGTCAGAGCCAGCCGACGAATCCTACGATCTTGTCGTGACCGAGCTCGATAGCTGCAGTCGCTTAAGTGCGGCCAGTATTCAGTAATCGGGAGATAGTGGGTTCGAACCCCACTGTCGGCAGCCCTGAAGATAGTTTCCCATTTTCACACCAGGCAAATGCCGGGGCGTACCTTAATAAAGGCCACGGCCGCCTCCTTCCAATTCCTAAGCCTTTTCTATCCCATCGTCGCCATATGACATATCTGTGTCGGTGCGACTTAAAGCAAATAGCAAAAAAATAAAAAATAAAAAATATTGTCGTGGTGTAGTCCTTTTGGAAAGACCCGTGTCTTCAATTCGTGCCACGTTGTTGTCCTGGATCCATCTCGTCAATACTCATTCTACAGTCATTGCACTACAGCCAAATTTCTGCGCAATCTATCGGTATGATACTCCCATATCCCTCATGCCACATATTCGACCTTTCACAAAGTCCAAAAGATGGCGGTAATCTGGCCATGCACGTCCTCTAGGCATGCTGTGTTGCGATCTCTACTGAAAAAGACACAGTAACGTTAGACACGCCCAACAGCCATCACGTATACACGCCACCCGCCAAGTTTAGGAATGGCGTTTTCCTGTACTAACAATTAGATCGTATGAGGATGAAATTTGAATCAACATATCCCACAGGCATGGAAATCATGGGGTATTACTTGGGTGGCATTCAGTCAAAATATTCGTGGTGTAACATTTTCCATTTCCGCTAGTGTATAAAGCTGCGATTGGTGGGACCATCGCGCACCATACGGTTCAGAATGCTGTATTATTATTATTATTATTATTATTATTATTATTATTATTATTATTATTATTATTATTATTATTATTATTATTATTATTATTATTATTATTATTATTATTCCGGGGTATCTGTGGAACAGCAGAGGTGAAAGAAGGTGCTGGGATGAATAGGTCTCAACTTACGAAATTAAAGTTAATTTAAAACTTTAACAAAGGTTATATTTTCTTTTCAAGATAAATAAATCACAGAATATAACAGGTTCCGCATAGCGGATCGATAAATTAAGAAGGTACAATTACAGTTGTTACAAGATTTGGGCTTCGAGCCCAATACTCATGAACCTTGAGCTATAAGCTCAACTTTACCTATCTACAATGTTCAGCAAAGGGGCAGAAAACCTCAGTCAAGCCAAGGAGCACTCGCTCCCTATTACCCAGTAAGGCCTCCTCGAGGCACACAGAAAATCAACTTTAAGAAAGAGCAACCCGCTCTCCAAATTCAAGCCTATTCAAAGGCCACACCAAACTCCACCTTTAAGCTGCCCTCCAGGCACACAAGAACAGGGGTAAAAATACCCAACCTACTGAGGCCTATTCAGTAAAGAAACAGGACAATTACATGGCCCCAAAATACCAACTTGAGTGGAGGCGTACCTTGCACTCCTAATACACCTTTTTTTAAACCTATTTGGCTCTTAGGCCACTTATGCAAGGGCTAATCTCATACTACGGAGGTGACACGATAGGAACACTTTATTACATTATGAAGCGAAGAAAAACGGTTATGAAAACGTAGTCACCTCAAAACAATATGAGAGGGAGCTCGAGAGGGTTAAGCACTCTCTAACCCGATTTGTAGTTAAAGAGACGGAATTTATACCAAGTGTCTTTTACATTTTAAAGGAAGGTTACATGATAAAAGTTTCGAACCTGCCCCGAGGGTTAAGCTGCTGAGCTAGCAAGAAATGAAGTTATTAAAAGGCCATTACCTTATGGAAGAACTGCTGCCCGAAGGAAGAGGCGCTTCCCGCCCCCTGCTACATAATCACACTAGGAAAGATGTTACTGAAGTGACCCGGAGACCAGAAAATCAGCAGTTTAAATACCCTCGTGGAACATTCGAGACCTTTCAAGAATGAGAACCCACACCCCCCTCAATTTTATTGGGTACCATAAAGCAACATCTCCATATCGGAGAAGACATACGTTATTGGTCAAAAATTAATTAGAGAAATTCGGGATTGGCTAAATTCAAAACAAGCGGAAAGAGAAGGGTTATACTGCCAACCCCAAAAAATAACTGAAAAAATTTAACAAAGAACAAAGTTATGACTACAAAATTTCTTCAAAAAAAGGTTCCTTCACTTCGCACTAGGGTGCACAATTGTAGTTCTTAAGTAGTGCCATCTAGAAGAGAATGGTCACACTTCTTACTACAGAGAAAACAAATATAAATCGAAAAAGGCACAGTTCAGAACTCTTCAAAATTTACAATAGCTCCATCTTCTGAGAAACTTTAGAATTAACATGGTTGTTAAAGTTAAGGCTTCCTCCAGTAGAGGAGTTTCAACTGGCGCAATGTTTGAATTAGCGGCGTGGAGGTGTACCGCCCGGTACAATTATTATTATTATTATTATTATTATTATTATTATTATTATTATTATTATTATTATTATTATTATTATTATTATTATTATTATTATTATTATTATTATTGTGGGCATGTCCCTCGGTCTATGGGTAGCGTACCTGCCTCTTAGCCGGAGGCTCCAAGATCGATTTCCAGCCAGTTAGGGATTTTTACCTGAATCTGAAAACTGGTTCGAGGTCCACTCAGCCTACGTGATTATACTTGAGGGATTATATGACGGTGAGGTGGTAGTCCCGTTTAATAAAGCCAAGAATAACGAACGAGAGGATTCGTTATGCTGACCACGTGGCACCTTTGAGACACGACTGCAAGCCTCCTATGCAGGGCAATGCAGTGACGCTGCTCTAGGGGAAGCATGTGCCTCCTCTTGTATAAATATCTTTATATTTTATCTTACATATTTTTTCCTCCTTGTCAACTCAGCAATCACCTCCTAGCTTTCGTGTCTCATTTTCTAAATAAAACTATACTTTTTTCTATAATTTCTAATTTTTGCCTCATACCTTCTGTCTCAGTCTCATCCTTGGCTTTGACAATATGAAAGTGACCGAGGTATGAGCGATGTTAATAATACCATACCTTGTACAGCCAGTCCCTGTTATGAATATTGTGAAAATATCACTCATAGGGTCGGTTGGTGGACTCATTTCAGGGGGCTTGGCAGACTGATATGCACCAGCAACTTATGGATCGATGAAGAAAGCAACGGGAAACTTTCTCACTTCTCATTTCCCTAGTATGGCTCTTCAGTGACGCCTAGGCTAACTATGACAGCTGTTCGTGTAACTGTGGAGGATCAAACCAGCTTTCGGGCTGAATACCTAACGTACACATACTTCGTATTATGTTGAATTTGGTATACGAACGTTTGTTTGTTTGTTTGTTTGTTTGTTTGTTTGTTTACTTGTTACAACATCACAATTGAACAGCATTTCTGGAAACTCAGTATTTAAATTTAGAGATAGCTGGGTTGTACACTACTCTGTATAAAAAAATGATTATTATATTGTAGCGTAACAATATTAAGGGGACGGAAATAGGCAATATAAAATTTCTCCCTTAATACTAGCTGTATCACAAAAGCGTACACGATGAAAGTTTATCAAAATATGACTTTTAGTATTTTAGATTTCATTCGTATTTATTTATTTATTTATTTATTTATTTATTTATTTATTTATTTATTTATTTATTTATTTATTTATTTATTTATTTATTTATTTATTTTATTTGGAAAAACGAAAACAGCGTTACGCAAAATTACAGAGTTCTACAGTAAAAAATACGTTTACAATACAGTAGCAAAATGAAAACTTAAAAGTAAATAAACGCAAGTGTAACTAAGAAAATTCCACCAATGACAAAAGTAACGAAAGAAAATAAAAACTTATGAGATAAATATAGGGAATTAACATTAAACAACATGGAAAATGAGAAGAACGACGAAAATTAATTGAAAGTAAAACGAAGAGAAATTATATCTAAGCACAGTAAGACAAATACAGGTATGAAACATATGAATACATATTTCATCATGTACAATAGAGGGGACAGAAATGAAAAGAGAAAGAAGAATATGAAGTAAAGGACCTGGGATAAGTTAAGGAGGATTCGATAATCGGAGCTATACGAAGATGAAGCGTCTAAGTTCCTGTCAGAATATAAAAAGGAGGGTTTGATTGCAGATAAATGAAGACGACAGAGCTGGGGATACAGAATATGATGGGGTAGTTTTATCCAGGTTTTGCGAGTTGGGACATGTAGGGAAAAGAAGGATACAGGTTCAGGAGAAAGAACTAAACCGTTAACAGCGTTATATAGGAATCTAAGGTCGGCTATTTTCTGCGAGTAAATAACGAGCAAAGGTTTAACTTATCTAGTATCCGATTGCTGCTGAAGTTTCGACAATCAGATACTCTGGCTCTATCAATCGCACAGAAGAGTGACAGCACACGGTCAATGTGATAGTAGATGAAAAGTTAGACTTGGAGGAATATTAACAGAGATAATTCAAGATTATTAATTTCTCCAGCTTCCAAAAACCTTTGGAAATATTAATTCTTAATAAATGTAAAAAAAAAAAAAACAAAGCCATCTCCGTATAGGCCATAGAGGCCCTTGGAGGAATGGAAGGTAAATGCTTCCACTGTCCATAACCTCAGCACTAAGTGGGATCGAGCGGTTAGCCCTATGCCCGATCAGCTTTGCCCCGGTGTATTAATCCGTACTCACTTTTGCTGCAGGGTGAGTGAACCTCAGGTCCATTCCAAACTCCAGAAGTTTCTTAAGTCTTTCGACTTCCTGTCGAGGAGTCGAACCCACGTCCTTCCGGGTGAACCGAGTAGATCTTTACCACCTGGGCTAGGCAGACCCTTCTAAATAAATAGCAATTCCAATATTTTATATCGGATACATATTTTTTAATGATGTTCTAATAATGTAGTTATTGACGATTTTAGATTATTGTGCCAGGTCCATCAGCGGTGAAGAACACATGCTGACATGAAAATATTGTTAAGCCATCATCGGAACGAGTTAAATGGCAGTTGACAGATAACTAATATTTACAATAATGTTATTTTCTTTACGTCCCGCCAACTACATTTATGGTTTTCGGAGATGCCAAGGTGACGGAATTTGGTCCCGCAGGAGTTCTATTACGTGCTAGTAAATCTACCGACACGAGGCTGACATATTTGAGCACATTCCGGGCTAAGCCAGAATCAAGAGATAACTGTCAAACCATCATTCTTTTAGAGATTTTACAACAAATATATTACTATTATTTTCCTACATTATTGCTTGAACAGGAATATACCGGTTCATAATTTAACTCGTGTTCACTTCCAGCTGCACTGTGGCCTCGGGCACGCACCGTTCGCCTGCATCTCAGTCACTAACATAAAGCGGATTATCTGGCAGAGCTACCTTCCTAACGCTATTTAGCAATTTAGCATCTTAACAAATCTTCATTAACTTGTAGCTCTCTTCTTTTGAGATTTTAGATATTTCTTTCCTAACTCACGCTCAACTGATGTCGACACCAGCCACTACAGGTCTGCTAATGAAGGTATGCTGGTATAAGGTTCATCTCCCGAGAATTTTGAATAAAAAGAATCCTGCATAGCAGCAGCTACTCGCAAATGCAGTTAATGATGGTGTGACGTATACTTACTGGAATCCGTCCAAACATTTTTCGTAAAGTTAACGCATCCTTCCCACAGTGGTGAGAGCATTTCAGACGAATCCCCCGATCGGGTATTTTGCAACATGTGTGGCAGTGCCCTCCATACGGTCGTAGGACAGCAAAATAAGTATCCTGATTTGACAAGTCTTGATGAGGTCCCAATATTCATTGCTGCCTATATGAGGGTTATTTACCCCTTCTTTGAGTGCTTGGAATAACCACAAGTCCAGCGCGCAGAATTTGACAGAAGCCCTCTTAATGCTTTCTCTTGAATCAGCCGTAATTACAGAATACTTGTAAATCGTTGAAGACAGGGAGTTATTGCATAATATAACCTTTCGAGGCAAACGCATTAGTTGAAAATACCACGAAAACCATCCTACCTTGTACTGTTGCTACTGATATCTAAACTTGTGCATTGGTCCTTCACCGCGCGTTTTATACCGTTTGGGGCACATCGCACGAATCCAACATGCAGGCCCATATTTATAACGCAAACATTGTCCATAGATCTCCACATGTCATCTTTCACTCACTTACAGCTTTTTTCTTCAGCACAGAGCCTACGCACCGGCTTCTATCTTTTCCACTATAGATTTCCTGCTTTTCTTTATAACCACTTCCATCTTGAACATCACAGAGATTCAGATATAGTAAAAGGTGAAATAAAACCATCAGAGCGGAGAAATTTCACTTGCAGACATGTATCAGACATAATGCAACTGTTGGGACGTTTACTCAATGAGTGGTCTGAGGCTTACTGACGGGAATTGGCAGAAACGGCGGTAATTAATTACCGACCGACCCAGCACCTGTCACCGCACACTGTGTGCAGACATGTTTATATTTTTCCGAGTTTGCACAGCTATAGACCACTGATTCTCTGAACGGACTTGTGCACCTGAAAAACCACTTACGCATTAGTTAGTAACACCATTTTTTTAACTTTTTGTAGCAGTTTAGCATTTCTGATGCTTTGCAATTCTGTTACAGAATATCAGAAGCAACAGTTCAACAGTTGTTAAACTCTTACATTAAAGGAAGCACCTACGAACAACCGAATTTCGTACCAAAAATAACACAGCCTATATTTATAAACAATTAGGAACTATGAAGAATGATACATTTTAAGGAAATACAGAGAAGCGAAGGAAATAAAGTTTCGATGGCGATTCGCAGACGTGCACCTTACGTAAGCTACGGAACCAATAAAATTCGACCGCTATGCTAAGGTCTGGGAATGCTGGCTTATAACTGGTGTTCGTAAAATGAAACGTGTCTTATATTTCCTGTCCTGTTTCTTCTTCAGGTACCATCTCCTCATACGGGGTTGGGGATAATCTTAGAGTATTTTTTCCTGTTTTCTATTTCCCGTATCAGAATTGAAATGCTAAAATTTCGAAAATTATGTGAAAGAATTTCCGATTAGGTATTAATTTTATACCGACGCAGATTAACATGGCGAAAGCTGGATAAAATCTGTTTCTGCCACGCTATAGAATCCCTTTGTCATAACATATTTATATTAACATAAAGGTAAAGGAAGCCTCCTCTCAAGAACTAGCATGGCAACAACAAACAACGGGTTTACTATGATTGATATTCTGCACGCATGTTGCAGTACATACATATCTCGTAAAGGAAATAAAAGAATCTGAAATCCTTTAGTATGTTAAGTATCAATCACTTAGTGAACATTCAGCTGATGAACTGTCAAGTGATCAGAACTCAATCATTCTTCACTATCATTATATGCCTTATGTCTGGCAGTAATATTTTTTTTTACCGCTGAAGTATTTTGATACGAAATAACTTCATACGTCTAACATTTAGTCATGTACTCGTGGCTATTTTAACGTATGAACATATCATTAAGAATGAAAAGATGGCAGAAAATAGATAATTATTTTTAAAATTGTAAAAAATTAACGTTAAAAGTATGATGCAGGTGTTGTAAATTACCCGTTTACGATCTCCATCGACCAGACGTAATAGACTCTAATTCACGTTTACCATAACAAATGTTTGGAAGTTTCCCTTTTCGACGTAAATGTCTCGAAGCCAGGAGACAATCGAAAATTTGTGTAAGGAAATCGTAACATACAACAAAATGTGTGACGTGATGTTACCTAGCAACAGTCTCCGTAGCGTATCGGTTAGCACTATCAGCTGCCGTCCTCGGTGGCCCGGGTTCGATTATCTGTACTGCCAGAAACTTACGAATGGCGGGAGGGCTGGTATGCAATTAAAATGGTACATGCAGCTCACCTCCAGTGGGAGTATTCCTGAAAAGAGCTGCACCACATCGGGATGAGGACACGAGTTTATTTTTTTACGTAGTAACAGCACCTAACAGGAGAGCTGAACAGGCCATGGTTCTGTATGTCATGGCCATCCATCAGTTCTTCACATCACAGCCTGCATGGCTGCTAAATAACATCGCATCACACATTTTACAGAAATACATGTTAATTAAGATTTCATTTTTCAAAAGGGAAATTTAATAATTTCCTTTCTTCTGTTTTTTTATATTCGTTTAACTTTGCACTCACATATACCGTACAGTTCTTGTGGTGACTAGGAATTTACCTGGTGTTAAAATGGGAAATTACTGTACATTCAGGGATGCCGACAATGGATTTTGAACCCACTACATCCCAAATGTAAGCTCAAAGCTGCGTGACCCTAGCAGCGTAGCCAACTCGCTCTGTAATTGGAAGTAAGTGTTTTGTTGCTCATTGCTTTTGTCTCTTAGGCTAGGTTTACACTAGCAAGTAACTTGTTCAAGTTACTGCTGCAAATTCTTGCAAGGCACTTGCTGCTGGGTAAACACTTCATGCAAGAAAACTAAGCAAGTTACTTGTGCAAATTTTTCACAAGTAAATTGCAGCAATAACTTGCAGATTCTGTTTGTATATGCTTGAATTGCTAGTCAAACAAAATGGCAACACACAGGCAGATGAGATGTGCTTCAGCTCTCTTAATTCCTATGAATAAATAACAAGAATGATATGGATAAATACATAATTGGGGTAGGCTATTTATGGTTTAAAAAATGCTGCCGGTCTGCGTAAATTACGCCAACAAAATTTACAGTGCACTGATGACAAATAGGGGACATTTCTTTAAATTTGTGATCGGCTATGAATGCGGTGGTAGTTGCTATTAAACGTGCAAATCTTAATTCTCATAAGGATTCCTGGAATTTTAAAATGTTAAAAAATCATGAAATTTAGACTGGCGAATGGTGTAACTTTCTCCTGAATGGTGTTTAGCACATAATAGATAGGAATGAAGTGAAAACGTGCTACCTGATAAAGGTTCTCTATCATTTTCTCCTAGAGATCAAACTCATAATAAACGGCTGCCAGTGGTAAACCAGAAAGAGCTACAAATATGTTTGGTGTTGGCAACTTTACATTCCTCCTTTCACGCCATATTATACTACTATCAAGATATCCGTGCTTCGCTACGGTATTATACTGAAATGTATAATTGAATGCTTATAGTTATAGATATATATAATCCGCCGAAAATCGCGATCTGACTCGTTTTCTGCGAGAATCCGCCAAAATTCGCGATCTGACTCGTTTTCTGATAGATTACTGCAAGTTCCCTCCCATTTTTCAATCTTCCTTTCCAGCATTCGATTTCGTACTTCCCGGGCTAAGTCCAGGTATTTCACCCGGTCGGTTGGATCCCTAAATCTTTGCCATCTCTTCCTACATTTTAAATATGGATCAAATCCTTCAGGAGATCCGGCGTGGTGTCGTCTTGGGTGCCATGGCGGTACTGAACCCCTCTTATTGGAATTTTCTGAAAACAAAAAATTAGTGTCTCCTTATTTTTAAAGAAGATTCTAAATACCAACTTTTACATCTGTAAACTTTTAAAGTTTTGAGATATAGATACACTCATTTTAACATTTCACCCCCCTTTTCACTCCCTTAGCGATGGAATATCCAAAAATCCTCTCTTAGCGAGCACCTATATCTTAATATGAATGTATTCCCAAAATTTCATTTCTTTATGTCCAGTAGTTTTGGCTCGGCGATGATGAATCATTCAGTCAGTCAGTTAGTCAGACAGGACAAGTTATTTTATATATATAGATTTCTCTCCAGGCCTAAAATGTTCCATCGCCCGGTACCCAGCAGTTTCCTCATCCGGAAAGTCAGCTACTGCTTCGGTCAAGCGGCTTATGAAAAATCCCGTCGAAATGCCGCCACGTTACTTGATAGTTGAAACATTAAAGTACTTAGGGACCTGCCCTAACAAATATCACTTCATCTAAATAAGACAGGCCTAAAATTTCATAAAATTACAACCCAAAATTAAATGCACATTATTTTGACAAATCAACAAGCAACTACAATAATACATATTTTGTAACAGGGAATAAAGGATCCACAACCTCGCTCTCAGATGCAAAGGAAGAAGAAAAGAAGAACAAATAGGCTTGCCTTTGTTAAGGAACGTACTCTGTCCGAAGTCGTTGCTACGCTACTCTCTACGAATTTCATCGCTAAGAAATACGGCCACCGAGACTCGGTCGGTATCCGTCAGGAGCCACTTCTTAATTTTGCAAGCTTCTTCACTTCCTGAGAAAACTGTGTTTTCAAGCTGTGCCATTTTCGCAGTATTTCCTTTCGTGACGTGTTAAAGTGGTCCGCAATTGTCCTTAAAGCGTTGGGTTTCTTCCCTCTGTCTCTAAATTCACTGCTGTGAACGTCCTAAAATGTCTGGGAAGCTCTCGATTTTTTATTTCATTTCACTGGAGTCCTTCCTGGACCATCGCGTTTCCCCCCCCCATTTCTGAAAAATACATTTGAACATATGTGTGGTGATTTCATGAATGTAATTACGTTTTCCAAATTAAATTACAATACACGTAGAAACAAATGTGGGAAGTGTGATCATCTACTTACGAAGTTACGCCTTTCACTTGCACAAACTAGGATTGGATTCCACCGGTGCAAGTAACTTGCGGAAACTCACGAAATGTCCTTCAAACTGCTTGCACGAGTCTGACTGCAAGCTTCTTTTCCAAGATATTGCTAATCGATAACAAGTCAGCTTGCTGGGGAATTTGTAGATTTGCAAGTGCTGCAGCAAGTTGCTCTGTGCAAGTAAATTGTTGCAAGAACTTGCTAGTGTAAACGTAGCATTGTAATATCTATAGTATATGTACCAGGGGTACACCTTCCCCGGCTAGTTAGACTGCGCGTCTTCTCTACGGCCATCTATGTAAGCAAACTTGAACTTGTGAACTACCAGAAACTTTAGTCCACTGTTAGATGTCTCTACTATCTATTTATTTGCTCTCTCTCGCAGGCTAAACTCTAATTATTTCATAATGTATTGTTTATGTTTGCGGTTGGCAAACCTTTGTTTCTGTGGATTGTTTTATTTATGTACCGAAGTTGCTAATACTTCAGCTGGATCCTCGTCGATTGTAATTAACCTATCAAAAGCTTGGAAATATTTTCTCTAGCCAATTAAAACTGGGGGTATGTATAGGAATCAGCCTATCAATAGAGAGTCCTGGAATCTTCCCCTTGTGGTGCTACAAAAGCAGGGCTTCAGGGCTGTATTGTCTAAACTGTGATTGTAAGTGCAGCGTGACCGAGAGAGGCAGGGCCGAGGCCTGTGTGAGGAAGGCCCAGCGACACAATAAAATACATATGATAGCTCCTGCGGATAGTTTGAGGGGAAGATTTCAACCTCTTTTATTTAAGGTAAATTTCTAAATCTGGTGGTTTAAGTGTAGAATTTCGGTTCTATTCCCTACTGAGAAATATGTAATATAAGGAAACAAAGAGTGAAGACCCTCTGTCGGTTCCCATTCAACCTTGCATGGGGTGACTAAAATTTTCAGAACCTCTAAGTTTCTTAAATCTTGTTTGGCATTAGTTTCTCATTTAGGCACCCCGGTAGAGTATAGGATTAGCCTCTGTATCCTTGGGCCATAAGCCCACTTAGAGTTTTGACAATTTCTAGGAGTGCAGGTGTGTAGCCTCCTAGCCTTTTCTTTATGGCCGGTCATGTCCAACGTTTTCTTTTACAATTAAGGCCATTTAGTATGGGCAATTATGCCCCTGCTTATTAGATAACTGTTTCGGCGTCGTGGTTCCCTTTAGAAACAGTGATTAGTGTCATTGTATGAGTACTTGACGAACACTCTGAAGTGAGGTCACCCGACGCGTTTTCTACTGTAATTTATGTTTAGCAAAGGAAACTGATTGCCCCTGCGACGCGGTACTACGGTATATTTGGAGCACAGACTCCTACGAAGTGTACCTACCTGGAGCATTTCTTGCTCTTATAAAATATTGTACCTAGCAAGAGCAATTCAGCTCTTTTCTATGTAAATTAACCAATATGTAATTCTTTCAAGTTGCACCCGACTGTCGAGCAGTCAGCACAATGTTCTCCCGGTAACTCGGTTTCTTCTCAGGGAATTCTATCTATCGCTCATAAAATCTGAGATTTTATATGTGTTTGTTTTTAACGTGGTTTTGGAAGAGACTCGGTCTGCTGAGACACGCATCATGGGGGAACCTATTCACTCAAGTAAGGACCTGCGGCCGAAAACCTCAAAAAGAATCTCTCTCTTTTGTCAAATTCATCAGTTACTTATATCTACTAAACTTATTAGCTAACTTACAAACTAGCTGTTACCCAAAAGGAATTCATAACACAGACACTTTCTAAAAGAATAGTATAAGAAAATTTATTGGAATAAATCATGTTCAATGTAAAGTTAATGTGAATTCTGGGTAGTATTATCTTAATAACATTTATGTATAAGGGATTATAGTCAGCGCTGGCTCAAATAAAAGTAAAATAATTAAGATTTTAAATTATTTACACTCATTCTCATTCAATGTTCAAGTTCATATTGGTTATTTACTTCTATATTCGTAGCCATGTTCCGAAGTGTATTTGATTTACTCTAATTATATTCAAGAGATCACTGAGCAATCACGGTCTCCATATAAATACTCGATGTGAATACTGTCACGATAATTATATTAATTATTCTCACCACATTTAAGTCAATTCACTGTGATAAAAATGGATGGTTTGCTAAATTGAAACGTAATAAAAATTAAATGGGATAAAGTCACATTGCGAATGTAAATCTGATCATATCTTTGCGTATGTATCTCCCAAACACACTCTTGCGTGAGTATGAAATCGTAAAACTGCTCTCCAAATTTTCCATTCATAAATCTGAACTCTGATTATTTGGTCCTTCATCTTGAATACGTATAAATAACAACTCACGGGCTAAGACAATACCTCCCTAGAGCCTACGACATATGGCTCCTAACTAACCATTTTCCTATTCTTTATATTTTAAACACTTCAACTAAAATCATATCTGCGTGACATTAAATGAACATCTATCTAACTGTTTAGGTAGTTTCCGATCCAAACACTCCTCCACCAACGGCTCAATGTGCTTTAGCTATCTCCTATTACTCAATATCTCACATGTGTACGAGCTACATAACTCGTATAGTCAGTACAGAATGAAATTAATACGTATTATATTGAAAAGTCACCGCACCAAAGAATATCACATGTGTACTTAGTCATGAGCCTAGTTAAACCGTATGTTAAAGAACTCTCTTGTATTCGATACATACCATTTACCAATGTCAGATAAAAACTGTCACGATTCACAATTCTACCATAATACATGTCAATCTTACCTTAAAATGGGTCATCTGCGCAATGTTCACTCTTTTGACATACTCTTTCCATATGACACAGAAACTCACCTCATGTTAATCTAACACAACGTTTCCTCGGCGAATAGCAATTCTTTCTCATACCGCAGAACATAAACAAACATCTTCATTTCAAATATTCCTTAGTATACTCCGAGAAATAACCATATTTTAACACCATTCCAATATACATTATCAGTCCATTGGCATACTTATTGCCGTACGCATATCGCCGATTACTCTTAAAGCTATATGCCAAACATTTTAGAATTGCCTTATCATAAACGCATTTTAACACGTTGGGTGCCACGTGCCGCCATATGGCGTCACGGTGGTCTTCAAATTTGAGATGGCGTGACGCCATATGGCGGCACATCGTTCTAGAAATCAGAGTTGGCGTGACGCCATATGGCGGCAAAGTTGAGTTTCAGGAGATGCACCGTAGATAATCAGCGGTGACATCTATGCGCGTAAAATTGGTACTACGTGAAGGGCGAACTTCAGGGTCTATTCCAGTTATGTATTTTTACTGTATGCCACCATGCGGCGCCACAGTAATCTTCCGAAGCCACTGACTGGCCAGTGGTCATTGTCACAGGTGAAAGCGCGCCAGGCATTGTTTGTTCCCCGTTTACGTACGTATTATCACTCAGTTTATATAGTTGTGAAAAAATATAAAAAAATGGAAGATATTGGTAATAACCTTACGAGGGAACACATACATGTGTTACACTCGGATTCGGTTGAAATTTGGTAGGAATATTCGTGGGAGGCAGTAGAATGCTAAGGTGAAAACTGCATGTACCCAGCGCAAGTTTAAACGCCAAAATTGAACAAATAAATAGTCATAAAATTAGAAGTGCCGCGGGAATATCGGGGTGTGGCGGAGAGGTAGGGAGGAGCGAAGCAGCGGACGTGAACCAACCAGGCTGCGTCGAGCTGCGATAGCAGCCAGGTAGCGTATAGTTAGCACGTTCCCCTTAACTTTCCGATCAGATGTGCAAGACGTAAATATGAAAATAGCACACGAAACAAGTGTACAAAGGACGATGTTTGGACAACGATGCCAATAAGGTTTAAAAAATTACAACGAGTAACAAGAATTCGGGCGTGCCGAGACGCAGTTTTCATTGTTTAGAGTTATCAGAAAACTGTTCACAAAAATATGTAATGTAATATAAGTACTTGTTTTGCATTTTACTAGGTTTTCATAAATATTGCGTTAATCTGAATTAGCAAATAAATATCCCGTATTTGAAATTCGTATTGCACATTCCATGTCAAAACATTTTGTGACACCATATGGCGTCACGCTATATTTTATCTTTCCTAAAAATTGATGTGACACCATATGGCGTCACACATGACCATGGTATGGTGAGATAAAACTGACTTAGTACATCATATAAATACATCCGAAGATCACATAAACAGACTACAACGCGTACAATTGCTTTGGCACCAGCGGAATGCATTTCAAAAACATGCCTGGCACCAGTGGAATAGTGTGCTACAATCGGCTCGGCACTCAACGTGTTAATAACCTCTTATCTTTTAACAGCAGTTGGAGTTCAATGCCCTCTTTCTATAAAGAAAGGAATACGTAACTTAACTATATTCCTCTGTGTCGCGCAGGTAAATTCGTGACGTTATCATAGTACAAATAATACGAGATTAATCCAAGTTTCACTAGTTGTATAGACTCATTGCTATTAGATCTTCACAAGTAACACTTCTTTCATTTACTCATGCTAGTTTCTACTGTATGTATGCAATTGCGGTAGCTTGTATATGATATAATAGAATTCTAATTCTACACTGCCATCTTATCTTATAGCCTTAAATATCTCACACTTCACTTTATGATTCACACACGTTCTTAATTAATTCATGAATATCACCAATTAATCAGCACATGCCGAAGTTAGAGTGAGGGTATAGATTGCAAGAAACTACTCTACTAAAAATGTAAAAACTTAGCTCGTCAGATGTTATGTTTGGTCTGGTTGTCGCTCCATTCCTTGGTTGTGGTTAGACCCTCTGTTAGGATCTGGATCTCCGGTTGGAAAACGTCTTCCCGGTCATCGGCTGGTCATATGGCTGGCTGGTCCATTCCTCATCGGCTGGTCATCTGGCAGGCCGGTCCATTCCTCATCGGCTGGTCATCTGGCTGGCCGGTGCCTATCCTCATCGGCTGGTCATCTGGCTGGCCGGTGCCTATCCTCATCGGCTGGTCCTCTGGCTGGCCGGTCCATTCCTCATCGGCTGGTCCTCTGGCTGGCCGGTGCCTATTCCCAGTTCAGTCCATCATGTAGATTTAGCAAGCAGTCATCATTCCAAATCTGCAGACAGCGTAGAAAATTCCTTTTGCGGAGCAATCAGTCATGATATATTCCATTGTTCTACTGCTTATTCTTAACGACGAAATTTTCTTCAGTTGGGATAAGTTCTCCGTATATATATATATATTAAGTTTATAACAACAGGGGTAACTTTCTTCCCATACGAAATTATCGGTCCTCCGATATAGTGAGTCCTTCTTCGCCAATCGCAGAGTGGTTATTCACCGGATCCAAGTCAGATGTATCTCACCGCGGTTTACTTATTTTTATAATATCTCGTCTTTTTATAATGTACGCCGGTGAATTATTTTGTCAGATTTGATCGTCGATCGTAAAATAGTCAATATCTTCTTCAGAAGTTTAGGATAATCTTCAGATGTAAAGCTTAGCTTGTACTTGCGTCTTTCTTCTGCCGTTGAAATTTTTAGAGTATATTTTTTTAACAATTAGTCCGCTGCTATATTTTTTTATAAAACAATCCAACTGAGCCTCTACTGTCCTGCAGTGTCTTCCAAATCAGTCCGTTCCGTGACGTGCATGGTCTACTATATACCGTATTAATGAGAAGTCCATTGCCTTAATAGATCGCATGGGCCATACCTTCCTACGCCGCCATTTTGTAAATGGTCTACGAGATGCGAACGGGCACAAAGTGTTGCACCTGATGTTCGGACTTCTAAGTTCCCTATATTTGTTAGATCTGGCGAGCTCATTAATATTGTTGTTTCTTATTCAAATTTTCTATCTAAAAATATTAAACTATAAAAAAAGAAAGAAATAACATTTCCAAAATTTTAATAGTAATGTTATTTCCTTTACGTCCCATTAACTACTTTAACGGTTTTCGGAGACGCTGAGGTGCCGGAATTTAGTCCGCAGGAGTTGTTTTTCGTGCCAGCAAATCTACCGACACGAGGCAGATGTATTTGAACAACTTCAAATACCACTGGACTGAGCCAGGATCGAACCTGCCAAGTTGGGGTCAGAAAGCCAGCGCCTCATCTGTCTGGGCCACTCAGTCCGGCTCCAAAATTTTTATCTTAAACGTTTCTTTAAGTAATCCCTTGTCCAGCCATTCAACCCAGGCGTTTCCTAATCCTCTGTGAGCCATGGAAAACCCGTATAAGGATATATAACATCTTAAATTATAATTTGATGAATCCCACCAAACGTTAGGAAGTCTTCGGTTAAATTTCAAAACACCAAACCAAACTTCATGGCGCAAGAGCCCCTAAAGGCCATGGCCTACCAAGCAATTGCTGCTCAGCCCCAAGGCCTGCACAGATGCGAGGTGTCGTGTGGTCAGCACGACGAATCTTCTCGGCTGTTATTCCAGACTTCGTAGACCGGGGCCGCCATCTCACCGTCAGATAGCTCCTCAATTGTAATTACGTAGGCTGAGTGGACCTCGAACCAGCCCTTAGATCCAGGTAAAAATCCATAATCTGGCCGGGAATTGAAGCCGGGACCTCCAGGTAATAGGCAGATAAGCTACTCGTACACCACGAAGCCGGCTTTTGTTAACTTTCTGTTTAAATATATTTCCCCCTGATATTATATATTTTTTATTGGCCCATCCTTCCAATATTTATAACTACCGTAGATTGGCACTGTATATAACCTTCAAGTTTTCCAGTTTATCGGAACTAATACAAGATTAAGAAAACCTTAAAAAATACGTGGAACACAGTTTTAACAACAGAGTCTGTGAGGTAATGCCTGGAAGATAATTTCAAATAGATCTGGGTGGCCCACATAGTGCAACATGTGGCGGACATTGAGCTAGTGTCTACTGTGCAGTGGAATCGCAGTCCCTACATCGAAAACGGGACAGGGGAGGGGGTAGATTTGTGATTGGGGCTGCGGTAGGCACAGGGATTACAGTGAAATTATTTACGAAAAGCCTGATTTAATTTTTGTATTTCTAAACGCAGAGGTCTTCTTTCAGGACATTGCCGACCTGCGTCGCGTGCTCAATGAATTCGTTAAGCCATTTTCCCCAAACGCAGCTGACGCGCCAGAATATTTGTAATTGGAACTCCCGAAATTGCAGCGTAATACTCGACGACTGGACACATTTTACTCCGAGGGGAGTATTCCTGTGTTGGTCCAGGCCCGCGGTGTAGTGGGCAACGCGTCTGCCTGTCACCCGGTGCCCCGGGTTTGATTCTCGGCCGGGCTAGGTTTTTTAAATTGTAATGCTTAATATCCCTGGCCTGGGGACTCGGTGTTTGTGACGTCCTTAATCTTCCTTTCCTCACACACAACATTCCACACTACCGCCATTCCAATTACACGCAGGTTCATACAATATGATGCCAGTAGGGGCAAAAGATCCACATGGGTAGACGCCCCGAACAAATAGCATTTTAAAAACAATCCTGTGTTGTATTCCACTTCTCCCAGGCCAGACGTCCTGTAACTTCATCGAGAATCAGCGAAAGGTATGTTCATATTTGGGGCCATTTATGTACAGCATGTGAACGGTTTACGTCTGTCCTTAGAAATACGAAACCAAAACTACGGTCGAATTTGACGGATGCAAAATTGAAATACATTTTATTGCTTCCCGTTAGTCGGACAATTGTTAGGAATATTACTAATATCATCGGGAGGCGAGGAAACCGTGGTTCATTAAAGTTTTAATAATCAAAATACCCCACATATGAAATAGACTACACCTACAGTCGATCGGACACCATGCACCACTAAACAGCTAGCGAATACAGGAGGGAGGGAAAGTGCTAGAAAGAGGTGGTGCGATTGGGAGGGGGTGAGGGGCTTCCGTTTCCAACACAAACACTTTGTATACTTCACATAACACTGCACGATTGTATGCACAATGAAAGGCTTTGAAATGTATAACAATTTGGAGATTATTCCGTTCATAGGGACTTGAAAACTGCATATTGGACGGTATAATATGAATATAATGATACATAATGTAATTCAGTCTAGATATTAGACTACGTGGAATCCCTAAGATCCCTTGAAAAATAGTAAAGAAAAAAAGGGCCTAAACATTTCTAAGGGGGAAAGCAGCAAGTGTTCCAAAGTAGGGGTCAGGAGCAAACAGCGTAAATAAACTAGCGTGAGCATTCTCTAATTCAGTGGGAAACTTCCCTTTATAGAGTGATAACCAATAATTCCCATGAGCTTAAAACCTCCCTAAAAGAACAAATTAATTTTTACATGAAACTGCGAAACTGAGTTCGGGGAAATCTTCAATATATTCAGAGATAATTTTAATGTCCTTCGGAGAGGCCTGGTGCAGCAAAGCACATTCAAAGTGACGTCCATGTACTATTGGGAAGACACAGGCCCCAGTAGACCTACGTAGAGTCAACAAAGCCATTGCTTGTCGGAGTCAACCGTGCGTACTGCAGCCAACTGTACTGCATAGAACAAGCCATACAATCCTCAGCAGGGAAATTTACAAGATTTTAATTGATGTCATGTATTGTTGCCGTGCAAAATTTCCCTTCCATAGGCCATACGAAGGTAGAGTTTTCTCTTAATTCTGGCAATTTTTAATCGCCGTGGTGGCGTACATGATATGTCCGGAGACTACATTAGTACATGTTTTTAATGCTTAGCAAGTAAGGACATTATAAATCAAAACTCTGAAATAAAGTACTTTCAAAGAAAGTTCATATACATTTTCATCTTAGTTTTACACCCGCAAACGTTTTACAATGACGTACGAATCACCCTATGTACATATCTTACTGAAAGTATTTTTAGCCCTTTAAATTGAAGAATGCAGTAGACTTGGTTCACGTACTTATAAATAGATTAAGTTGTGATGTAACACAGTCAATTCCATTGAAATTATGCAATCATCTTTCAACTATTGTCTTAATATTCATTGTTATTTGTACGAGTAACGAAGTGCGTGAATACCTCTCGCCCTAATGCAAACCTATTTCAAATTTAAGTTCAGTTAATATAACGTTATTTCTTTAAGTATATACTCAGAGCTGAATTCTAGATCACATGTAGACGCTGCATTAGAGGTGGCAAAATAATCAGTGGTGTGTAAAAAAATTAAAATTAATATTTTTAAAAATCAAGATAGTTTTTCTTCTTCCCACTATGCTGTTTTTCCCATACTCTAGTAGGGTCATGGATGAGGACCGAATAGCGTATTTGGACTAGCCGTGTTTTACGGCAGCCGTATACCCTTCCTGTCACTAGCCCTATTCACTTTAGTGGATTTCTTGGGTAGATGATAGTGTGTTGTATGTATTAGTGTGTTGGAACGAACACAAACGCGCAGTCCCCAACTCAGAGGAATTGATTAGAGGCGATTAAAATCCCCGATTCGGCCCCGATTCTTAATGGGCTGTAGTTTAACTGTGCCAAAGAAAATTACTGCAAAGTAGAGAGAAAGAGAGAATTGATTTGAACTGAACTGAATTGAATTGAATTGAATTGAATTGAATTGAATTGAACTGAACTGAATTGAATTGAATTGAATTGAATTGAATTGAATTGAATTGAATTGAATTGAATTGAATTGAATTGAATTGAATTGAATTGAATTGAAAGCCCCTTTATGTAGCGTCTTCTTATAATAATATACAGGTTTATGAACACACTAACTAAATTTTTATAATATTAAATTAAATATTAAACATTAAAATAATACAGATACTAAATCCAATAACATTAAAACATACATTAGATAATAAGTAAGAAAGTAAAACATTAAGCCTATTTATTTTAGACTACAAGAATCTAAGGAAGCTAAATATGAAACACAGAGAGAGAGAGAGAGAGAGAGAAGACGATACTAACCAAATATCTGCGATGTCAATCAACCGGTGAATTGTTTTTCGTGGCAACCGAAATATTTCCTAACGTTTATAATAGCAGAGCTCCG
This sequence comes from Anabrus simplex, assembly GCF_040414725.1. Lineage (NCBI taxonomy): Eukaryota > Metazoa > Arthropoda > Insecta > Orthoptera > Tettigoniidae > Anabrus > Anabrus simplex. The sequence continues at coordinate 1,603,355,168 of NC_090265.1, read as the reverse complement.
ACACATATGGCGTGAGCACCTGACAGCGATACCTGCCAATGTGAGGTCAGCGCAAGCAACACTGGACTTCTCGTGTATTTTTTGTGCACTTGCAACTTCCGGTCATAATTACTCGAGCCTTATTGTTCGTAGGATGATTTCTTGGTCTTTGAACTCAAACCTGTTAAAAGGTTTTATTATGAAACGTAAGAAGCTGTGGTCTTATAGCATTGTTTATGCAATTACGTACCGTGACCCCTATGTACTGGTCGGTCATATTCCAATGCAATTGTATTACGTCACTCAGTAAAGTGCGTTTGACACATACGTTAAAGTATAATGTAACATAATACCTAGGTATAGACTTCCGCGTCTCTCTCTGTTGCAGCCCCAACGTGTTAACCCTTCAATGCTGGAATTTTGTCCTCAGTAATTATCAAGGTTCTATCTACTGTCATTTCTCGACGAATTTAGTACTTGTACCTCTCTCTTGGCACAGACTAGATCAAAATGTAGCTTCCACGGAGGTCTCAGTCTCATCCATGGCTGCTACAATATGGAAGCTGCTTGGTTATGGGTGTTGGGAGTAATGGCATTACCGAGCTTGATAGTTGCAGTCGCTTAAATGCGGCCAGTATCCAGTATTTGGGAGATAGTGGGTTCGAACCCCACTGTCGGCAACCCTGAAGATGGTTTTCCGTGGTTTCCCATTTTCACACCAGGCAAAAATGCTGGGCTGTACCTTAATTAAGGCCACGGCCGCTTCCTTCCCACTCCTTGGCTTTTCCCATCCCTTAGTCACCATAAGGCCTATTTGTGTCGGTGTGACGTAAAACAAATTGTAAAAAAAAAAAGTAATGACATTCGAAGCATGACCTGTGCGTCCGAGTGTTATGAAAGATTTTGCTCATAGGATCAGTCGTGCTGCAATAATAATTTGTGGCCCAGTGAGGAAAGCAATGGCAAACTATCAACTTGTCTAGTACACCTCATTTTGTCGTAGCCATCGGTTAATACGGTTTCCCTGCAACTGCATAAACTTGAGTGGTTCTATTTGAGGAACTAACTAGCCGTGGGCGGATGATCCAGTAGACAATTATCGAGGTATAATAACTAAACTAATGACCGAGTGCCTGAACCCTTTAGCGTAATCAACGTTTAAGATTCTTCCTAAACCTTGTTTAAATAAAGCATTGGAGCATCATTCCTGATTATTATTTAAATCCCTGATAATTGTCGCTGAAAGTTAAACTGTCAAGTTCGAGCGGTTATCAAATATACACTGTGATTAGCAGTGAAGGTAAAATGACGCCAGATTTGAAGACAATTTTAGAGATGAACTGGTATATCTTGAACAGAATAATAATAGTAGAGAGAGGCGATACCTTTGAAGAACTTAGTGGTACAGAATTTGCGGAAAGGTTTCGTTTATTTAAACTGACAGTTCCATTTCTTCTGGAAAATGACCTACAAGTTCCAAAGCAGAGGAACTGTCCTGTTTCTGCAAGCAATAAACTTGAATTCTTCTGCGATTTCCTTCCATGTTTCTTCTTTATGCTTTATAGTGTCTCAATCCTTTTTATTGAGGTCCTGGTGTCATGATAAGTAATTCTGCTACGATATCGGTTTCAAAATAGGAAAAATTTGAAGACCATTTTCTCTTTTGTTCTCCCCTTTGCTAATAAATACTTTCAGCAATGAAGAAAGGAATATTCTTACAACTAACAAAGAAAACACGAAATCACCATAGCAGGTTCATAATTCTTTGTTCGCAAGCAAAACTTCACGCTAATCTTCAATTCCACTGCCAACGAAACGTCCTTAATTAATCATTGGTGCTCCACGATTCGTTGTAAGCAGTCTTTAAATTTTAAACATGTTTACGTATGCACTCGTCTGCCGGATCTTGAACAAGCTTGATGCAGTTGGCCACAAGAGTCCAGCTTCTTGGCTGATAAGTCAGTTTCAGGACCTTCGGTTCGGAGGATCCCGGGTTCAATGCTCAGCCGGGTCAGGAATTTTAACTTCGTCTGGTTAAATCCTCTGACTCGGGGTCTGGGTGTTCGTGTTAGTTCCTATAAACTCCTTCATATACAGTAAACAGAACGCGGAAACAGCAGAAGCGAATGCATTCCTCCACTAAGGGATGGCGTCAGGAAGGGCACCCGGTCGTAAAAATGGGCAAATACGTATGTGCGACCCAGTTGAGATTGAAGGAAAAGCATAATAATAATAATAATAATAATAATAATAATAATAATAATAATAAAACTAAGGCAATGTTCTCAGATCATCTCGCTCTCTCTCTCTCTCTCTATCAATATATCTCATCACTCCATCTCTTTTCAATGTCGCGAAACCGAGGAGTTTATTATACAATCTTTTCCATCCACTGCAATTTTCGGCTAGATGTGTTTCACCAGTACCTAGTTACGTTCTGAAAAATGCCGAACAGCAACTGGGAACTCGCCGATAATCTATTTTCCCGAGGAAAATGTTCAGGAATGAATCGTTTATTAAAGCTGTCTCTCTAACATCTCATAGAGTTTCCAAAGGATTGCAAAACTCTTTATTTTAACTTTGATGATTAACTGATTCTGAGGCTGAGTCATAGGTGTCAAAAGCTGTCCAAGATATGCATAATTTTCTTCTCCAGCACCACATTTTGAAAGAATCGATTTCCTTCAGGTCTGTGGTATGGATCGATAGAGAAAAACCAGTAAAAACAAGATTGTGTAGTATTTTCTTCAGTAATGACGGGGCAGACCGATCATTCCACAAATGGGACAAATTCATCATTATATTTTTGACCATAGAAGTTCTTTTCTTAATCTCAGGAGCACAACTACTTGAAGTGGAAACGACTCAACTAAGGTATCGCTATTCTAAGTTGATTTCCAATTCTTTGAAGAAATCTATGTAGGCTAATTTCTTGGCTCTATAAGGAATCATTAGAGCTCTGCCAATACTTGACGCAGATATTTAAATAAATGAATGCAGGAATGTTATTTATATTTTCGGATGAACATCGAGTCGTATATACCAAACTTAAACATACTCCTCTCTTCAAAGTTCCGCCAATATTAGAAGTAAAGTTTAACACTTCTACGCTGGAGTTTTAGATTTTTGTTTTCGGATAGTTTTGTTGGTATATTTATTTACTGAACTGGGACATAGTCTGTTGAGGCGATTTTTATTGAATGGTAAGTATTTCATTTGATCGTAAGTTCAGTTGAAAAATACAATTTGCTCTACGTCTTACCGACACACGTAGGTCTTATGATGACAGTGGATTAGGAAAGGTTTAGGAATGAAAATAAAGTTACTGTGGCCTTGATTAATGTAATGGTGTGATAATGGGAAACCACGGAGATATTAATTTACTTAATATAATTGTGGTTTATAGGATCTGAATTTATTTTTTTCTTTGGATCTGCAAATTATCTGACATAAATTTTAATACCTCAACGCTGAATTTTTAGATTTTTCCTCAGATAATTTCTTTATTCATTTGCCCTCCAGGGTTGGTTTCTCCCTCGGACTCAGCGAGGAATCCCACCTCTACCGCTTCATGGGTAGTGTCATGGAGCGTGAGATTTTGGGTCCGGGATACAACTGGGAAGGAGGATTAATACCTCATCCAGGCGGCCTCACAGGCTAAGTTAAGCAGGGCCTTGTAGGGAGATAGGAAGATCAGAAGAGATAGACAAGGAAGAGGTAATGAAGCGGGCGTGGTCTTAAGTTTGGTACCATTTCGACATTTGCCTGGAGGAAAATTGGGAAACCACGGAAATCCACTTCGAGGATGGCTGAGGTGGGAATCGAAACCCCTCTACTCAGTTGACCTCCCGAGGCTGAGTAGAGCCCTTTCCAGCCCTCGTAGCACTTTTTAAATTTAGTGGCAGAGTCGGGAATCAAACCCGGGCCACACTAACCACTACACCACACAGGCGGACCTCAGATAATTTTCAATGTATATTCACTGAATTGAGTCGTAGTGTGCAGGCAACAGCTCTATCAACATTTGACATGAGTGTTAACATTCCAAAGCCACCCGACTCATTGGCTGAATGGTCAGCGTTGAGGCCTTTGGTTCAGAGGATCACGGGTTCGATTCTCGGTTTGGTCGGAAATTTTAATCGCTTCTGATTAATTCATCTGGCTCTGGGACTGAATGCTTGTGTTTGTTCCAACACTGCCCTCTTCATATTCAGACAATACACTACACTACCAACCACCAAAGAAACCCGCAATAGTGATTAGGCTACATCCCTCCATATAGGGTTGGCGTCGGGAAAGGCATCCGGCTGTAAAACAGGCCAAATCCACATGCGGAACACAGTGATAGAAGAATAAGAATAACAGTAATTTAACATTCCAAAGCCGTACATTTTTATGCTTTTACGCAAATGGTCCTGGGAAACAGGCGATTAAGTCGCGTCCCTGGCTAAGGAGACTGAACACAGCACATAACACTGTTAACCACTACAAAAACACACATTAGTTGAATACATTCCTTTATATGGGGAAGGGCATTTGGTCGTATAACTATGCATGCGACGCAGATCGCACATGTGTGTGGGGAAAAGAAACGGGGAAAGCAGAAGGTAAGACAATGCAAATACAGACTGAGAACTAGAACATGCCACATGAATTTCAAATAGCCTGTATTACAAACAAAAGTAAAAAAAACCAACAAGCGGTGTATGGTACGCTGACACAGCCGCGTGTTTCCTGGCGTGAAAACGTCCAACAACAGGTAGCTTCTCAAAACACACGTTTATTAAATGATTATCTACGTTCAAGAAATGCTGGCTCATTGGCTGAGTGGACTTCAATTTAGAAGACCCGGGTTCGATTCCAGACTGTGGCGAGATTTTTACTGCATACAGTTCATTCCTAGAGCCTTCGTGACTTAGGCGGCAGCGCGCCAGCCTCTCACCTCTGGGTTTCGTGTTCAAATCCCGGCCACTCCATGTGGGATTTGTGCTGTACAAAACGGAGGCGGGACAGGTTTTCTCCGGGTTTTCCCCGCCATATATCATTCCAGAAACACTCTCCAATATCGTTTCACATCATCTGTCATTCCTTAACCATTTCCCCAGAGGAGTGCGACAAGCTTTGGCAGCAGGGCACAATTCCTATCCTCGCCGTTAGTCGGGGCTTCATTCATTCCATTCCTGTCCCGGTCGAATGACTGGAAACAGGCTGTGGATTTTCATAGTTAATTCCTCTGATTCGGGGACTGGATGTCTGTGTTTTTCCTTACACCGTTATCTTTATATTCACACAACACACCAAACTACTAACTATCACAGAAAGACGCAATAGTAATATATCCTCTACATAGTGCTTGTGTCAGGAAGGGCACCTATCCGTAAAAATGGGCCGAATTTATCACGAGTCCCGGCCCAATAAATTGAGAACATGGCCAGGAAGTAGGAGATTTGTGTTGCAAGTAAATTAAACAACTTTTTCACGAACTAATTATACATTTTCGACGAAGTGGGCGATTTGAGCAGAAACGGCTGCATTCACCAGTAACCGCGTCTTCAACGACTATATCCGCTGTCGAACGAAGTAGGCCTAATACTTGCATGGTGGCCACATTCGCTTTACCTCACGCACCGAGCGAGGAAGCCACGCGGGTAAGTTCACATAGCTGTGAGCTTCCATTCGGAGGATGATGGATTCAAATCTCACCATCGGCAGCCCTGTATATGGTTTTCTGTGGTTTCCCATTTTAAAACCAGAAAAATTCTGACACTGATCCTTAATTAAGGTCACTGTCGCTACCTTCCCAATCCTAGCCCTTCGATGTGTTATTGCGGAGTTAGAAAAATTTACTGCGTGTCACCTTTTAACGTACCTCTCAGCGTTAATAAGTGCCACTTTTTTTGGATTCGGTGTGTGATTGTCTCTATTGATCCTGTCCGGCTCCATGGCTAAATGGTTAGCGTGCTGACCTTTGGTCACAGGGGTCCCGGGTTCGATTCCCGGCAGGGGCATGGAATTTTAACTATCACTGGTTAAATTCGCTGGGACGGGGCCTGGGTGTATGTGTCGTCTTCAACATAATTTCATCCTTATCATTACGCGCAGGTCGCCTACGGGACTCAAATCAAAAGACCTGCACCTGGCGAGCCGCACTTGTCCTCGGACACTCCCGGCACTAAAAGCCATACGCCATTTCATTTCTATTAAGCCTACAATTTGCACATATAATCTTTAAGCAGGTGAGAAGTAGAAGGGCCGACAGTGCTGGTACCTAGCTGAGTGGTCACAACACACTCGTATTTCTGGTGTTCCCAGCAGTTTATAGACAACTCATACTGGAATATTCCTGCGTTTTCACGTGAAAACGTGTTTTTCTTTTCGGTCCGGCGCTGGGCGCGTACTAGCACTGAAATGCTCGTCACGAAACGTGACGCTATTTTGCAACGCTAATATGTCCGTATCTGTTAAAGATTTCGCCATTGTAATCATATCGTCCCAAAGGAGAACTCTTAAACAAATATTTGACACAAAACATCTGTGACGTCATCCGTCAAAGCAAGATGGCCGCCAAATAAGGCCCCATTTTGGGCTACCTCACTCGAAGTCTATTGTTATAATTGTCCGGCACCGCGGTGTAGGGGGCGATGAGTCCGCCTGTCACCCAGCGGCCGCGGGTTCGATTCTTGGCTGGGTCAGGGGTTTTTCATTGTAAATGATTAATATCCCTGGGGACTGGGTGTTTTGTGTCATCCTTAACGTTCCTTTCCTTATATTCAACACTATACTTCCTCCATTCCAATTACACGCAGGTCCGTATCACGTGTTGCAAATAAGGGCAACAGATCTCTATAGGTCGACGCCCCGAACAAATAGCATTTTAAAAAATCGTTATAATTTCTGAACTGTCAGTTTGATTTCAAAATACAAAAAAAAAAAATATATATTTTGGAAGCATATTTAATACGCTACAAGACGATTACATATAATCTCAGTTGGTTAAGCCGTTACCAATTGACGTCTCGTTCAAATAATCTCATGAAGTTTCGGCGAACTTTTATATTCTCCAACTTCAATCCACAACAAAGCAATTAAAACGTCCGATTACTCCACTGTTGATAAGATGATTAAATATACAACAAAATGAGATCAAAACCTACTCTGCAGGACCAAAATCGAGTGCAGAGCGGACAAAAGATTTACAGATTTAACATCTGCTAGAAACATGCATATAATCAATAAGTTTTAGGTCTCATACTCCTCATAGTGTCACCCTGTATTTAACCCCTTAAGCGGGGAGTTCGTTCACACTAGCTCACTCTCAGGTGGGGAGCGATTTCCCTGATTGAAGAAAATATATAATTAATTGATTAAAAACAATCTTAGACTAAAATGAACTATTGAAGGACCAAAAGAGAAATATTTACTTGAATATAATGTATTTAATTCTTGAAAAATTCTATTATTTTAATTTTTCAATACTTTGTGCAAAAACGTACTAAGTGCTTTTACACTGTGATATCGAAATTGCTTCTTCCTAACAGCAAAACTCTGGTTTTTGTTTATACAATAACTTTCACCTGAATATTTTAGGCAGTTTACTATCAATCTCTGCCTGGAAATACATGTTTCTGTATATGTAAATTGTAGATTTACAAAGTTTACGTATACATAAAAGATGGGCAATGGAATAAATTATAATACTCACGAAATTTTCTGTTATGTTGGTTAGCGCTTTTGAGGGATCAAGTTTATATAGCCTCCCTACAATTACTAAGTGACATAAACGGACTACATTACACTACAATATGAGTAATATTTACAGTATTTACGGCCTTCACAGTGTTATGTCTTTTACAGCTGTTCATTATGATACACACGGAAGCAGATCATGTTATATAACCTGTCTCGCACCGGGCGAGTTGGCCGTGCGCGTAGAGGCGCGCGGCTATGAGCTTGCATCCGGGAGATAGTAGGTTCGAATCCCACTATCGGCAGCCCTGAAAATGGTTTTCCGTGGTTTCCCATTTTCACACCAGGCAAATGCTGGGGCTGTACCTTAATTAAGGCCACGGCCGCTTCCTTCCAACTCCTAGGCCTTTCCTATCCCATCGTCGCCATAAGACCTATCTGTGTCGGTGCGACGTAAAGCCCCTAGCAAAAAAAAAAAACCTGTCTCGCTTTCGCATAATTTATATAATTCCATTCTGAAACGCGATCGTTTTCTTGTTATGTAAACTTTACACCCTAGCCACCCTTTCCATAGCAAGAGGTTCTCATCAATTGACATTTTGCCATCAGGAGTATAAGCTTCCGAAAATTTTGCTAACAGGTGGTCAAATACTGGATTTATCTCGTATAGTTTTGGAGGAAGTTTTGCATTATTCACCTCATTGTCAGAGATATGTATAAAGCTGTGGAGGAAAATCTAATAATAATAATAATAATAATAATAATAATAATAATAATAATAATATTGGCTTCACGTCCCACTAACTACTTTTACGGTTTTCGGGGACACTGAAGTGCCGGAATTTAGTCCCGCAGGAGTTCTTTTGCATGCCAGTAAATCTGCTTACAAGAGGCCGACGTATTTGAGCACCTTCAAATACCACCGGTCTGAGCCAGAATCGAACCTACAAGTTGGTGTCAGGAGGCCGGTCAGGCCACTCAATCTGGCGAGAAAAAATCTCTTCTGTGTCATCAGCTCATAGAAAATAGGTTTCTGTACAATACCCTGCGGCAACAGTATGGCCATAAGAAACTTTATTTCGTCCTTAGCCGGGCTGAGTGGCTCAGACGGTTGAGGCTCTGGCCTTCTGACCCTAACGTGGCAGGTTCGATCCTGGCTCAGTCCGGTGGTATTTGAAGGTGCTCAAATACGCCAGCCTCGTGTCGGTAGATTTACTGGCACGTAAAAGAACCCCTGCGGGACTAAATTCCGGCACCTCGGCGTCTCCGAAAACCGTAAAAGAGTAGTTAGTGGGACGTGAAGCCAATATTATTATTATTATTATTATTATTATTATCCGTTTTCCGTGAAAGGCAGAGGCGAAAGAAGGTGCGGGCTGGAATGGGTCTAACTACAAGTCTTAAAGATGAAATTAAAATTTAAATAAAGGTTATATTTTCAACAGATAACAATATTTAACAATTTTCACTAAGTGAAATAACAAAGAAAATCAGGTACAATGCAACTTTACAAAAGAAAGCACAAGTTACGGGGTCTTTACAATTTCCGGGCTACGAGCCCAAATTCGTCAATCTTTGAGCTCTCAGCTCACAACCACAAAATACCAAAGGGCAGAACGCCCCTAATTACATGGAGCATTTGCTCCCATCTCGTAAAGTCAAGCCTCCTAGAGGCACCTTTCAAAATACCAGAAAGAGCTGACCCGCTCTCAATCGACCAAGACTATTAAAGGCAATAACGGCTTATTACACTTAACTGCCATCAAGGCACCACTTATAATGGCACAGGGGTACCTCGTACCCAATCTACTGGGCCTTCTCAGGAAGGAAAACAAAACGGGTTAAATAAATGGCCCAAAATACAAGATTGAATGGAGGCGAGTACTTGCACTCCTAAATACACATTTTAAAACCTAAGTGGTGCTAGGCCGATTACACAGGGGCTAATCCCAAGCTAGGGAGGTGACTCGTATGAGAAAACTTTAATATATTAAGGAAGAGATGAAACGGTTATGAAAACGTAGTCACCTCAACTTCAAAATGAAGGGGAGCTCGAGAGGGTAAAGCACTCTCTATCCCCGAATTACAGTTCAAGTTATGTGAAGTTTTTACAAGAATTGAAAAGGCATACATATTTAAAGATATAGGTTACATATTAAAGGTTTCGAACCTTCCCCTCGAGTTAAACTGCTGAGCTAGCCAGAAATTAAGATGTTAAAAGGCCATTACCTTGTTGAAGAGCTGCTGCCTGAAGAACGAGGCGCTTCCCGCCCCCTGCTACATATTCACACACTGAGAAAGATGTTATACGAATGGCCCGGACAAGTAAATCAGCAGTTTTTATACCCTCGTGGAAAGTTCGAGACCTTTCATGAATGATAACAACCCGCCCTCAAACTTTTATTGGCTACAGTACACAGTTCTATACAAAATTGAAGAAGAAAGCCCCGATTGGCCGAAAATTAATTACAGAAATTCCTGCTTGCCTACATTCAGAACAGGCAGAAAGAAAGGATAAATATTGCCAACCCACAAATGACAGAACAAAATTTACTAAAGAGAAAACTTATGAATACAAAATTTCTCCAAGAAAGTTAATTCCTTCACACCAGAGCGCATTATCATAGTTTTTGGTAGAGACATCTGTTAGAGAATGTCCACACTTCTTGATCAATGAAAAACAAAAGCAAAGCAATAACCCACAGTGACATCTCCTGATAAACAGTAGAGTTAGTTCAGTGTTAAAGTTCAGGGTTTCTCCAGTAGAGAGGTAATTTAAGGCGGAACATTCAAATATGTGGCGTATAGGTGTACCAACCGGTACTATTATTATTATTATTATTATTATTATTATTATTATTATTATTATTATTATTATTATTATTATGCTCTAGCATATCTCGTCATAAAAAAGTAATTAAAATATTTCGCTCAGTTTTGTTTTCCCTAAAAACACTCTCTTTACATCACGATGGAAATTTGGATCAAAGCGGGAATTTCTTTGTCCATTTTCAGTATAAGTTGATGAAGAACTTGCAATGGTTGGATTATAATCATATAATCAGTATTATCGTCACAACTGTCACTGTCATGAACGCTACTTGAACTGGAATCGAACATGTGTTGTCTCTTTTGCGACTGCTGAACATTTGCATCAGCTACGCCCAATCACTGTATATTCGAGCCTGCAGTACTTATTCCAGGTAATTTCCTGTGACTTACGAATTCTCCTTCGGCAGAACTTACTTCACTAATACCACAATTCTCCCCACTAAATTCCAACATTTTGTTTATCATGACCCGTAAATCATCTTCCTCTAATAGTGGAGGCCAGTAATTCGTTATAGATATTTTAGCGGAAAAAATGTAAGAAAAAGGATCGAATAGAACCCTGGTCTCAGCACTTTGGACGGAAATCATAATATATTACGGATGCGTACGATAATAAAATGTCATGTAACTCGCGATAAACACACATTTCAGTCGTGAAGGAAGGGGATAATAAATCAGGTCACAGTTCTAAATTGTCATCAGAGATGTCTTTTCAGTGTCATAATCACTAGAAATCCCTTCAACAGCAATATTATTACACACAAGGGACGATTAGGCGATGAGCTAAAGCTTCAGCGCGGAGCTATTAGGCCTTAGGTCGTTCTTGCCCGGATGTCAGTTGCGTTCTTTATGTTGCAACTCATGGATGACACATTGGTATTGGGAGAACATAGTTGAAAATATTCACATCGGAGGGCAGACTCATTCGGAATACGCTGCTGAAAAGACAATAAACCTCTGCAGGCAGGCAACTGAGAAAAAAAAAGTATAATTTGAATCGGCGGATATATCCGCGTTCTCCACCGAGTAAGCGATTTGTAGCCGCGGATCTCGCCGCATCGCCCACCCAACGGGTCAATAAATGTTCGTTGAAATAATGTAAGTTTAAATAACAAATGAATGCAGAAATGAAGAAAATATAACTGTATGATGAAATAAATAATAGAAGCAATAAGGTGAGCTTTCCTTTGCATGGTTCGGCCCGTTCTGACGTATGGTCTACCTGCTTGGTATCCCACAACATAGAAGAACATGAGTAATCTTAAGAGAGTACAGCGCCGCGCCGAAAAGCTAATCAACCGTCACTCCCCCTCCCATCCAATAAGGTTACCTCACATTGAGACAATAGCCAAACAAAGTATCCTGACCTTTCTTCGGAAATCCTTCTCTACCTCTATAGAAATTGATCCCTTCCAACGTCTATCAAGTGTTTATCGCTCAGCTCAGAGAGGCAAAGGAGTTACCCACTGTCCACCATTCACCCGAACCTCTGCCTCAGAAGCGTTTCTATCGGCGTTCCGCAAAGCTATGGAACTCGCTCCAGGGGATGTCAAGAACTTGCCTCTACCAACATTTTAAAGGTATATTTTTTTAAATGTAATTGAACGGAACTGCTTCATGTGTCTGTGACTGTGTGGGTGAATGGATGAATGACTGAATGTTTGTTCGAGAGAAAGGAAGTATGTGATAATGTAATGAGTGAATGGCTGGTAGACTGAAAGGAAGTATATGAGCACAGAAATGATCGAATGAAGGAATGAATAAACGAATGAATGATTAGCTTACTATTGATGTACAGAATGAACTAGCAGTAAGGAATTAAGTATATATGTATACCTTGCAGTGTACTACAGTATATAAGTATTTTGTAAACTTTGTAAATAATATCTCATCTTAGGATAGTTCTATGGACCATTTCATATGTACATGGGGCTCACCCTTCTTCTCTAGACCTTCAAAATTTCTGAACAGTATTGTGGTGAATAAATAATACTAAAACTAATAGTAAAATAAAGTAAGAAATTAAAACATTTTATTTTAGATGATTTCACACCTTTAAAGTTAACGACAGTGTCAGAATGAAACTCCCTCCGCCTATTTATCGCGACCAGTCTCTGTTTTACAATTTGGAGTGTAAATCTCACTGTAACACGATTTTACACTGATTTTCCCCTAACATTTGTCGACATGCTCGACACCCACACGTCAACTTTTGATTAAACAACACAATTCATGATAGAAACTAAGATGTTTTCCAAAAGCATGCAGTTTATAACTTCTAAATTGGACAACGCCAATAATCACAGCGCCTTTTCGATGTTGACTCTCCACACTTATTTTTTTTCGGGGGGTACCGAAGCCCGCTCACCCCGCATGGCAATCGACAATAATCTACATTGCCTCCGACATGCTACTAATTTCTAGGGATAAGAGAGATAGCAGGGAGGAGTGGGCACTACAGGAGTACCTGCCTGTTTGCACGTCAGACGCGTTACCAGGCAAGGTTTGTGTTAGTGAGGAGGTGTTGAGGCGTGGTATTAAGGTACAGGGAAGAACCCCATAGGCGGAAAAAGAAAGAACCTACATGTAAAACCTGACACATTTTGATAGCACATGCAATGATGTGGTTTCTGGATAGGTCCAGGTGATTGTGTTAGTTGAGAAAAGGTATCATGAACCAGCCATGATCCATAATCTCGCAAGTCCAGCTGTCAAGCGATCAGCCGGCCTGGGCACTGCCGTGACTAGCGCGGGCCTTGCCGGTTGCGGAACCATGCATCAATAGGCACCAGGGCCCGCCGTACCGCTCCACCCACTTGGAGTCTCTCGTACCCCGTCTCCGATCCCGGAGAATGAGGCCAAGTCCACCAAGGCGGGGGCCTCCTTGATGGGGGTGGGACATGACGCCGGGCCTCCTTCCTCTCTGCCTGTGCCATGGGCCGGTAAACAGGGCAACAGCGATGAGAGGCACGGTTGCCCTCACGAAGTTGGCGCACACCGGCGTCTCCTTAAGTGCTGCGCAGGTCGTATAGTGGTGATCACCCCCACAACGGTTGCACCTCACTAGGAGCCCACACCTATCCAGACGGTGGCCTCACCTCAGGCAGCGGAAACACTGCAAGAGCTGCCAAGGTTGGCGTACAGGTCTCACCTGACTGCCACTACCAGCTGAGGTCCTCTCTTGATTGGATCCTCGATCGACTGCTATCCTGGGAGCAGTCCTGGGTTGCGGCTAGGTGGTCCTCTCTTGGTGGACCGACGTCGTCTTCTTTCTCCTGGTCCGTGGGTGGCTCCTTATTCCCGGCGGTGGGCTTCTCTTCTCGGCAGGGGAAGAGGCCTCGTCCTGCTGGCCCTCCCGCCGGTCTGGTGACCCTGGGATAGCGGGTGGTCCAGGTGTAGAAACGGCGTCTCCCTCCTCCTGGCTGACGGTGGTGGCGTCAGTCGATGCTGACACCCGAGAACTTCCCCTGTCCTGTTAGGCGCACATCGATGTCGTCACCTCGCCAGACACGCTAACAGGCCGGGCCTGGATAGCAGCCTCCGAACGCCAGAGGGCGTCCTCCACCACTGCTTTGCTGCCGTCCGATGTCTGGGGCGCTTTCCTGGATTGCTGCCGGGTAATAGTCCCTTCCTGATTAGCCTTGATCTGCGTCCATTTCACAGTATCGCACAGTCGCAGCTCCGCGAGGCGGCGCTTACCCCTGAGTGGTGGCGTCGTTGATTTGGACTAAGTCGGTATTAACCGCCTTATGCCTTAGCCTCCTCGGCGTCTGGGTGATGGCTTCTCTGGTCTCCGTCTCCATCTCGGCCCTTTTCTTGAGGGCGACGGCGTTCGTCCCTGGCACGCCGTCCCTCCCTGGTAGTCGGACGACCCGAAACAGAGTAGAGAGCTCGTTCTCCACGTCGTGCATCCGCTCCTGGTCGTGATGCCTGATGATGAGGCCTCCTGGTAGAAAGCTGTCGACAGACATCGTCGTCGAAATCTTCTTGCCTCCGTGGAGAGGGCGCCGCATTCTGTCCAGGACTAGGCCCCGTTCATAAGGTACAGGGCGCCCCGGCCTGTAGTAGACGAGCAGCGCCTCGTACTACGGCTCCGTGTAGCCCTCGGACAAGAAAAAGCCGTTAGTGGGGTCACACCTGTCCCTTTATGGCTCCGTCTCCACCTCAATCTCCAGCGCCTCCTACTCCGGTTCAGGCTCTGGTCCTGGTTTCTCCGACTACGTGTTGTGCTCAAGCGCCAGTACAGATGACCGTAGGGCCTCCTGGATGATGTGCCCAAACTCGCAGTTTGCCTCCATAGCAGTCATCTTCTTCACATGGCTGCCCTCGCCGTTGTCCGTCATCGTCCCCGTAGGTGCCTGAAACACCCTTGAAAAGTAGCGCTGAGAAGCACTGGTAGACAATGCTTTATTTCTGTACATAATAAACAACATGCTGTGCGCTGAGAAGTGCACTGGCACAGACAAATGCTGCTCTTTCCTGTTTGTACCAAGAAGTATAGGTGGCCTGACTAGTACTAGGAAAGTAAAAATCGCCTGGCGAGGAGAGTGAGTCAGCGGGAAGCACGTATGTCCTCTCGCTGTGACTGCCAGGCTCATCCTCGACTGTCCACCCGAATTTTTTCTTTACGGGGGGCCCCGATAGCCCGCTCCCCCGCCGTGACCATCGACTCAATCTGCATGGCCTCCGACAAGCTATTCATTTTTAAGAAAGAGATAGCAGGGAAGAGTGGGATGTGATACAAGGAGTATCTGCCGGTTTCCGAGTTAGACTCGCTACCACGGCAAGAGTTTGTATTGATTAGGTAGTTTTAAGGTGTGGTATTGAAGGGTCAGGGGAAAACCACATAGGTAGAGAGAGCCTACATGTAAAACCTGACATCTTGTGATAGCACTTGGAAAGGTCCAGTTGTTGTGTTAGTTGAGAAGTGGTATCATGCACCAGCCATGATCCGTCGTCTCGCCGTTCCATCTGCCAGGGGATCAGTCCGTCTGGGCACTGCCGTGACTAGCGCGGGCCTTGCAGGTTGCGGAGCCATGCGTCGAGTACCACTAGGGCCCGCCGCACAACGTCACCTCCTTGGGGTACCTCGTACCCAGTCTACGATCCCGGAGAATGAGGCCAAGCCCGCCGGGGCGGGGGCCTCCTGGAAGGGGGTGGGTCATGACGCCGGGCCTCCTGCCTCTCTCCCCGCGCCATGGCCCGGTAGACAGGGCAACTGCGATGGGAGGGCGGGTGGCCCCCCCGCGCAGTTGGCGCACACTGACGCCTCCTTACGTGCTGCTCAGGTCGTGTAGTGGTGATCACCCCCAAAGCGGTTGCACTTCACTAGGAGCCCACACCTCTCCTGCTGGTGGCTCCACGTCAGACAGAGGAAACACTGCAAGAGCTGCTGAGGAGGACATTTCAATCTCACCTGACTGCCGCTACCCGCTGAGGTCCTCTCCTGATTTGCTCCTCGGTGGACTGCTGTCCTGGGAGCAGTCCTGGGTTGTGGCTGGTCGGCCCTCTCCTGATGGGCCGGCGTCTTCTTCCTCCTGGTCCTGGGGCGGCGTCTTGTTCTTCTCGGGAATCTCTTCTCAACAGGGGAAGAGGCCTCTTCCTGGTGGCCCTCCTCCCGACCTGGCGACCCCGGGGTAGCGGGTGGCTCGGCTGCGTCGCCGTCTTGTTCCTTCTCCTGGCTGGCAGCGGTGGCGTCGGTCGAATAATGTTATTTTGCTTTACGTCCCACTAACTGCTTTTTCGGTCTTCAGAGACGCCGAAGTGCCGAAATTTAGTCCCGCAGGAGTTCTTTTACGTGCCAGTAAATCTACCGGCACGAGGCTGTCGTATTTGAGCACCTTCAAATACCACCGGACTGAGCCAGGATCGAACCTGCCATGGCGTCGGTTGGTGCTAACACTCGACTGCGTTCCCTGTCCTGTAGGGCGCGCATCGAGGTTTTCAGCTTGACAGACACGCTAGCAGGCTGGGCCTGGACTGCAGCCTCGGAACGCCAGGAGGCGTCCTTCTCCACTGCTGTGCTGCCATTCACCGTCACGGGCTCTTTGTGGTTTGCGCCGGGGTTACAGGCCCTTCCTGGTAGGTCTGCGTCTTCGTCCACTTAGCCCTGGCAGCTGGTCGACGATCCTGGTTGGCGGCCTTGTTGGTCTGCTTGCATTTCGGAGAGTACAGCGTTCAAACTGGGATCGCGCCATCGCGGCGCTTGTGAGCGCCGCTGTCGTCCTCGGTCCACGGCTTCGTCTGCGTGGCTGCTTCCTAGTAGCCTGCGACGTACTGGTGCTCCCTGAGTCCTGGTAGCCGGGCGACCTGGTACTGCTCGTAGGTCCGGAAGCGGGCTGCGTCCTTGGGGCGGATGATGACCAGCCAGCCAGGGATCACCTTGCCGATGATCTCGATGCTCGACTCTCCCAAGTAGTCTGCAACCGCACCAAGGATATCGAGAATGCGGATCGTCCCCCTGTTAGTACGCATCTCCCACCGGCTGAACACCATCAGCGACGGGAGTCTGACGTCGGGGGCGACCTCCGAGCTGAGCTCCGCTTGTAGCTTCGCTACGGCTCCCTTGTAGTCGTAGCCGGTCGGTCTCGCTGGGGTGGTTAGTTTCTCCATCCTGTTCCTCCTGAAATAAAATCCTGAAAAAGAAAAGCGAGCACTGACAAGTGCTCCTTCGTAAGTGTACCAACAAGTACAGTTGCCTGGCTTGCACTTAGAAAGTACAGATCGCCTGGCGAGGGGAGGGACAGCGGAGCGAGAGACACGTAGTAGTTCTCGCTAGCACAGTCAAGCTCGTCCTCATTGTCCACCCAAAAATTTTCTCCAAATATAAATACACCTCGCCCACCTGGCATACCTAGTCGCATGGTAGGGGACTTGCCCCACTCGTTGATACCTCAGAAAATGAAATCCATCAATAGCTTCCTGTTTACCGAATTTCGTTACGCCAACTGTTTTAGACTGCACCCCTGCCGGTATACCGAATTATTACGTGAGAATGATTTTCGTTTCTTTACTTCTCTTTGATAATGCCATTGTTGTTAGAACACTTCCCTCTGAGTTTAAAAAAATTATAAATAATTGTTTCCCAATAAGATGGGTTGCAATCTTTACAAAGAATATCACAAAATGTGTAGCGTGATTTTAAATCGTAAAAACAGTAGTTCAAAACGAGTTATGTCTAATGGGTATTATACAGATGATTCTTAAAAATATGATGCGACTCCTTTTGCACTATTTCTTGTTTTAAAGATAATTCCTAGACCGAAACGAACAAAAAAGAGCTAAAAATGTGATAATAGTGTCCCTGCATTCTAGATATAGACATGCTTCCGTAACCGTTTTTAGGTCGTACTTATTCTAGCGTTGGCTCATATACGTCCTGTTCCTTACGATCATTAACTAATGGTTTACTTGCTAAATTTTCTTTAATCCACTCCTCACAGACAAACGACATATATATAGCGACCTTAATTCTAACATTTCCTGTCTAAATTTCCCTCTGAATTCGAGATTTGTCTTGGGCGATGAAGTCTGCACTCCTTTCCACGCACCAAACGAGTCGCCCATGCGGTCAGGGACGCGCAGCTGTGAGCTTGCATTCGGGAGGTAGTCGCTTTGAACCCCACTGCCGGCAGCCCTGAAGATGGTTTTCCGTGGTTTCCCATTTTCACACCAGGCAAATACATGTATCTTAATTAAGGCCGTGGACGCTTCCTTCCAACTCCTAGCTCTTTTCTATTCAACCGTCGCCGTAAGACCTATCTTTGTCGGTGCAACGTAAAGCCACTTGTAAAAAAGAACAAAAACCCCACATTATCGCATGTTGAAAAAGTGAGGAAGCGAAGCAGTTTCGCTAACGTCGTCTAAATTGCAATCTATCACCCACTAAGTAACATGAAGTAAAGCATTTTAGGTTCAAAACTTTGTGAGTGCAATATTTGTATATAACAAATAGAAATATCTATAGCAAGGCCGACATTCAACAAGATACTCTGTTTAAGTAATTTGAAACGCACTAAACCATTGAAAGCGCAATACATTTCCCCCTCTCCATGCGGATAGGTGTTAACGATATAGCCTATAATCTATTATTACATTTCACCATGTACTTGAAAACACTCCTAAGAATTCTGGTGAAACTATTTATGCCGGATGTATGCTTCAGTTTGTTTAACTTAACAACAAACACAGACAGCCAACAACTAATTCTTCCAGGAATGTTGACTGAGAATTCTAATTCATCTCCTTTTGAAGCACGGACTCGTATTACATTCCGGTTTATTGGCGAGAATGCAGCAACTTTTTAAGGTGAGGGCGAGTAAGGTGTCCTGACATAGCTGCTTGCAACTTCAGCTCTTTAGCATAGAGTGAACACCACTTCAGTCGTTACATCATGACGTTTTATTTTATTGTATCTTAACTTGTAATCCTTCCTATCGATGTGGCGCCGAATAGAAATATTTTCTTCTCAGATTATTTCTGTCAGTCACTTTCCAAAGACAATGCCTAGTCGATGCATTCACTGGCCTCACATGAAATTCCTTTATATGTCTTCATCTTCATTTATTGCCTTATCCGTCCCTTTTGTTAGCTAGTATAGTGACGATTTCTGTCTTGTTGGTGGCATTTCACGACAATTCACTGAAGGCATCTCGAACTAGTCTCTCAGAGTCCTTAACAAGGATATCTGTTGGTGTCCTTTATCTCTTTTCCCGAAGATCTTTCCTTGCATGACGAGCTGCAGTATTTGGTACTTCATTCCTCACGATATGTCCAAAATATTCCAGCTTTGTGCAGAACCATTTGACATTCGAGTGAGAATTCATCAAGGATCCGCCCTGTCACCAGTCCTATTCATCCCGTGCAAGGACATAGTAATCACGGAACTGCAAAAACGTCATCCATGGGCCCTTCTCTATGCAGATGATGTTATGCTGGCTAGCGATGCACGATATAGGCTTAACGAATTAGATACCCATTGGAAAGCAAGGCGGGGAATATTTGGATTGCAGCTAAACTTTGCGAAAACAGACTACCTGGAGCACGGTCCCAGGAAAATGGCACAATATTGATCGATGGCATCCTATTACCGACGACATCTACATTTCGTTACCATGGTTTCCGCGTGAGAGCTGACGGTTGCACTCTTGTAGACGCTCGAGAACGAGTTAACGTTGCCTAACAGCGCCAGATCATGGGCGTAATTCATGACCATAAGATCACGCTGTGTATCAGATCGGAGATCTTCTATACTGTCGTTCGCCCAGTGACTCTGAATGGGGTGTATTGTTCGCTTGTGACAAAGAGACACGAGCAGATCCTGCACGTACTTGAATGGACTCGGAGAGTCACGTGACTACACCACACTAAGAACGAAGAGATTAAGAACACTCTTAGAGTTTCCCCGATTCCCGAAAAAAATGAGAGGGGCAAGGTTGAGGTGGTATACTCACCTGGCCAGAGCTGATGCAAAATTTTTGCGAAGCGAGGCCTGATGGACGGCTTTTTTGAGGCCGACCTACAAAGCGGTGGATGGGCTGTCTGAGGGAGTACATGAGAGCTGTCGGTGTACATCCTGCCGACGCTGCAGATTGGGCAATGTAGCTGGTGAAATGCAAAATGGAAAGAATTCCAGGAAGAAGACTGAGTAGCTCATTCTTCTTGTTCATCCATGATAGGCAGCACTCGAAAAATTTAGCATAAATTCCTAAAGGTGCTTTATCATCATTCTTCCACTTCCTCTCCTTCCCAAGAATTCCCATTTATTAATTTAGTGAAGAAGCATTACTGCGGAAGACTTGTACAATAATTAGAGCAATCCTTCCCGACACAATTACGATAATTTCTCTCTTCCCTAGGATTTCCTTCAGGGCACTTTTAATTGACTATCTTCCCATCTATTATTTAACTTTATTCGTTAGACCCACATTTCAAATGTCTTCAATATTTTAATTATCTTTTTGTTAAATGATTAATATTCACATTTCTACAAGAGAGTACACCATACCATTTATTTTTCCAAAATGCTTCTTGTCTTGAAGGTCTACATGCCTACCAGTCAAAAGTTTCCCCTTCCTGGTAAATGTCGTGGGTGATTTGATTGTCCTTCTGAGGTATGAGGACCTGATGACTCCATCCAATATCTTGCCGACATTACATTCACATTAATGTTAAGCTTTGATTCTAACAACGAAGTTAAGATTTCAAAGTAGTATTGAGAAGGTGTAACATTAAAAAATATGTATCTATTTTAAGTATATAAAGTTAAGATTTCCAGTCCATTCCGTTAGACATCACTTTATGTGAGTTTGTGATGGAATGTGGTCTCCCAAAAGATATACATATAAGAAAACATAAATGTCCAATGGCAATGTCTTGAGGAATTCCCCTCTTAATTATTGCAGGGTCAGATAAAGCTTCCAAACCAAACCCCATGCCACTACAGCCCTCGAAGGGCCTTGGCCTACCAAGCGACCGCTGCTTAGCCCGAAGGCCTGCAGATTACGAGGCAGATAAAGCTTCTAATTCTCTGAAATCTATTTTCTAGAAATATAGCAACCCATTCAGCCACTCTTTTGTCTAGTCCAATTGCACTCATTTTTGCCAGTAGTCTCCCATGATCCACCCTATTAAATGCTATAGACAGGTCAATCGCGATACAGTCCAGTTGACCTCCTGAATCCAAGATATCTGTTATATCTTGCTGGAATCCTACCGAACTGCCTTCTATCGAACCAGTTATTAATTTCGCAAACATGTCTAATATAATCAGAAAGAATGCCTTCCCAAATCTTACATACAACAAGTCTTTTTGTACCTTCCTTAAACTTTGTTATAGGCATTTCGGTTAATGAAATTGAAGCGGTTACTCGAAGAAGGGCTCAATGGTATTTTTTCTAATTTCACTGTTTTCGTTTTCCTTGTTATTTTTTTTTCAGGAGGCGCAGCTGGTGAGTATAACAAGAACTGAGTCATTGTTTTATTTGCTGCAGTGTTCACAAATTAAAGTACAAGTTTGGTAGAAAGGCTCAGTTATTCCACTTCCGACTTTGTTATAACTTTTCAGATAGTAAATGTTATTTTATTCTTCCTCGTAACTCCACAATACTTCATAATACCGCACGGTCTTCGACGAGGACTAGTGCTCGAGTTGACTCCCATAGGCGACATGCGTATCTGGTAGATTGGCCCTATTTAAGTTAAAACCTGATGTTGAAAACAATACAAACCTCCTGTCTCCGACTCAGCGAAATTAATCAATGAAATGAAGGCTAAAATCCCTGACTGGCCAGGGAGCGAACGAGAGACCCGCAGTATGCTAACCAGTTAACCACGGACTCGGACCCATTATTTGTTTGGAAAGTATTAAGTACCCAAAGAATTTTGATATCTTCGTTACGCATAGAAAAAAACACTATGTGATAATATTTCAGCTTAGAACTACTACCAGAAAGGTTCTGTCTTCTAACGCTGCGTTTACACTAGCGAAACTCCCTCGCGAAAGTCGCTCGAGCGAAACTTACTCGTTCGAGTGAAATTTCGCACAACCCAACACAGAGCGCAATTCAGAGAGAAAAATAGCGCGAGTGGGGCGAGCCGCCCTCGACAAGTCTGAAAGCTTCAGTTGTGGTTTTGCAGCCAACATGGAAACTTGTTTTGCCCCTCCAGCCGCTGCAGCTGTGCATTGCCTTTATGAGTTCACTTGTTTACAATAGTGTTTTTTTTCACTGTTCTTTCATTGGATTTTTATTGTCAAAATAGGTACTGGTAGGTTCAAAAAGTAATGAAATGACACAGTTTTGCATTATAAACCAATAGTAATTGCTTAACTGATCCAGTGACTCTGCTCTTATTTTCTTTCGATCTTTCGCTTCGATATGATCCTAGTAGCTCTTTCATCTTCCCTTTCACTGTAGAAATAGGGAAGTTTAGTTGAGAACTAATTTCCTTCCACGCATCTTCTCTTTTATTGCGATTGAAATCGTTTTTGGTTTTTGGATTCCACATAAAATCTCGATATTTGTAGAGCACGATGAGCTGCAAACACCGTTCTTGATTCATCTTTCGCGCAACTATGGACACCACGTTTACTCTGAGCGAAATTCGATGAGCGAAACCGTTTGATGCGCGGACAAAAACCGACTGAGCTCCGGCTCGCAGCGAGGGCCCTCACTCCGCAATTCCTCAGGTGTGAGGGAGCGTCTACAGTAGGCTCAATTTCCTTGTTGCGCTTAGTGTAAACGCAGCTTTTGGTTCAGTATTGCATGAAATATCTCAACGAATTTTCGTTGTTATACATGTACTGCGGGTCAGTATTTCTCCCTTCAACATTGGCACATAACGGTATTTCGAGTCGCAACGGCGATATACGAAAGTAAAAATAGTTGTGCGTCTTATTGGTCAAGACGATAAATATGCATATGCAAATATGCAAATATAAAATATGCACCTGTGTTCCGACTGCAGAGCATACGTAGATATCTCTCTTTTGAATCCATTAACACCATATCTTTACTAGAAGGTAACTAAGAATAATTACACGAATTATATTTGTTATATTTGTTATATTTGTTACTAGTTTTATGTCTAGTGGAAATAAAGGATTGAATACCAGGTAGGCTGCACGATACTAAAACGGATAATTCTCTCAGGATGGCAGTACATTAAGTGAAACTAAACCAAGGTGTAACAAAGCTAATGGAATGAGTTCAGAGTTGTGATGAACGGTAACGGAGAAGCGAGCTGCCTATTAAAGCTTTCCTAACATTGCTCCGTTTCCAGGCCAAATGTATTGCATGAGAGTGAAATCTGGGTGGAGTCACGATATTTTATTCATAAGCTGGAAGTAACATGCATGAGAGAAATGATTATTGGCAAAAGGAGATGGGAGCAACGACAGGAGCGCACTCGTAATGAAGAGATAAAATCAAAGTTAGGAATGAACTCGGCGGATAAAGGCTGTGGGTATGAACAAGTTTCAGTCGTGCTGTCACTGAGGCGAATGGACGAGAATAGGTTACCTGGAAGATTAACCTTCTTCACTCCCAAGTAATTTCCAGCCTAATGCTTGTCCCATACCCATTTTTCTGAATTATTCTGGGTGCTCAGGAGACAGATTTTTACCTAGTCTTTTGCTAAATGATTTCAGAGAATATATCCAACATATGCCTTGGTCAATTATTCCCTAATTCGTCTCCCTAAACAAAACCAAACACCATTGCGCCAAAGTCCTGCCAGACCTTGGCCTACCATGCGATCACTGTTCAGCTCGAAGGCCTGCAGATTACGGGGTGACATGTGGTCAGCACTACAGATCTTTCCGGCTTTGTAGACCGGGACAAATGTTCTCGTATAAGTTAAATTGACCTCGAATCAGTCCGCAGATCCAAGTAAATATCCATAAACTAGCCAGGAATCGATCCCTCGGCCTCAAGTAAAAGGCAGCCTCATTACACTTACGCGTGGCCGGCAGTTTCTCTCCCTATAAAAAAATATTTGACCCAATTTGACCTCTTGAATTCCAAAATTTTGTTCAGATTGTGATCTTTCCTATTTAAGAAAAACTTCCTTCAAGCTTATTCGTCTGCTACTGTTATTCCATGCCATCTCTCCACTGAAAGCACAGAACATAGCGCTTGCCGATCAGCTCGCCTCCTTGCTCCCAAGTTTTCCCAGCTTAAAGTTTGCAACATTTTCGTAACGATACTCTTTCGTCGGAAATCACCCTGAACAAATCGTGCTACTTTTCCAGTCCTTCAGCGGTAGTGTGACCTCCAGCTAAGTTGCTGCCAAGGCCCCTTCAATGAAGAAATCGGGTTGATTCCCTTGACCATTTTTGGAAGAGATCCATGTCCTTGCTTTCGTAACCTTTATGAAATCTTGCGAGATATGAAGTACAATATTGTATCTTTGACCAAGGCAGGACCTGCACTATCAATAAGAGTTCGATTTTTATTAAAACGACATGAGTTCAGCCGGTTGGGATCTTCTGCCAACAACCTTCGAAGACGTCAAAAATTTTACTTTACGAGGCAAGTAATGCAAATAACACGACACTGTCTTTTGTAAATGTTATTATGTGAGTGGGAACTGAATCTATGGCTTTAGGATTACAAACAAAGCAAAGTCATCTCCGCACAGGTCATGAAGTCCCTTTGAGCAGTGGAAGGCAGATGTTTCCAATATACACAATCTCATCGCTAAATGGGATAAAGTGGCTATTTATATACTTTCCAGTCTCCGCCCTTATGAAGTAATCTGGTACTAATTTTTGGTAGGATACAGTCTGAGTGAATCTGAGAGCCACGTAGATCTCAAGATGTGTAAATGTCGTTTCTAATATATTTTATTTTTATTTTCCAGTGGCAAGGATTGGAATTATGTCGGCTGCCAAAGCCTGTCGCACTCCTCTGTGGCAATGATTAGTGACTGACAGATGAAATAATATTGGAGAGTGTTGCTGGATTGAAAAATGACAGCGAAAACCGGAGTGCCTGGAGAAACATCTGTCCCACCTCCACTTTGTCCAGCACAAATCTCACATGAAGTGACCGGGATTTGAGCCACGGAACCCAGCGATGAGAGGCCGGTGCAATGCCTCCTGAGCTACGGAGGCTCTTAATTGAAGTGCTGTATATTATAAGGTTTAATATAGGAATTTGATCTACTGTCATTATCATGTCATTACCATGGGGTTTTCACTACGTGCTGTCTTCTGAATAATTTCAACAGCTAATATGTATTTAGCCTACGTATCGTTTTAAATAGCCTATGCCTTTTCCGGGGAGATGCACTGTTTACAGTGCACTGAGTCTTCTAGTATGGGCTGGAATAAAATTATTACTTTCATTGACCTGTCTCAGTCACGCTATTTGCTTTACGTCGCACCGACACAGATATGTCTTATGGCGACGATGGGATAGGAAAGGCCTAGGAATTAGAAGGAAGCGGCCGTGGCGTTACTTAAGGTACAAC
Source organism: Anabrus simplex (assembly GCF_040414725.1). Lineage (NCBI taxonomy): Eukaryota > Metazoa > Arthropoda > Insecta > Orthoptera > Tettigoniidae > Anabrus > Anabrus simplex. The sequence continues at coordinate 1,603,329,698 of NC_090265.1, read as the reverse complement.
CCCGGCCATTTGCCTGGTTTAAAAATGGGAAAGTACGGAAAACCATCGTTAGGACTGCCGACAGTGGGGCTCGAACTCACTATCTCCCTATTACTGGATACTGGCCGCACTTAAGCGACTGCAGCTATCGAGCTCAGTCTCAACCATGGCTTTGACAATATGAAAGTGACCGATGTCTGAGCGATGTTAGTAATACCATTCCTTAAACAACCAGTCCCTGTAATGAATGGTGAGAAATTTCACTCATAGGGTCAGTTGGTGCATATATTTCAGTGGGCTTGGCAGAAACGGGAAACGACCTCCCTCGTCATTTCCTTAGTATGCCTCTTCAGTGACGCCTAGGCTATGACAGCTGTTGGTAGAGCTGTGGAGGATCAAACCAGCCTTCGGGCTGAGTGCCCAACATAAATCTTTTAAATAAATCCAACAAGGGATAATAACAGTCGAATCATTATCTATTTGGCAAATAATGTATCTGCAATTATTCACATAGGCACAGCTTACAGTTGCTCGTAAATTGCAAATACTATTGTACATCTGTTTATTGAATACTTTTTTTTTAAACCCCGTGGCATTTGCAGGCTCATAAAGACACAAATCTCCCAGCAGGTCTGCTGCCTAAGCAGATGGCTGCAGGTAATATTAAGTATAACATGAACAGTATAACAACTTAGTCATAATGCTTGCCCTTCTTGATCCCATCCACTGCCTGTCATGAGCAAAGCTCCTCAGTTGACCTCGAGGTATTGAGAAAAATCCAAGGATCGGGCCCTGGCTTTGTGTTTAAAGAACAGACACATGAACCGTAAAATTATACTGTACTTCAATATAAAATAATTTTATACCTGGATTATATGTAAGTACTCTCATGCGAAAGACAAACATAAGCGGTGAAGTCATTCATAAAATTTACATTTAAAACTCTTGGATATATCCCACGTTTTTGCTTTCCGTAATTTGGGCGTAGAATTCAAAGCTGCAGGTTTGAATAACTGCCCAGTTCTTTTTAATTCACCGGACTGAGTTTCTGATCCCAGGTTTGCGGATTCGATAAAGTCCTGGTCTGGTGGTATTAATAATAATAATTGTACCGGGAGGTACACCCCAACGCCGCGCATTCAAATTCTAAGCCTAAATGAACTCCTCTATTGATAAAACAGTGAAACTGAAACTACACCAACTTAGAAATTTAATCGGAAGATGTCACCACTGAAATATTATATAATTTTGTTATTATGTAGTTGCCCAACCTGAGTGAATTTCTCCTTGTTTTGTTTGCCATTCATCAAGAAATTTGGACATTTTTCCACAGATGACACTACAAAAAACTATGATCATGCACCCTGGTGCGAAGTGAAAAAACATATGTTTTGAAGAAGTTTGGTATTCATGTTTTTTAATGATTGATTTTCATTTATTTTGGGGTTAACAATATTTTATTTTCCTTTCCGCCAGTTTTGAAACTAGCCAATCCCTAATTTCTGTAATTAATTTTCTACAAATCACTGGCTTCTTGTTGGATCCTGAAGTGTAACTTTGAATTGGGCCATTTAAAATGAGAGGGTGTGGCTGGTTTATTCCTGAATGATTTCGAACCTTCCCTGAGGGTTTATAAACTGCGGCTTTTCATGTCTCTTGGCCAAATGATCGACATCTTCTGAGTGTGTGTGTTAAGCAGGAGGCGGGTGGCCTTTTCGTCGGCAGCTAGGACTGCTACCAGGTATGGCCACATAATTCCATCTTTCTTGTTGGAGTTACATCCGCAGTTTAACCCGACGGAAAGATCCGAATCGTTAACTATGTAACCTTCTTTTCTAAACATATAACTTTCTGCCGCCAAATGAAAAAACTTCATAAATCTTTAACTGTAAATCGGGGATAGAGTGTGATGTACCTTCTCGAGGTCCCCTTCATCTTGGTTTGAGGTGACTACGTTTCATAACTGTTTTTCATTCTGTAACGCGGTAATGTAATTCCTATACGAGTCACCTCAGTAGTTTGGGAATAGCCCCTGTTTCATCGGTATAAAGCCCTTTAGGTTTTTAGTGTTTATTATTTTGGAGTGCAGGGTACGCCTCCATTCACTTTGTGTTTGGGCCAGTTATTTCACCTGTTCTTTTTCTATGAAGGCCCCCGTAGGTTGGGTATTAACTACCCTTGTATAAATCAGTTTTCATATCGCAAGTTGTGCCTTGAGAGGCCAGTCTTTGTAAGTTGATGTTGCCTCAAGTAGGCAGTAAGAAACTGAGAGTCTCTTAGCTCTTTTTCAAATTTTGTAATTATAAAGAGTGCCTTTGGAAGGCTAGGGAGCAAGTGCTCCATGAATTAGGGGATTTCTGCCCTTGAGTAAATTTGTGCTCTTTGTAAATTTGAGCTGAGAGCTCAAGAATCGTAAAGCGAGGGGCTTGAAGCCCAGGACTTGTAGAAATCACTATATTGTATTTTCCATGCCTTGTTGCTAAATTGTTAATTGTACCTATTACTTTGTTATTTGTTGATTTTTGGAAATTCTAAAGAAATATAACCTTTGTTAAAGTTTAAAATTAACTTTGATATCGTAGTTAGACCCATTCACCCCAGCACCTTCTTTCACCTCTTTCTGCTCCACGGGTACCCCCGGAATAATAATAATAATAATAATAATAATAATAATAATAATAATAATAATATTTCGTCGCAGCCATTGTGTTACTGACCTTGTGGAATAGTGCCATCTAGGCACTTGCCTACCAGTTCCAACATTCCGATTGTTGCTGCTGTGCAGCAACGAATCACCAAGGAAATTGAACATACCAGCAACAATGGCCGTTCTTTAAAAGTCAACTACAGTACTTTCATTAAGGATCAAAATCGCGAACTTGGGATAATAATTCCTACATTCTAGCACTGAGACACGGAGGCATTTGACGAATAAGGTAGAAAAAGCTAAAAAAAAATCGAAACAGACCACTTCTCTGATTTTCCATAGATGTGGTCAGCGGTCTAGCATCTCATCCGGGAGCCCCGGGTTCAATTGCTTGATTGGTCAGAACTTTTTACCTGGATCTGAGGGAAGGTTGGTGGTTCACTAAGCCTACGTGAGTACAACTGAGGGGCTATCTTAGGTAGCGGCCCCGGTCTAGAAGCCAAGAATTGACAGCTGAGAGGATTGGTCGGACTGACCACGCATCACCTCGTAATCTGCAGGCCTTCGGCCTGAGGAGTGATCGGTTGGTTGTCCAAGGTCCTTAGCGCTACAGTGCCATGGGGTTTGGTTTAGTCTGGTGTATTCCTGTTTCAAGGAACGTGGATACCAACCCATTTTCCATGATGATGGGCGTTTTACGATCTTCTTTTCTCTTTTTGCTAGCGGCTTTACGTCGCACCAACACAGATAGGTCTTATGGCGACGATGGTATAGGAAAGGCCTAGGAGTTGGAAGGAAGCGGCCGTCGCCTTAAGTAGGGTACAGCCCCAGCATTTGCCTGGTGTGAAAATGGGAACCACGGAAAACCATCTTCAGGGCTGCCGACAGTGGGATTCGAACCCACTATCTTCCGGGTGCAAGCTCAAAGCCGCACGCCCCTAACCGCACGGGCAACTCGCCCGGTACGATCTTTTATCTTTTATCTTAATTCACGAGTCAGTTTCTTCCTGCTTTAGAAGCGAATTTCGTTGCGGAAGTGTATGGGTATCTGAGTCCAGAGTGATGATTGTATGTTATGTTGTGTAGTACATGGTGATGATGACGAATATGATTATGATGATGACGATTTATATTATTATTATTATTATTATTAGGATACTAATTATTATTATGCCCACCTGCGTAGCGTAACGGTGAACACTGTTTGCTGCCATCCTCGGAGGCCCAGGTTCGATTCCGGTACTGTCAGAGGTTTAAAATGGCAGGAGGGCTGGTTTGTGGTTACAATGGCACGTGCAGCTCACTTTCATTGCAGGTGTGCCTCAAAAGAGCTGCACCATCTCGGGATGAGGACAAGAGTTAACTACTGTACTGCTTTTTATTATTATTATTATTATTATTATTATTATTATTATTATTATTGTACCGGGTGGTAAACCTCTACGCCGCACATTTGAATTTTCCGCCTTAAAGTACTCCTCTACTGGATAAACATTGAACTTCAAAATGGACCTACTTAAACTTTTCCTCTGAAGTTGTCACTGTGTGAATTTCGACTTGTTTTTGTTTACTATTTATCAAGAAGGGTGGACTTTCTCTCATAGATGTCTCTACTAAAAAACTATGATCATGCACCCTGGTGCGAAGTGAAGGAACTTTATTTGAAGAAATTTTGTACTCATAAGTTTTTGTCCTTACTAAATTTCTTTCTTTCGCTTGTGGGTTGGCAATATTAATCTTACCTTCCGCCAGTTTTGAACTTAGCCAATCCAGAATTTCTGTAATTAATTTTTGACCAATCGTGTCTTTCTTCTTCGATTTTGAGGTGTAACTGTAAGCTACCCAATAAACGCCTGAGGGTGTGTCTTAATTATTCATGAAAGGTCTCGAACCTTCCCCGAGGGTATAAAAACTGCTGATTTTCTTGTCTCTAGGCCACTTCATCAACATCTGACTTAGTGTATGGACGTGTAGCAGGAGGCAGGAAGCGCCTCCTTCTTCAGGCAGCAGTTCTTCAGTAAGGTAATGGCCGCTTAACATCTTTATTTCTTGCTAGCTCAGCAGTTTAACCCGCGGGAAAGGTCCGAAACTTTTACAATGTAACCTACCTTTCTAAAAATGTAAATTTGTGCCGGTTTATGGAAAACTTCATATATCTTTAACTGTAAATCGGGGATAGAGAGTGCTTTACCCTTTCGAGTTCCCCTTCATTTTGATTTGAGGTGACTACGTTTTGGTAACCGATTTTCTACTCTTCCTTAACGTGTTAAACTTATTCATTATACGAGTCACTTCCATTGTTTGGGACTAGCCCCTGTTTCATCGGCCTAGTGCCTTTTAGGTTTTAAAATGTGTATTTAGGAGTGCAAGTACTCGCCTCCATTCCTTTGGTATTGCGGGCCATTCACTTAACCTGTTCTTTTTCTGCTAAGGCCCAGCAGATTGGGTACAAGATATCCCCGTTTCAGTGGTGTAATTTGTGCCTTAATGGCAAGTGATTGTAAAGCATGGTATGGCCTCGAAGAGGCTTGAAAAACTGAGACCGTGTCAGCTCTTTTCTGGTGTTGGAAAAGTGCCTCTAGGAGGCTTGATATTGTAATTAGGAGCAAGTGCTCCTTGAATGAAGGGGTTTTCTGCCCTTAGAGGTCTTGTGCTTGGTATATTTGAGCTATGAGCTCAAGGGAATTGTAAAGCGAAGGGCGAAAGGCCCAGAATTGTTCTGTATCTTGGCTTTTCCTGGTCTTGTACCTGATTGTCGGTAATTTGTTGACTTGTTATTTTTTTAAATTTTGAAATTCTTTGTGAAAATTGTTAAGTTTTGCTATTTTTGAAAATATAACCTTTAATGAAATTTTAATTCATATCTCGGCTTTGTAGTTAGACCCATTCACCCCGGCACCTTCTTTCACCTCTGCTGATCCACCAAACCACGGTAACAATTATTATTATTATTATTATTATTATTATTATTATTATTATTATTATTATTATTATTATTATTATTATTTTGCTAGTTGCTTTACGTCGCACCGACACAGATAGGTCTTATGGCGACGATGGGACAGGGAAGGGCTAGGAGTGGGAAGGAAGCGGCCGTGGCCTGAATTAAGGTACAGCCACAGCATTTGCCTGGTGTGAAAATGGGAAACCACGGAAAACCATTTTCAAGGCTGTCGACAGTGGTGTTCGAACCTACTGCCTTCCGAATACTGGATACTGGCCGCACTTAAGAGACTGCAGCTATCGAGCTCGGTATTATTATTATTATTATTATTATTATTATTATTATTATTATTATTATTATTATTATTATTATTATTATTATTATTATTGACATCCTCAGCCTGTTTCCAGTCATTCAACGGGATCAGGGATGGAATGAATGACGCTCCATCTAGCGCCGAGGATAGGAATTGTGCGCCGGTTCCCGAAGCCTGTCGCACTCCTCCGCAGCAATGATTAACGACTGACACATGAAATGATATTGGAAAGAGTAGCTGGAATGAAAGATGGCAGGGAAAACCGGAGTACCCGGAGAAAAACCTGTTGCTCCTCCGCTTTGTCTAGCACAAATCTCACATGGAGTGACCGGGTTTTGAACCACGGAACCCAGCGGTGAGAGGCCGGCGCGCTACCACCTACAACCACGGAGGCTCCTATTATTCTTCTTCTTCCCCTTCTTATACTTCTTTATTCATTTCTTAATCAGTTTACACTCCAGGGTTAGTTTTCCCTCGGACTCGGCACTGACCCCTCCTCTACCGTCTCAGGGGCAATGTCCTGGAGCAAGAGACATGGGTCGGGGGATACAACTGGGGAGGAGGACCATGAACAGGGTCCTTGTGCGGGATGGGAAGATTGAAAGGGAGAGACACAGAAGAGGGAAGGAAGCGGACGTGGCCATATGTTAAGAACCATCCCGGCATTTGGCTGGAGGAGAAGTGGGAGACCACGGAAAACTACTTCGAGGATGGCTGAGGTGGGACCCCCCTCCTAGTGAGTTGACTTCCCGGGGCTGAGTGAACCGCGTCCCAGCCCTCGCACGACTATTCAAATTTTGCGTCAGAGCCTGGAATCGAACCCGTGCCTCCGGGGATGGCAGCTAATCACCACTGACCACTGCACCATAGAGGCGGTTATTATTATTATTATTATTATTATTATTATTATTATTATTATTATTATTATTCTTATTATTATTATTATTGAAAATCCCAAGCCTGTTTCCAATCATTCGACTAGGTCAAGAATGGAATAAATAACGCCCCATCTAGCGGCGAGGATACGAACTGTGCGCCGGCTGCCGAAGCCTATCGCACTACTCTGGAGCAATGATTAATGACTGACAGATGAAATGATATTGGAGAATGTTGCTGGAATGAAAGATGACAGGGACAATAGGAGTACCCGGAGAAAAACCTGTCGCGTCTCCGCTTTGTCTAGCACAACTTTCACATGGAGTGACCGGGTTTTGAACCACGGAACCCAACGGTGAGGGGCCGGCGCGCTGCCGCCTTTAACCACGGAGTCTCCTATTATTATTATTATTATTATTATTATTATTATTATTATTATTATTATTATTATTATTATTATTTGCTATTTGCTTTATGTCGCACCGACACAGATAGGCCTTATGGGGATGATGGGACAGAAAAGGTCTAGGAATGGGAAGGAAGCAGCCGTGGCGTTAATTAAGGAAGAGCCCGGGCATTTGCGTGGTGTGAAAATGGGAAACTACGAAAAACCATCTTCAGGGCTGCCGACAGTGGGATTCGAACCCACTATCTCCCGCATGCGAGCGAACGGTCAACTCGTCCGGTATTATTATTATTATTATTATTATTATTATTATTATTATTATTATTATTATTATTATTAGCTAGGGAGAGGGTGGAACCTGTTGGCGACACATAGCTTACTCCTGTCAAGTAACACCTGGGTGTCCGTTCAAGGATTAACCTCCCCGGTCAACAAACAAATCGCCATCAGCCGCGTCATAAGCTGTCACTCCATATGAACACGGCGGGGAGGTTAGGAATTTAACCCAAGCTTTTGGCACGCAACCTACCGAATAGGAATTTTAAATCCTCGTACCACCACCTCTCCCACCCTACCAGTCAACACGCCATATGGTGAAATCTTTCTCCAACAACAGGGCTCGAACTGACTATCCACAGTGATGCCTTAACGATTACGGCTACAAAGCGAGCTGTTTCTCTATAAACTGAAGGATTTTTTTCGTGACGTAGCAAGTGCACCGAGAATGAACCGAGTTCACAGTCTTTAAATTGAGCCCGCTGGTTAAGTAGCAGCAAGAAGGCCATGCTATGTGACAAGAGGCAACCGGGCGCGTGGCAGGTGCTTGCTCGCGCGCCATGGTAACTCACTCGGCAAGGTTTCACAGCCACCTGGATTACTAATTAATAAGAAGAAACCCGCAGCTAACCTAGGACCACTTTGCTGCTCCACCATCTTTTTATCTTATTTATTTATTTTCTCTCTCTCAATCTCAATAAAGAAAAAAATATCTGTTACTTTAAAAATAAAAGGCGACGATCTAGTTTATGCAAGGTACCTGCATAGCTGCAAGGTGTAATGAGAGACAAAATGGTCAATCTCCTGGAAAAAAGAAAAAAAATGGTATTTTCGTTTTGAATGAGCTCGTGAAAGGAGAGGGGAATTGAGGACACAAAATGGAAGAGAGGGGAAGAATGTTGAGCAGATGTCTTTTGAGAACTGGACGGGGAAGGAAGACAGAAGTAGTGTTGTCATATCAGTATTTTCACTAAGACTTCCCGATACACGTTTTCCGGTTGCTGAATGAAATTTAGAATAGAACTCGTGTAAGCAACCCACTCGTGCACGTCTGTTGTTTCATTCTAGAGAGCGAGGCTGCGGGTGTCAGATGTTAGAAGCACTGGCCTTCTGAGCTCAAGTTGGTCGATTCGATCCGGGGGAAACCGATGGCACTTCAAGGTATTCAAATACGCCAACCGCGCTTTGGTAGATTTAGCCAACCATCACCGAACAGACCACAAAGTTCCTTGGAGGAGTGGAAGGCACTCTTCATAACCTCGGCACCAAACCTTTGCTCCCAGAAGTTAACATGATACTCAGTTTTAATTAGGGAGACTGAAACTCACGGCCACGCACCTTTCCAAAAATGAAAACATCGTATCGAACCCACATCCTTTCTGACCTCTGCTAGTCACCCCCCATGTCGGTAGATATCTTTCTACCGAGTTCGATAGCTGCAGTCGCTTAAGTGCGGCCAGTATCCAGTATTCGGGAGATAGTAGGTTCGAACCCCGCTGTCGGCAGTCCTGAAAATGGTTTTCCGTGGTTTCCCATTTTCACACCAGGAAAATGCTGGGGCTGTACCTTAATTAAGGCCACGGCCGCTTCCTTCCCACTCCTAGCCCTTTCCTGTCCCATCGTCGCCATAAGACCTATCTGTGTCGGTGCGACGTAAAGCAACTAGCAAAAAAAAAAAAAAAAAAAAAGATATCTTGCTTTCTTTCTTTCTTTCTTTCTTTCTTTCTTTCTTAATCTGTTTACTCTCCATGGTTGGTTTTCCCCTCCGACTCAGCGAGGGATACCAACTCTACCGCCTCAAGGGCAGTGTCCTGGAGCTTCAGACTCTGGGTCGGCTGATACAACTGGGGAGGATGATCAGTACTTAGCCCAGGCGGCCTTACTTGCTACGCTGAACAGGGGCCTTGCGGGGGATGAGGAGATTGGGAGAGATAGACAAGGAAGGGGGAAGGAAGCAACCGTGGCCTTAAGTTAGGTACCGTGCCAGCATTTGACTAGAGGAGAAGTGGGAAACCACGGAAAACCACTTCGAGGATAGAAGAGGACGGAATCGAACCCCCTCTACTCAGTTGACCATTCGAGGCTTAGTGGACCCCGTTCCAGCCCTTGTAACATTTTTCAAACTTCGCGGCAGAGTCGGACGTCGGTGGATATACGGGACAAATTTCCTGTACCTTAACGACTCCGAAAACCGGAAGAGCAATTAGGGGGGACATTGTGCAACGTTATCTTTTTGAAGACTAAGGTCATAGTGGTAAGGAAAACAACGTTTACCTATTTATGTGATTCCTGTCCTCGACAGGTTTTTCTGTACATACACCTCAGTCATACTCTTCTGTATACTGCCCACCCATATTCTTTTCAATCTTCCATTTCTCCTCTTACCGGGTACTTCCTACATAATTTTCCGCCCTTCCCTTAATGTGATCGAACACCTATTGTTTCTTTGATTATTTCATTCATTACTTTATATACCCTTGTCATTCACACGAATATCTCAGCCTCTTCTTCTGTGCCACACGTATTTGCAGCAACCCTCCAGTGACAGGCCACGGTTTATGCACCATACAGTAGGCTATACAGTATGCGTGTTGGCCTCACTACTACCTTGAGTATTTTACTCTCCAGTTTGGCTGGAGTCCTCTTGTCACAAAATATGCGAAACCCTTTTCCAATCATTCTACGCAGACTAGATTATGCTTGATGTTTCACAATTCCTTTGTCATTTATGATCGCACGTATCTTTACTCATTGTAAGATTATAATACTGTTCATGGAATACGCTGTTCTGAGATTCTGTTTTACATTTGCTCACCTTCTTACGACCATCCACTTTTTTACAGTAACACTTTCGCTTCATTTTACGAGCTTTTACATAAAACACATAATCAGAAAACATCATCCGTGATCCTTCTTTCCTAACTGTCTCTGTCAGCACATCCATTACATTGTTGAATAGTAAAGGTCTTAGTACCAACCAGTGGGGTAAGTTCCAACCTTTAGTAAAAAACAATTAAAAACCTCTGACTCTTTATGCCACATTTGACATGTATTGAACTGTTCCGGTACATATCTTAGAACATATCTTGGATTACCTTTACATACTGCTCAGGTACATTACGTATTTCTCAAGCACCACCATTATCACGACCATATTCGAATGCTTTCTCTAAGTCAATGGATACCACCGAACGCCTTTTTCCCCCTCTCAATTTTTCCAAGAGCTAACACAGAGCAAATATAGTATTGATAATTTCCGTACAGGTTATGAAGGCTCTTGGAGGGGTGGAAGGTAAAGGCTTCCACTATTCGTAACCCCGAACTTGATGGAGTACAGTGGCTAGCTCTACGCCCGACCGCCTTTGCCGCCCACGAACTAACCTGGTACACATTTTGGGTGCAGGCTGTGTCATGTGCACCTTCAGAAGTAGAAATCTCGTTTCTTTAATTTTTCGACTTCCTGATGGATAATCGAACCTACGTCATCTCAACTAAGCGGTATGTCCCGAGTGGAGGGACGGAGTGGAATGATATCAGTAGATGAATACGTTTCAATGCAGTTTTAAAAATAGGAGAGATGACAGTATGAAGTTAAATTTAGAATTCTAGAGGACAAATTGGGGAAAATATTCTTTTATAGGAAGAGGAATTAGGTAGGTAAGGTAAAGTGTATTCTGCCCAAAGGCAGGTTCAAAGCTCCGCAGAGGTGCGCTTGAGCCGGAATTTACATACGGTAGGGTGGCCAGTTCCTTTCCGCTCCTCCATTCTCTTATCCCCCACCAACACCGCGTGGCAACCCATCCAGTTCTTGACCACGCCCAATGTTGCTTAACTTCGGAGATCTCACGACATCCTGTGTTTCAACACGGCTACGGCCATTGACAGATGAATTATGGAATTAAATACTTTCTAACTTGTTTGAAATCATAAAATTGAAGACTAGGTAAAAGATTGATGAAGGCCTGCCACCTGGTCGACAGTAATAAATTCAGGTCAATAGTGATTGCCTGATTTGATGATTGATTTTGACAGGAAGGATATAAGGGATACAAGAATCACTAATACTCTCTCTTCAAACAGAACAACTTTCATTTAAATTTTATCTATAACGCTCTATGCAGGCATTACTGCTCAGTCATTCACTGTCGCTTTTTGAAGGATTTCAAGATAATTACGCTATGTTCTCTTGCGTCATCCGATATTGCATGCTTAGTTTGCTGGTCGTGTGCCCACAGAGATAACACACCTTGAAATGTGTTCTTAATTATTACCCCTACCTCTTGACCTTGTAGAGCCCCTACGGCGTCCACAGATGCGGGTGACGTACACAGATTAAGTTCCAACCACCAACATTATACCTGAAATATAATATGGATCTTAAGACATCAGTAAGCGCTAATTATAAAATGAAGAAAGCTTATTAACGGCCCATGCGGGTGATCATTATAGATCTTTTATTGCGCATGTCAACTTACCCGCACAAGGATATGTGAGGAATCTGGTACCAAGCAGGAAATCTCCTTTATTCACTTCCTTCCCTTTATTTCGTTAGAAGTGGAATGGACATCATAATCAAAGCTAGCATCTTAAAAGAATACCGCGTATCTACATTAAAGGAAGGGACCGCACGTTAATGGTATAAAGACAATTGACTGATCAACTAATTGAGATTAAAGCTTGGAGAATAAAATTGAATTTGTCCATAATAGGAAACTTCATCACAGAAATGGTAAAATATATAGCTGACGTCCCACAGAGACTAAGCACAATACCCCCATCCCCAGCAAATTACAAAGAAGAGGTTTGGCAAGAATAAAACATTGGTGTTATAATTCCCAATACGTGAATACGGTAGATCAGAAGTTCTCTCAAATTCTGGTACACATACCCTTCAGAATGTGCTTGAGACTTTTAGGGGGAGCAGAGGCTAAATGGCGCTGACTGTGTCATTAGCCTTTTCCATTCTATACCCGAGTTAACTCGGATGTCAACATGTCTCCGGCTGTCCCAAAAACGAGTTAACTTCGATTGCATGCAATGCGTTCTTCTCCATTTCCCGAGTTCAGTCTGACGCTATAGTTTTGTTGTTCATCACACGCTTTGTTCAGACGACGGACGATTCATAAATCGCTTTACCGTATCTTGAAGATAATTATGTGCCTTGTTTTTCTTTCTGAGATAGGTGTGCAGAAATGTAAAGAAAACATGAAGGAAGTATATATTTTCGAAATTATAGGAAATGAAGATGGGCCTGCCTTTTATGATGAGTATAGTGATAACTTGCAGTGAAGAAAGCTGTAGGCATTTGTCACGCCATTGTAAGGTTACGAAGACGAAGGTACGAAGGCTTTTTTTATATATATAGATGTTGATTCCCATAGGGAATCTGAAATATTTGTTCCGAATGAGCAAATTTAGAATACCAATATTAATGGTCCATTATTGGACATTATGAATTTTCCAGCTAACTCATTCCTGGTTGTCACCGTTTCGCCCTCATGTGCTAGGTTGGGCTCATATGTTGGTACCTAGCACACGTATCAAGACGCTGGCTAGTGCATACCGTGGAGGCCACTGCGTAGGCTAATTGTAGCCACCGGCAGTGCCAATGCACTATGAGAGACTTTGTCTCATTATCAAAAATTGATGCCTGCCTGGCCATCAGATGATATAGATGTTGATTCCCATAGGGAATCTGAAATATTTGTTCCGAATGAGCAAATTTATAATACCAATATTAATGGTCCATTATTGGACATTATAATGTCTGGCATCTGCCATGTATAGGTAACTGCGTGTTATTGTGGTGGAAGATAGTGTTATATGTGGTGTGTGAGTTGCAGGGATGTAGAGGACAGCACAAACACCCAGCCCCCGGGCCAATGGAATTAACTAATGAAGGTTAACATCCCCGACCGGGTCGGGAATCGAACCCGCAACCCTCTGAACCGAAGGCCAGTACACTGACCATTCAGCCAATGAATCGGACATCAAAGGAGTTAATGGGAAGAAATGAATGAAGTGATATATTGTATCCTTTGAACCCAGGATACGGGTGCAATAGAATGGGGGAGGGTGAAAACCGGTGCCGACGCAAATCCTACTCCCCTGTCGAATAGCAGCAAAGGGCCTGTTCGACGTCTTCATCTGAAGGACGTATCACCATCAACAGACTGATAATGCCCTCACTTACTATGAACACTTTGGAAAGGTTTGAAATTGTATCCACCCTTTTGGCACGCAAACTAAGGATCAGGAATTGTTTACCACCACCTCCGCTACCCCGCCGGCCAACATTCTGACCGTGAGTTTTTCCTTCCACCAACGGGATTAGAACCGGCTAACCGCGGTGTCAGACCATAAATCCTTAACGATCATGGCAAGTTTTGAGGTCTTTCTGCCAGATATGAAGTAGATTCTTTTAAGCTTTCTTCAAGTTGTCCCAGTTATTTCTGCAATCGCTAGAGCCACCCAGACTAATTTTGGTTTTGGCCTGGGATTTGAGACCGGATGCCCTTCCAGACGCCACGTGCTGCCTGGGATGAAATGAAATGGCGTATGGCTTTTAGTGTCCGAGGACAAATTCGGCTCGCCAGATGCAGGTCTTTTCGATTTGACACCCGTAGGCGACCTGCGCGTCATGATGAGGATGAAATGATGATGAAGACGACACATACACCCAGACCCGTGCCAGAGAAATTAACCAATTAAGGTTAAAATTCCCGACCCTGCCGGGAATCGACCCCAGGACCCCTGTGGCCAAAGGCCAGCGCGCTAACCATTTAGCCATGGAGCCGGACATGCCTGAGGTGAAAATCCCCAACACATGATCGGCCGCGATTCGAACCTCAGCCTTCTAGTTGGTAAGCGAACAGCTAAGCCACTCAGATAATCACACTTCCCAACTAACTGTAACAACAATATTGCCAAATTCTGTTAAATTCGGCTCTCCGACGCACCTCCTCCACTCAAGCCTGGTTATTGTCCCGCAGCTCCTGGCTACGAGAGGCCCTTGGCGACTGTTTTTTCGTCTACAGCTGACTCCCAGTCCGCAGGCTCCACAGGCGCAGTTGAAGTACTGGGCTAGTGACTGGACGCAGCGCCGTGCGAAGTCCAGTGCCGTTCGAAGAAGAAGAAGAAGAAGAAGAAGAAGAAGAAGAAGAAGAAGAAGAAGAAGAAAGTGGGCTTGTGTTGCAGGTGTTCTTTGGCAAGTTCTTGGGTTTACTCGATCCCTCTATACTCCTTGAAACTCGTTTTCATTAGTTTCCGGTCTATTTAGACCGAAGATATTTTGACATTTTGCAAATTTAGCAGAATCTTCAACATTTCAACGGATGTGATCACGAAATTATGGAAGTTCCATGGCTAATTGTAGCTAGTAAAGGGAGTAGAGTTCTACGATACAAGTGTACCGATACCGCCTTGAAATGACTCTAGCGCCCTTGAGTTGTGAAATGGCTGCATGGAACAACAGCACTAGGAAGAACGTGGGTGTGATTCCCATTTTTAACCGGTTTGCCATGTTTGTTCTGTACACGAAATACTTTTAGGAACAAGAATAAGAATACGATGCCCATACGAGTATATGGTCTCTTGTGCCTATGTTTACATGTGTCGTCATGTAGAGAAATGTAGGGTAACAGGACTGGAAATGTCCTCAGGCTTCTTTTAATGTCCAGGCAATTTTGTGCGACCACAACGGTGTCTTTCTAACTTCCGCATGCGATTTGATGATATCATGTTTTAGTTAATACACCGTAAACTTCCTGTTACTAAACTAGACATCATTAGTTACTGTTTTATAGGGACAAAAGATCTCTATAGGTCGACGCCCCGAACAAATAGCATTTATTTTACTGTTTTTATCAAGATGAGAGTGGATGACAATTTTTTTACTTTGGTAAGTCTGTTGCTGAGTTAATTTCAGAATGGAAAAAATATCATAGTTATTCGTCGTATTGTCATGGCGTACATTTGAAAACACTGGTTCTGATAAAATATCAACTTCTCCTTCTTTCTGTTCTTAAACCCAGTTTGTCGGGGGTTGGCACTTGAATAGATTCGCCTTAGTTTTCGGCCGGATATTTTTCCGGACACCAAGCTTATACTGTATAAAGGAAGGTACTTGCCAATGCGTATATTTGTAGCGATTAGTAGTGTGGTGTGTTGTGTGTACAAGGTGGTTGGAAACAGCGTGAGCCGGGCATACGAGCGCTAGAGGGTTGGTCATCCTGACACAATTCGAGAAAACATATTCAGTACCACGGGCAATTATTGTCATTTTTATCAGCTGCTGAAGTTAGCCAATTAGATCACTTCGTGGGCGAATTCAAATGGACTTTGCGAGGCGGTATTGATCATCATCATCATCATCATCATCTGTTTACCCTCCAGGTTCGGTTTTTCCCTCGGACGTAGCGAGGGATCCCACCTCTACCGCCTCAAGGGCAGTGTCCTGGAGCTTCAGACTCTTGGTCGGGGGATACAACTGGGGAGTATGACCAGTACCTCGCCCAGGCGGCCTCACCTGCTATGCTGAACAGGGGCCTTGTGGAGGGATGGGAAGATTGGAAGGGATAGGCAAGGAAGAGGGAAGGAAGCGGCCGTGCCCTTAAGTTAGGTACCATCCCGGCATTTGCCTGGAGGAGAAGTGGGAAACCACGGAAAACCACTTCCAGGATGGTTGAGGTGGGAATCGAACCCACCTCTATTCAGTTGACCTCCCGAGACTGAGTGGACCCCGCTCCAGCCCTCGTACCACTTTTCAAATTTCGTGGCAGAGCCGGGAATCGAACCCGGGCCTCCGGGGGTGGCAGCTAATCACGCTAACCACTACACCACAGAGGCGGACGAGGCGGTATTGATAAATTCGCATTTGGCTTCAAACCGGCTTGTGAGCACCAAGAGAAGAAACAAAACTTTGCTAGGGGAGGGACTTGAACACGGACCCCGAGCTGATAGGATCGTACCATAGCAACTACGCTACGGGGACACTGGCTGAAAGACATGGTGTTTTTGTATTTGATGGTGATCTCTCGGCACGGCTCACAATACGGTCTTAAGCCACGTTCAGATTAGCAACGCTGTCTCACAAATCCATTTTAATTTGCCCGCGAAGCGATCTGATTGGCTAACTTCAGCAGCTTGTGAAATGAAAACGGCGTGATGTATCGACGTTGACATGTAAGCCAAGAAACCGAGCCTTCTATTAAG
Organism: Anabrus simplex; assembly: GCF_040414725.1. Lineage (NCBI taxonomy): Eukaryota > Metazoa > Arthropoda > Insecta > Orthoptera > Tettigoniidae > Anabrus > Anabrus simplex. Next base: position 1,603,313,041 of record NC_090265.1, on the reverse strand, counting down.
TTAGCATACTGTCCGTCCCCGCGGTGTAGGGGAAACCTGAAACCTGGCGGCCCCGGGTTCGATTCCAGGATGGGTCAGGTGTTTTTAATTGTAAATGATTAATATCTCTGGCCTGGGGACTGGGTGTTTGCGTCGTTCTTAATGCTCCTCTCCTCACATTCAACACTTTACAGTTACGACATTTACAAAATACACGCAGGTTCCTCACATTTGGTGCAGGTAGTGGCAAAAGACCTTTCTAGGACAACGCCCCGAACAAATAGCATATTAAAATAATGGTTATGCTAGTTGTTTTACGTCGCATCGACACAGATAGGTCTTACGGAGACGATGGGACAGGAAAGGGCTAGGAGTGGGAAGGAAGCGGCCGTGACCTTAATTAAGGCACAGCCCCAGCATTTGCCTGGTGTGAAAATGAGAAACCACGGAAAACCTTTTTCAGGGCTGCCGACAGTGAGGTTCGAACCTACTATCTCCCGAATACTGGATACTGGCCGCACATAAGCGACTGCAGCTATCGAGCTCGTTATATTAAAATAAATCAGCATACTGAACAAGTCACACACGTAATTGTAGTCCGTCTCCTTGGCAGAATGGTCAGCGAACTGCCCTTCTGTTCAAAGGGCCTCCAGCTTGATTTCCGGCCGAGTCGGTATGGCTCGGGAATCGGGTGTTTGTGTTCGTCCTTATAGAACTCTCTACACATTTATATACCACACTATACTATAGATACACGCATGGAATTGGCGTCAGGAAGGGCATCTGGCCGTAACAGTGAACCATACAACATCAAGTGCCGACCACACTCTAATGGAAAAAAGTCCGGGAAGCAGAAGTTGAAGAGGAAGATGATAATATACACTGGCATGTAGTAGGTATATCGCCTCTGTGGTGCCATCCACAGAAGCCCCAGTTCGATTCCCGGCTTTTCCACGAAATTTAAAAAGTGGTACGAGGGCTGGAACGGGTTCCACTAAGTCTCGAGATGTCAAGTAAGTAGAGGGGGTTTCGATTCTCACCTCAGCCATCCTCGAAATGGTTTTCCATGGTTTCCCACTTCTTTTCTAGGCAAGTACCTGGTACCTAGTTCAAGACCACGGCCGCTTCCTTCCCTCTTCTTTGTCTATCCCTCCGAACCCCCGCCCCCCCTCCACATAAGGACCACGTTCAGCATAACAGGTGGGGCCACCTCGGCAAGGTACTGGTCCTCCTCCTCACGCTCCAGGACACTGCCCTTGAGGTGGTAGAGGTGGATCCCCCGCTAAGTCCGAGGGAAAACCAACCCTGGAGGGTAGGCGGATTAGCAAAGAAAGAAAGAAAGTAAGAAAGAAAGAAAGAAAGAAAGAAAGAAAGAAAGGTAAACATATATCCCTTTTGAGCAAAACAAATGTAAAAAGTATCCTATACAGAGTAGGCCTACTGCTCAAATGATATTTTACTAAACGTTGGTGAGACTTTGCGACGCAAACCCTTGATATATTTCGTATTTAAATTAAATTTTCTACAAAAGTACACAAAAGGATTGTGATTGTGTCTCTTGTTCCGTATTAATGACAGTACTTCTATAGACACTAGGTGATATTTCTGAACAAAATACGGAGAATGAAACGGCGTATGGCTTTTAGTGCCGGGAGTGGCCGAGGACAAGTTCAGCTCACCAGGTCTTTCGATTTAACGCCGGTAAGCGACCTGGGCATCATGATGAGGATGAAATGATGATGAAGACGACACATACAGCCAGTCCTCGTGCCAGAGAAATTCACTAATGAGGGTTAAAATTCCCGACCCTTCCAGGAATAGAACCAGGGTCCCCCGTGACCAAAGGCCGGCACGCTAAATAGCCATGGAGCTGGGCAACAAAATACGGAATTGTTTTCTATATAGATGTCACATATCTCTTTGTGAATATTATCTGGCTGGCTTGGTGATGTCTCAGTTCTACGTAGGGTCCCACCTCGTAGACTATATGCTCCTTTCTTCTAAGAGCATCCGCGATCTTATGTAATGATGCTGTGGAATTTCATAACGCGTCATTAAATGGATAAGGACCCAAAACGAGACCACGTTTTTCAATCTCACTGTGGCAACACCGACAGCGGTTACCGACAAATTCCAGTAGTTGTTAGAAATGAAAATCGGCAGCGTAAGAAATTAGATACTTGGAAGTAATTATTCTTTCTGCATGCTACGTTTACCACACAGTAAAAGTGATTATTTTGAGAAAAGCTATACATGATAGATCCCAAGCTACCGCTGTGTTGTCATTATAGGATTATAACAACGTTGAACTGAATTATTTAACCGGCGACACACACTCACACACACACACACACACACACACACACACACACACACACACACACACACGCGCGCGCGCGCGCGCGCGCGCGCGCGTGCGCACGCGCACAAATTCACACACAGGATAGTAGGCACATAACCATGACCAATTGGGTATTCTTCTGTTTGGACGGCCTATTCTAAATGCATTCTAAGTATATAGGGTGTATAAAAATGCTGTCAAAATTTCCAAGTTGTGAAAAAGGGGATCGAAATAATTAAAATGAATACAGTACCGAACCGTCCGCTTCTGTTGTGTAGTGGTTAGTACGATTAGCCGCCATCTCCAGAGGTCCGTGTTCGATTCACGGTTCTGCCACGAAATTTGAAAAGTTGTGGGAGGGCTGGAACGGCGTCCACTCAGTCTCCGGAGGTCAACTGAGTAGAGAGGGTTCGATTCCCATTTCAGCCATCCTTGAAGTGGTTTTCCGTGCTTTCCCACTTCTCTTCCAGGCAAATGCCAGGATGGTACCTAACTCAACGCCACGGCCACTTCCTTTACTCTTCCTTGTCTATCTCTTCCGATCTTCCCATCCCCCCCCCCCAACAAGGCCGTTGTTCAGCATAGCAGGTGAGGACGCCTAGGCGAGGTACTGGTCCACATTCCCAGTTGTATCCCCGACCCAAAGTCTCACGCTCCATGACGCTGCCCTTGAGACGGTAGAGGTGGGATCCCTCGCTGAGTCCAAGGGAGAAACCAAACCTAGAGGGTAAACGGATTAAGGAAAGACGGCAGTGCCCAACCTGCAGAATAGAATAGAATAGAATAGAATACTCACATCGTCTAGTTCCGGATCACCCGAAACTTTGGAGAGAGCATTATTTATTGCTCTCTATTTCTTGTACATGTATTTGATTTTCTTTGATACAATATTTTTAAATTTTATACTTTACTTCATTAAGTTATACTTTAACCTAATAGTGTTTAATGCCTCTATTAGCATCTATTACTTTTGTCCTAGAATTTAAACAATGTTCTATATTCTGGGAATAGGACAAGAATGTGTCCTACCCTTCTCCTCCTGTGGGTGGGAGAGGTAGAATAACACCCACGGTATTCCCTGCCAATTGTAATAGGCGACTAAAAGGGGCCGCAGGAGCTCTTAACTTGGGAGCTTGGGTTAGGGACCACGGGTCCCTTGGCTGAGTTCTGGCATTGCTTCCACTTATTTGTGCCAGGCTCCTAACTCTCATCTATCCTATCCGACCTTCCTTGGTCAACTCTTGTTGTTTTCCAAACCTGACGGTATTAATTCGAGACCTAGGGAGTCTTTCATTTTCACGCCCTTCGTCGGTCTTGCCTTTCTTTGGCCGATAGCTTCATTTTTCGAAGTGTCGGATCCCGACATTTTTTACTCTGATTAGTGTTATATAGAGGATGGTTGCCTAGTTGTACTTTCTCCTAAAACAATAATCATCACCACCATCACCATTATCCTACCCTTCATCGATAGAGTTAGTGCTAGTATAGTTTTCTGTAATTTTCATTTGCCACATATTTTTAGAATAGAGAGAGAAATTGCTGTTCATTCCGTGCAATCCACTCTTCATTTAATAATTTTACAATTGTACGGAATCCTTTCTCTCTATTTTTATATTAATTACCAGGAATTTATCCTAAGTAATCAATCTCCCTACATGCTCTCAGTAGATGAGCCTCTTGCATAGATTCCCTGCAGGCTTTCTTTTACCTTTTCTTTTTCTTTTTTTAGGTAGGTCTTATGGCGATGATGGAATAGGAAAGGGCTCAGAGTGGGAAGGAAACGAAGTGGCCTTAATTAAGGTACAGCCCCAGCTTTAGCCTGGTATGAAAGTTGGAAATCACAGAAAAGCATCTTCAGGACTGCCGATCGTGGAGTTCGAACCTACTATCTCCCGAATGCAAACTGACAGCTACGTGACCAAAACCGAGCAGCAACTTGTTCGATATTCCCAACATAAAAACCGACGATTTTCGTCTTCTCTCTCACATCCTTATTCCTATAGGGTATATAACCATGAACCACCATGCCATTCCTCTTACTTTTCTATTTGCAGTCCTTACTTTATTGACAACTTTTGGGTAATTTCTCAAGATTCTATAAACATTCCTTTGGTTTTACATTCTGCCATGGTCATCTGCTTCTTCTTTCTGAATCTCTCTATATCAACAGACCCCCATTCCTATTCCGTGTAGCACTTTCTTACTTTGCTTAGCCAGTAATCATCTTCTAAATGTTTAATCTGATGTACCAACCTTCTGACTCGCAATTTTCACACAGGGTCAACTCGGGAAAAGTAATGTAATATAGTCAGGCAAACATTATTTATTGGATGTGAGTCTCCAAGGTCGTTCTACTTAGTCTCTGACCCATTTTTACTTTCGAGTGATGCAAGTGAAATAAATATTTGTGCTGAAATTCGACCTCTGGTTTCTAACGGAGCTTGAAGTTTCATAACCACTAGACACCTAAAAAGCTGCTTTCGCAACGTGACTGTAATTAAGACGTTCTGGGAGCACTTTAAGAGGTAACTGAAGCAAAATTTGGACCTCATATCTCGTTCAAAATGGCCATACGGTATCGGCCCCGGTTCCAGAAATTTCTCCATGGAAAAATGTCCACTTTTCATACAGCCCGTATAGAAATATGCCCGTAAGAGTATAGGTCCATAGTACAAATATGTCACCGAAATTGTGTCCAGTTTACTGAACCAATAACCCCATGTTATAGCAAGAGTTCATTATATGAGGTCCACGTTATACTGATTGTGTAATTTATGTGTAATATAATTTTAATTGAGCTTATTAACTCTGTGCTGTAAGCAACTTTTATATTTCCAACATTCTATTAAAATAATATAGGTACATTCAACATGATACAAGTGAGAAAAAAAGTTCGAACTGTCATCTGTGTAGAGATGGTGTGGAATGACATTGGTAGACGAATAAGCTTGAGTGGGAATTTTAATTTCAGGAAGATAATAGTACGAAGTTGGAATTCAAGGGAACAAATGGGACAAATATAAATTTGTAGAACGAGGAGTAAGGGACTGGAATAAAATATCAAACGAAATGTTGAAAAACATTCATGAAAAGACTAGATAAACAACTGACAGGGAAACTGCCAACTGGGCGACAGTCCTAAAAGGAGATCACTGATGATTTGATTTGATTTGATTTGATTTGATTTGATTTGATTTGATTTGATTTGATTTGATTTGATTTGATTTGATTTGATTTGATTTGATTTGATTTGATTTGATTTGATTTGATTTGATTTGATTTGATTTGATTTGATTTGATTTGATTTGATTTGATTTGATTTGATTTGATTTGATTTGATTTGATTTGATTTGATTTGATTTGATTTGATTTGATTTGATTTGATTTGATTTGATTTGATTTGATTTGATTTGATTTGATTTGATTTGATTTGATTTGATTTGATTTGATTTGATTTGATTTGATTTGATTTGATTTGATTTGATTTGATTTGATTTGATTTGATTTGATTTGATTTGATTTGATTTGATTTGATTTGATTTGATTTGATTTGATTTGATTTGATTTGATTTGATTTGATTTGATTTGATTTGATTTGATTTGATTTGATTTGATTTGATTTGATTTGATTTGATTTGATTTGATTTGATTTGATTTGATTTGATTTGATTTGATTTGATTTGATTTGATTTGATTTGATTGAAATGATGTTGTTAACAGAAAAGTGGATGAAACTGTGAAACACTTGAGGGACTTGTCTTACCGGCTCATCCCACTGTGGGTGCGGGTGGTTAAATAACATCCACTGTATCCCCTGCTTATCGTAAAAGACGACTAAAAGTTGGCGCAGGGACTCTGAAATTTGGAGCGTGTGTCGGGGACTACGGTTTCCCTAGCTGAGTCTGACATTGTTTCCACTTACTTTCTCTATGCTTCTCACCGTCATAATTTCTGTCCGATCTCCCTTGGTCAAATCTTTTTCTTTTTCGACACCGACGGTATTAGGTTTCCAAGGACTAGGGATTCTTTCATTTTCATGTCCTTCGTGGCTCTTCCCTTTCTTTTGTCAAAGCCTTCAGTTTTCGAAGTATGGACCTCGACCATTTTCCATGTAATTAGTGTTAGTAGAGGATAGTTGCCTAGTAGTACTTCCCCCAAAACAATAATCACCACCACCACCTCCACCTCCGCCTGAAGCTTTATCCTGAAGAGGTTGCCAATAGCGACGAAAATTTTGATAATTTATCTGGTCTGGAACTTGGAACATTCACACTTTTACTGACAGTAATTTTGTGCTTTATCCAATGCTGTATGTCCAGTCCCCATACCGAAGGCTGGGTGGATCCTCAACAGCTCCATCATTAGGTGTCATAGATGGCCCAGGCATCACTGAAAATATGTACTAGAGAAATGAGGAATGAGGTGGTTTTCAGTTGCTTTCCTCACCGAGCCAAAAGTTGCTTTACATATCAGTCTGCCAATCGAACTGAAATTCATGAACCAACCGACCCTATGACCAACACTTCACCATTCATAGCAGGGACTGGCTGCATAAGGAATGACATTACTAGCATCGCTCATACCTCAGTCACTTTCATGTTATCAAAGCCAAGGATGAGACTGAGACAGGTCAATGAAAGTAAGAAATTTGCTCTAGCCCATACCAGAAGACTGTAAATACTAGGTCTCGCCAGCAAAGGCACACTTCTTCCAATATGGAATCTCTATTAACTGAAACGTTCACACTTTCGAAACGGGTTGCCTGGCCGAGATAGTAAAGTCGTACTTGGTTCACCCGGAAGAACGTGGGTTCGATAACCCATCAGGAAGTCTCAAAATTTAAGGAACAAGAATTCTACTTCAGGAGCGACGCATAGCCCTGAGGTTCACTCAGCCTGCGCCAAAGGCGAGTAGCAGGCTAATTCCTGGGAGCAAAGATGCCCGGACATAGAGCTAGTCACTCCATCCCAATACGTGCCGAGGTTACGGAAAATGGAAGTCTTTACCGTCCACTCCTCTAAAGGACCTTTGTGGACTGTGCCGAGATGGCTTTGTTTTGCTTTCTTTCATACAAAGACATTTCAGTAAGTTTACGTCTCTGAACATAGAATAAATGGACCTGCGATCACAGAGTCTAGATATGGAGACACATTCTTGTAGACATCATGATGTAGTCAAAGAAAGTGGACGTAAGTAATGTGGACTCTGAAAATTGTCAGCATTTTGACAGCGAAAATAAAACTTTGTCCCAGTTAAATTTGAATGAAATTCCAGATTAAATTGTTGATTTCTGTATTTATATTAATTTCCCTGATGTCTTTTATCGCAGCCTGCTATTACTGGGCAGTATCTTAATATTAATATTATAATTATGTTTTTGTTTTACGGTCAACTGACTATTTTTACGGTTTTTATAGACGCCGGAGTGAGCCGGGATCGAACCCACCAACTTAAGCACAGAGGGCAAGCGCGCTACCGTCTGAATTGAACGGTCTCTTTCGTGAAATTAGTGTTTACATAATGTCCGACTACTTGACTAGATAGTCAGCGTCGAGGCCTTTATTCCAGAGGTTCTCGGATTTGATTCCCGGCCGGATCGTTGATGTAAATGGCATGTGATTAAGTCTTCTGGATCGGGGACTGGATGTTTGTGTTTGCCCCAAAATTTTCCTATTTATATTCAGACAACACACTGCACCACTAACCACCACAGAAACAAGAAATAGTGATTACATCCCTCCATTTAGGGTTGACGTCAGGAAGAGCATCTGGCCGTAAAACCGTGCCAAATCCACATATGTGTGACACAGTGTGCACCCGCGACTCTACAGATGTGGGAAAAGTGATAGAAGAAGAAGTGTTTACATAATAGGCCATATAACAAACATAACGTATACATTACGTATGATTCTGTCATTTAAAAGTGACGCGTGCAAAACTACCAAAAAAAAAAACAAAAACGCTAGTGTTTGTTTTTCTTTTCAACATAAAAGCACAGAATAAAACTATATACGAACTGGAGAGCAAAGTACAGAAAATCGGACCTTATAACTAAGCCGAATGTATACCAGAGTGTTTAACAGGGGTTACTTGTATCTTAGATTTGTACATCGTTCGTCCCATGAGAAAGCTGTCTCCGAGTGTACTAAGTCCGAGATGGATGTGCAGTACATTAGATTCAGTCTTGCCGTATTTACTCTCTTCCCCTTCATCTCTCCTGAACCCTACAATTTTTGAATAGAATCTAGTGCAATATATGCGCACTGTTTATATGTAAAAATAACGCGGAACTAAGCCACCAAGGGGAGATCAGACGTATATATTAAGTGCAAATGAGATCAATGTTCACGGAACCTGAAGGAGTGAAATACATTTGACAGTTGGGGTCCCTATACATCCCTCGCAGAACTTAGCATTTAAAAAGATATCGCGTTAGGGACAAATGGAGAAAGGCACGGGAGGAGATCGCTGTGAATTAGTTATAAAAACTGAATAGAGCTCACCAAAAAGTGTTCGGGAGGGAGGCACGGGATCTTTTCAATCCCTTTAATCTATCAGGTGTGACGATTTTGAACTTCCTCGCGGCTAGCATTCTTAATTAGAGCACGGGTGCACTACGCATGCAGCAAACATTAGTCTAAGAAAAATATATTGACTTTCAAATTACATCTTCTACCCTGCCTAGCTACTGCGTACAATACAGTACTTTCCAGGACCCACAGTATAACAGAATATTAGTTATTTCTTGATGTGGTTTAAAAATGTAAATGTATTTATGCAGTTGATTTTTAAATGATTATGACATGGTATACTATGTAAACAATTTCTTTTAACAGGTATTATTTATTTCTTTGTTAGGCTGAGTGGCTCAGGTGGTTGAACAGTGGCTTTCTGAGCCGGAGGTGACGGGTTCATTCTAGCTCAGTACCATGGTATTTGAAGATATTGAAAATACATCAGCCTTGTTACGGTAGGTTTGCGTGCACACGTAAAGGAAATATTCCGGGTTACATATCCTGGTTCCTCCGGTTCTCTGAAAAACCCTAAAAGTAGCCTACTTTGTGAGACATCAAATGATTAGAGTTGGTATTATTATTATTATTATTATTATTATTATTATTATTATTATTATTATTTTAGCTCTCTCTGTGGATCAATGGTTGAGTGTCAGCCTCCGGGTCCCTAGATAGTGGGTTCAAATCCGTCAAAGGCAGTCGGATTTTTGAAGGGTGGAAGAAAGTCCGTAGGCTGTCTGGCCGAGATGGTAAAGGCGTGCTCGTTTCGCCCGGAAGGACGTGGGTTCCAATCCCCGTCAGGAAGTCGTAACATTTAAGAAACGAGATTTCCACTTCCGGAAGTTCACATGGCCCTGAGGTTCACTCAGCCTGCACCAAAAATGAGTACCAGGTTAATTTCTGGGGGTAAAGGCGGCCGGGTGTAGAGCTAACCACTTTACCCCATCAAGTGCCGAGGTTACGGATGGTGGAATCCTTTACCTTCCACACCTCCAAGGGCCTTCATAGCCTGTACGGAGATTATTTTTTTGGAGAAAGTCCATGAACCCTCCATGTGGTCTTATGTTGGCATGTGAAAGATCTCTAGTGACACATCTGGTACTCGTCCGATAAAATTAATTAAAACACAGCCATAGACGTCCAAGAGAAACTCGGTTACTCTGCCATCTTGTATACCTGGAGTAAAACGGAACGTCGAAATTGTCGAGCTAGCAGCCAGATGGTGACAAATGAAAATGTTTGCCCACAGTAGCTGAGGCCACACAATGATGATGATGGTGATGATTATTCATTTTTATTTTTTGACTTAAATCCAGTTCTTATGTCTTTCTGAACCCGTGTGCTTAATCTAATTCGTGTGTGGTTAAAGCGATTTGCAGAAAACAGGACTGATAGGGCAGTGTGTACTATTTTTCAGAAATACGACTTAAAATATTATTGCAAACTGATGAGGCAGCCGTGAAGGGGAAGAACGATCAAAGTTTTTGTTTCCATTTTCTTCAATTAAACTTGTATTCTACGTTTTTACATCGTTGGTTTCGCGCTAGCCGCCTCTGTGGTGTAGTGGTTAGCGTGATTAGCTGCCACCCCCGGAGGTCCGGGTTCGATTCCCGGCTCTGCCACGAAATTTGAAAAGTGGTACGAGGGCTGGAACGGGGTCCACTCAGCCTCGGGAGGTCAACTGAGTAGAGGTGGGTTCGATTCCCACCTCAGCCATCCTCGAAGTGGTTTTCCGTGGTTTCCCACTTCACCTCCAGGCGAATGCCGGGATGGTACCTAACTTAAGGCCACGGCCGCTTCCTTCCCTCTTCCTTGCCTATCCCTTCCAATCTTCCCATCCCTCCACAAGGCCCCTGTTCAGCATAGCAGGTGAGGCCGCCTGGGCGAGGTACTGGTCATCCTCCCCAGTTGTATCCCCTGACCAAGAGTCTGAAGATCCAGGACACTGCCCTTGAGGCGGTAGAGGTGGGATCCCTCGCTGAGTCCGAGGGAAAAGCCGAACCTGGAGGGTAAACAGATGATGATGATGATGATGATGGTTTCGCGCTACTCCCTGCATGAATCATAAGTTCCGAGCAGATGATCAACTGAACATTTTTAAGTCTCTAAGTACAGGCATTGTCATAATGTTATTGGTCACACATTTCATTGACTAATTTTACAGTTTTCGGAGATGCCGAGATACCGGAGTTTCGTCTCGCAGAAGATTTTTTAAGGTGGCAGTAAATCTACCGACACGTGGTTGACGTATTTGAGCACCTTCAAGTACGATCGGACTGAGCCGGTATCAGACCCGCCAACTTGAATTCAGAAGGCCAGCGCTCTACCACGATCTGCCGTGCTGTTCCCTAAACTTAGAAACTGATAAAACAAGCATTACTATTTACTTCTGGCATTAAACATTATTTTTTCATTGCCCGCTGCCAAATAACGAACACTTTTTCTTGCATTGCTCATTATCACCCTACTGAAATGGGTGCTTCTTAATTGATTTTCTTTCTTTTCCTTCTCTCCACCCCGGTCTAGAAAGCCAAGAATAACGGCCGAGGGGATTCGTCATGCTGACCACACGACACCTCGCAATCTGCAGGACTTCGGCTTGAGCAGCGGTCGCTCAATAGGCTAAGGCGCTTCAAGGGCTGTAGTGCCATGGGGTTTGATTTGGTTTGTTCCTTCTCTCCATTCTACACTTCATTTCCTTCGTTTTTTTCTACTGTCTACAGCTGAATCATTTTTGTTCTTTCTGATCAGTATCTTTCACAGTGTTATGGCTGTCTGTATTTCTAGTGTTTCTTTTTTGAGATAGTTCCAATAACTCCAGCATTTTTCTTCCACTGGACATTCTGTAAAAAATAAAATAAAATAAAAATTTGTCCAGGGTGTGTCATTTCTCTCACTGAATAGGGCCACGTACTTTGATCTATAAATATGAAGGAATGATGTCACATATAATAATATCAAAGGCATATTTTAGGCCTTACCTTAGTACAAGCTTCCTGTTGATAATTTCTTACTAAAATAGAATTTATTTTAATACACACAGAAAACTATTCACAACTTCTTACCAGAATTATAACCAACAATAAAATAAACGATGTAGTAATGTGCAGACACTGCTTTCCTACACTGTACACAGTATTTATAGCCTTCCATCACTGTTGAGTTGTAGCGCAGGATGAAACTACGACCTTAAAAAGCGGCACTTCTTACAATGCAGTCCTTACTTACTGCTTTCTGTCATTACAGATGAAAAATTGCAAAAACGGTAACTAATTTTACCTATACTCTAAACAAATATCATGTTATTCAAGGTTGTATTAAGATGCAGAACATCGAGGTGATTCTAAAGATACCAAAACTCCATACTTTTATTTCTACAGTTGCTGCCTTTTTCCTTAGCACGGCAGATTGTACTACCCAGCCCGGCTGCCATAAGACATTTCTTCACTAATGTAGTTAACACACCGAGGTTTATCTACACATTGCCAGCAAGGAGGTTCCCTTCTATGCTTCTTGAACGAGTTCATATGACTATTTAGCTCATACCTCCAGTGATAAATACGGCATAAGATTATCAGGAAATTCAACCAATCAACAGCTGTATTTCGAATGTGCACTTGGTTTTGTATACATTATCAGTATAGCGCACTGAAACATCTTCATTACACCTTAATTGCTTTAATACTGTATGTCAGTTCTCATTCTATTACTTTTGCCACACCCTGGTGAGCTGAAGAGTGCAAACTGAGTCACGCATTTTAATTTGTCCTTATTTTACGGACGGATGCCCTTCTTGAAGCCAACCCTATGTGGGAGGACGAATCGTGACGCACTCCTCTGGTAGACAGTCACGTAAAGATTTTGAATCTAGAAATAAACAGTTATTTTCCGTACTGAACGTTAAGTTCTCTGTATAAGTTAAAATACCTATGTATTTGTTTCCTTTTATATTCACCTACTCTTATTATTTATATTGTACTTATGCACTAAATAGTCACAATAAATATAACTGCAGCTCCAGATTATTTACTTCTAGATCAGCATTTTTCGAACTATAGTCCGCGGACATCTCAAGTGTCCCTTTTCTTGGTCCTTTGAGAATGAACATGCATTTGGTACAACCGAGCATTTGTACGAGAAAGAGTTCACAACCACAAAGTAACGATTTGCTGTTGTAATAGTTTTATTTTATAGAAAATCTTCAAACCTGTTTATGGCTTTACGAAGTTTGGATATTCCGTGCAGCTTGCCTTCTTCTCATTCGCCCCAACGATTGACGTTTTGCAGAATTTATGACACTACATACTCTATTATCACCGGCAAGGAAAGAGTATTACAGTTGCATGTACAGTAAACATGCGTTGGCCACAATTCAATTGTTTTTGTTGTCTGTATTCCCTACTTACAGACAAACAAAACAAAGGGATTACCGTTGCAAATATTTTTTAAAAAAAATACTGTGTTGTACATAATTCGGAAACCAAATTTTATTTTGTCTTTTTTTGGCTTAATAGGATTTAGTCGATTGAAAATTATCTTATGAGACGGACGTTAGGCTGCAGGTGACTGCAACTTGTGTTAAAAGTGCACATTATACATGCAGGAAAACTGGCTACGAACGTGATCATGACGCACTTCATGTATTACAGACTATAAAATTCATTTTATCCGTATTGACGGTTTAAATCTTACATTAATAATAAAACAGTATTTATTAACCTCCTAAGTCAGAACATTAGTAACATCATATAATATGAGAGTTAATTAGACATGTTTCAACTCGCTAGAAGTCATCTTCAGTAAAACACCTTAAATTAAAATCACTTTAAGATTTAAATTATGGAATATTCATTAAAATATTGCTTAAAGTCCATAATAAAGAACAATGGAAGGTACAAATGGGTATGTTATCTTGTTCGCAATGTTACGAGGCTCAACCTCTTGTCCAGGAGAGAAAACTCGAGTATTTTCTGTCCAGATGTCCTACCATAGAGCCTCCAGTTATAGACAGTGTATGGGACCCTCACCAGGATTAATTGTTTCGAGAACTGGAGAAGAGCCAAACAAATACATTTCTTGTGGCTTATTTCCGACAAAAGACTAGTGTTACGAAAACTGTTGCAAATTTTGGAGTAAGGATATGAGCTGTTCGACTAAGCGATATGTTTCGAGACGTCAGTGGAGAGATGGCGTGAACTGATATTTTCTGACGAATTATCTAGAATGGAGTTTGTAGAAATAAGAAAGGGGACAATCTGGAGCAAATTTTCGTTTACAGGAAAAGGAGTTTTGGATTTGTATAGCTTATTTGTATAGCTAAATTTTTAATCGTTGGGAAACTGCCACCTGGGATACAAACACATCAATGGTAAATGAAATAAAAATTAAGAGGGGATGATTGTAATGGAATAATTACGTCCACGACTACTCTCACAACCCTAGACAACACCATCCCTGGAGTCCTGTACGATCGTTAGCGACTGATTCGACGTTAATTCATTCAGATCGAGAAGTATCCATTACAGAGTACACGAATTTTGTGCTATTTTTTATTGCTTCATCTATTTACAACTGTTGAAATGGCTCGTGTCCATAACCTTGTTCACCTTTACTTTAACTACTGGTTTCATGTCATGCTAACCCAGGTTATCGACAACGATGGTTCAGGAAATGGTTGTTACTTTGACCGATGCAGCCGTGGTCTTAATGAAGGTACAGCCTGGTATGAACAAAGAAACCTACAGAAAAATCACCTTGTGGGCTGCCGACGACGGATAGTGCGATTCGAACCCATCATCACTCAAATATAAGTTTACAGCAACATGGCTCTTACTGATGAGCCAACTCGCTCGGTAAAATAAGTGACCTGTAGGTTTTAGAAGTGTACCAGGAAAGGCTAAAATGTGTCTTTCAATTTTTTGAGCAGATACATGTTATTTAGCAATACAGATATACACAACAACTTATCCTTTGAGCCACACATAACCGTAGGTAGTTTAAAATACACAATGGCAGCTTTGCACGAACACGGACATGACATGCTACAAACGCCGATAAAAATATAAACTATATATTTTGAACGACGTGCTCAATCTGTATCGTTTCTGTTGGGTTGAATTTCTCTGACAACGTTTCTTTTTACCCGTTGGGAAAGAATTCAGATTTGAATGATTTAAATGCATACCAGCATTAAGCATGGGCACTTGATCAAAATACCAATAATTTGAAGCGAAATTGACAGACATAATCTATAGTCATTATTAACAAAAAATATTGCCAAAAATGAAACCCTCTTAGAGCAAAACAACATGGCAGGTGGCATAACATCCAAAACCATCGTAATAAAGTATCGAAAAAGAAACACTAGATTATTTCGCAAAGAATAATAATTTATACCTGCTTTCCATCTCGAAGCAGACCAGTGCTAGGAAACCTTATTAGAAAGGATATTAAATGAGTCGTGCATGGCCTGTAAATTAGTAAATTTATATTGGCAATATTTGCAAATGTATTCCTTTAAGTGAAATGGAAATGAACTGCCTTGTTTTGCATACGTTCTCTCTCCATAAAAGGTCACACCAAGTATGTATCAAAAGAATATGTAACTAATATTTAAACCCCCCGGTCGTTGCTCTGTGTGTGATAAACCACTTCACGCGCCTTATTGTGAGTAAATCAGTAAGAGCCGTTCCATTTCTGAACAAATAATTTTGCGTTCGACTTAAATGCATTTCGCAAGTAAAGAGCTATAGCCAGAAAGGAGTTAACTTCAAAAAATACATTCTTATAACAGCTGCACAAACCTCACATTACCTCCTGGAGACAACTAAGTGGTCTCCACGATTCACCTGATGGATGTGATAACACTTCTCCATGCAACACCGAGCGAGGGGTGAGTCTCGAAGTTTTTTTCTTTTTGCTAGTTGCTTTACGTCGCACCGACACAGATAGGTCTTTTGGCGACGATGGGACAGGGAAAGTCTCGGAGTGGGAAGGAAGCGGCCGTGACCTTAATTAAGGTACAGCCCCAGCATTTGCCTGGTGTGAAAATGGAAAACCACGGAAAACCATTTTCAGGGCTGCCGACAGTGGGATTAGAACCTACTATCTCCCGAATACTGGATACTGGCCGCAGTTAAGCGATTGCAGCTATCGAGTCTCGAAGTTGATTTCCTCCCTCCAGCAATTCTTATTCCCTATTCCCCACAAAACAAAAGTTCTGATTATCCCAATTCCCTCCTCACGATAAAGGGGTAACAAGATTGAAGCACACTAATTCCTCTCATAAAACGTATTTATTTCTATTAGAATACTATAATATTCCGTTGACTGGAAATAAGCAAGCGATGATAAAATCAGAAAGAGATTTGGTCGCATAGTATTTTGCTGTTTTGTGCTGATTGCACTGATTGAGTTAAATGAGGTGCATCATGTTCATTCATTATAGACAGTGCACATTGTAGTTCGTAGACGATGAGGGGTGTGAACAAAATTGTGAGTTAAAAGGCCAAGGAGGTGATTGCCTTGAGAAATACGAATATTTTTCAAGAATATTTTTAAAGTCGGTTTTTATTTGCTGGCATGACTGATGGTAGCAGTGGTGATTCTTATTTTAATAGGAAGCACAACTAGACAACCATCTTCTATTATCACTAATCAGAGAGAAAAGTTTGAAGTGTTCCGACATTTCGAATAATGAAGGTATCGGCCAAATAAGTACATGGTCCATGATGGGCGTAAAAATGAAATATTCCCTAAGCCTCGAATGCTCCAGTACAGTCCGGATCGGACAAGAACAAGAGTTTATCAAGGGAGGTCGGATGGTATAGATGAAAGTAAAGAGCCTGGCACAAGTAAGTGAAAGTAATACCAGGAATTAACTCAGGAAAAGATAACCCTACCCACCCAATACACAATTTTTAAACACACCGAAGTCTGTGTAAAATACACCAAAGTGATCTGTTTAAGGAATATTTGATATGGATGGAATCAGACTGCACTAAAAGATAAATAACGCCTAATTGGGAGGGAAAAGGGCTGTACTCCTTTTAGGAAGGGAAACAGAATCTGATTTTCGAGAATGTATTAGTGTTACGAACCAAGCGAATAGGCTACGTCGTTATAAGCTGGTATAAAATATTAATCATGAGATACTGGGTTTGTTTTTGCTAGTTGCTAGTTGCTGTACGTCGCACCGACACAGAGAGGTCTTATGGTGACGATGGGAAAGGAAAGGCCTAGGAATAGGAAGGAAGTGGCTGTGACCTGAATTAAGGTACAGCCCCAGCATTTGCCTGGTGTGAAAATGGGGAAAACCACGGAAAACCATCTTCAGGGCTGTCGGCAGTGGGGTTCGAATCCACTATCTCCCGGATACGAGCTCACAGCTGCGCGCTGCTAACCGCACACCAACTCGCCCGGTGATACTGGGTTTGAACACCACTGTTGGCAGTCTCGAACATTTTCAATGATTTCCCATTTCCATATTAGGAAAATTCCATGTGTGTATCCTAAATTCCACGGCCTTTCCTATTCCACCGTCGCCAGAAGGTATTGATTTGACCGTTAAAGCACCACAACCAGCCTTTTCTGAAGTTAACGTCTTTATCGCCTCGGCCAGCAGCGCCTGTCATATGACTTCATTCCATATAAATGCCGTGAATAGGTTTAGAATTAAACCCAAGTGTTTGACACGAAATCCTAGTGATTAGAAATTATATACCATCAACTCACCTACTCTGTCTGCCACCATTCTTTGGATTGACGACCACGGAGCCCTTACCTGAGCCCTGCCAATGCTTCCACTAACTTGCCCAGGTTCCTCACTTTCACCTATCCTATCAGACCTACCTTGGTTAACTCTTGCTCTTTTCCAACCCCGCCGCTATTGGAGCATTCGAGGGCTGTGGAGTTTTTCATTTCCACGCCCTTCGTGGCCCTTGTCTTTCTTTGGGCGATATCTTCACTTTTCGAAGTGTCGGATTCCTTCCATTTTTTCTCTGTGATTCATGTTATATGGAGGATGGTTGTCTAGTCATACTTCCTTTTAAAACAATAATCAGCCCCACCACCACCACCAGTCAGCATTCTGATGGTGAATTTGGTTTCCACCAGTTACAGAGGACTTGACGCCGCCTTAACGGTCACGATCACCAGGCAGACAACTAATGACAAAAGGCAAGATATAAGGCTGACAAATATGTGGTAGAATACAAATGCCCTGGATTCAGAATATAAATGAGTGGTCAGGAATTCATTCTGCTAGAGAATTGTTCAAGTTAGAGGAGGACAGAAACGCCTTAGCCATAGTGATGGTCAACGTCCGAGTGACCGAGCATGGATCATGAAAAAGACAAGTATATGATGAACAATTTTTGTGAAATATGTACTTTGGCATGAATAGCGGCACTTGATTATAGCATGAAATTAACTGAATCTGTTTACTCGTACAGCAACATGACATGATTTACACATTAGAAAGAACACAACAGGTCCCTCGGCACACGAAAAAGACCCTTACTCATATTTATTACTAGTCTGACTGATGTAGAATCATAACGGAAATTATCCATTGTATCTCCCATATTTTAAAATTAAAAGAGGAATTGAAATGAGCATTATAAATCACATGACATTGAAACCTCATTCCATACTCCATAAATTACTCTCTTAGCTCTAATAGTTTGTTTTCGTGTTATGTAAATAATTCATAATACGAAACTCCGTGTCCATAAATTAAATGGGTTCCAAACCAGAAATTAATGCTAGGGGATAGAGAATTGTGACACGAGAAAGTGATTTCTGGAGAGTCTCCCTACGTTTTTCATGTTCCTGTCATGGTTTAGACTCTCTTAAGTTGGGAATCATTTTCAATCCGTTCCGGGTATCGTAAGTTTTATTACTGTGCTGTATTACAATGGGGTCTCGGCTAAACCGTGTAAGACATTAAATATTGCCCCGCTACACGGGATATTGCTGAGCTGTCAGTGGACTCTGGTAGGGTGCAATCAATAACGTCTGCGTATTCCTTGTCACGAGAAATTATTGAAGTGATAGGTCTGCTGTAGATTTCTCACTCCATTCATTTCAGGAATTTATTGCTTTTGATACAGCCATGTATGTACTGTAGGTATATCAGAGGAGGCATGATTTTTCAAATTAATTTATGAACGATTCGCGAGAAGAAAATTACTTATCGTTTTATTTTATCGTATGGTTCTTCTTTTATCATCTTAGTTTCGCTTTAATATTCTTCTAAAATTAATCATATAAATCTTCATTAGCAGGTATTGTGGATTATTTATATGAAATAACAAACCAACTTGTCGTACAATAGTCCATTATGGTCTTCTCTTGGCTAGATGACCGCTCCAACAGATTCTCCTAGGCAGTGTGACAACATCCTCAGCAGTATTACTTGGCTTCCTACACAGGATCCACTGCCTCTCTTTTAGGACAGCTCCTCAGTTATTCTCATAAGGCTGAGTGAATTGAATGATGTAAATTGGAACCAAGGGAGCTGTTTATCTTGTGTTTACTAGGGATGCGCATCAATCGCCACCCATTCGCCTAGGACATGCATCCTCAACTGAAGGAAAAGCAGATAGTCGGCGAGTGCTAGCGAGTGTGCATCGAGACACAGTTGTTGATCAGAGTGTGGTAGCAGCAGTGGACTCATGTAACTAGAGTATAGAATCAGCTTATTCTTTTCGTTTAGGGCCATTAGAGACCACGTGAAATATCTATAAGACATTTCTGGAAGCGTTTTCTGCTGCCCAGGAACGTTGCATTCATTCTCTGGCCGCCTGACTGCTCTCGTCATCTTAGCCGCTCTTCCGCTTTGCTCATCGTGGAAGCCCTTAAGTTGCTGAACACTGATCTGTATTTTGATCGGTTAGAGATGTTCTCCTAATTCAGTCCCATGCTCTCGAGGTCCTTCCTTCCTTTCATAAACAATTTATCGGAGACTTTAAATCTGTTGTCCAAGACATTAAAAATCTGCTTCGTTAGTTCGGTTGCATCCATCCTGAACAGATGTGCATATAACTCCAGTCGTCGTTTCCTTATTGACTCCATCAGCTCTCCTCTTCCCCGGAGTCTAAACTGTCCATCTGTTACCATAGGACCTATTATTTTGCGAAGGATCTTGCGCTTATACTTATACTTATACTTATACTTATACTTATACTTATACTTATACTTATACTTATACTTATACTTATACTTATACTTATACTTATACTTATACTTATACTTATACTTATACTTATACTTATACTTATACTTATACTTATACTTATACTTATACTTATACTTATACTTATACTTATACTTATACTTATACTTATACTGTTTTATAACATGCCGCAATTTTAAAATATATTACTTCACTATATTCAGTTCACTTTTCCCCTTAGTCAAATGTTGAGAACAGAAGACAGTAGCGTGTATTATTTTAAGAATAATATTTGAGTAAGTATAAAGTTTAATAACAGGTAATAATAAGAGCGTATGGCCTTTGGAGAGGCCCGGTGTAGGTCTCTTCCTTGTAGAGGGCCTATTGATGATCTTCACATCCGTGGGATTGAGGATCTACCTAAG
Source organism: Anabrus simplex (assembly GCF_040414725.1). Classification (NCBI taxonomy): domain Eukaryota; kingdom Metazoa; phylum Arthropoda; class Insecta; order Orthoptera; family Tettigoniidae; genus Anabrus; species Anabrus simplex. The sequence continues at coordinate 1,603,292,605 of NC_090265.1, read as the reverse complement.
ATGATTTTTTGAAGACATCACAATCAGCCAGTCACCGAGCTAGACGTATTAACCAATTAAGGTTAAAATCCACGAACCGACCGGGAGTGGAACCTCAGACCGCTTGGAACAAAGACCAGCATGCTAACCAATCATCCATGGAGCTGGCTAATGTTGAATTGTTAATGATGAAACCATGTGTTTATTTATTCATCTTCATCATCATCTGTTTACCCTCCAGGGTCGGCTTTTCCCTCGGACACAGCGAGGGATCCCACCTCTACAGCCTCAAGGGCAGTGTCCTGGTGCTTCAGACTCTTGGTCGGGGATACAACTGGGGAGAATGACCAGTACCTTGCCCGGGCGGCCTCACCTGCTATGCTGAACAGGGGCCTTGTGGAGGGATGGGAAGATTGGAAGGGATAGGCAAGGGAGAGGGAAGGAAGCGGCCGTGGCCTTATGTTAGGTACCATCCCGGCATTCGCCTGGAGGAGAAGTGGGAAACCACGGAAAACTACTTCCAGGATGGCTGAGGTGGGAATCGAACCCACCTCTACTCAGTTGACCTCCCGAGCTGAGTGAACCCCGTTCCAGCCCTCAGACCACTTTTCAAATTTCGTGGCAGAGCCGGGAATCGAACCCGGGCCTCCGGGGGTGGCAGCTAATTACGCTAACCACTACACCACAGAGGCGGACTGTTTATTTATTATTCATTTTTATTCATAACTATTGTGGAATCTATTTCAAATAACAGCAGTTATAAAATCATTACTTCTTTTTCTACCGCTTTTCTCACACCTGTGGGGTCGCGGGTGCGATCTGTGCTGCACATGTGGATTTAGCCCTGTTTTACGGCCGCATGCCCTACCTGATGCCAACTCTATATGGAGGAATGTAATCACTATTGCGTGTTCTTGTGGCGGTTGGCAGTGTAGTGTGTTGTCTGAATATGAAGAGGAAAGTATTGGGGCAAACACAAACACTCAGTCGCCGGGCCAGAAGAATTAATTAAAGACGATAAAAATCACCGACTCAACGCTGAGGAACTATACCGCACGCTATAGTAGATACGTATAAAATCCATTGATCGTAAAGGGAATATATTCAATCTCAAAAAAGTAAATTATTTTGTAACTGGTTCGACTCAGTGGCTGAATGGTCAGCGTTGAGGCCTGCGGTTCAGAGGGTCCTGGGTTCGATTCCCGGCTTAGTCGGAGATTTTTATGGTTATTAATTAATTCTTCTGGCCAGGGGACTGAGTGTTTGTGTTTGTCCCAATACTTTCTTCTTCATATTCAGACAACACACTGCACTACCAACCGCCACAAGAACACGCAATAGTGATTACATCCCTCCATATAGGGTTGGCATCAGGTAGGGCATGCGGCCGTAAACCAGGGCGAAATCCACATGTGCGACACAGATCGACATGATTGTCATGATTTCCTAATGGTTATTTTGGTTCCTACTGAGGAAAATCATGACAATTTAGTTTCCGAGGGGAAGTTCAAAGTTTGATGTACGACATCTAAATTGACGTGATTTTCACGGAACAAAGAAACCAAAATACGGACCATTATATTTGCTCACAATGAGAATTTATGAAATGAACGTACAGTATTTTAAACGACAACGTTAGTGTCAGGATAATTTGTTTGAGTATGAACAACATTAGTCCGCCTCTGTGGTGTAGTGGTTAGTGTGATTAACTGCCACCCCTGGAGGTCCGGGTTCGATTCCCTGCTCTGCCACGAAATTTGAAAAGTGGTACGAGGGATGGAACGGGGTCCACTCATTCTCGGAAGGTCAACTGAGTAGAGGTGGGTTCGCTTCCCACCTCAGCCATCCTGGAAGTGGTTTTCCGTGGTTTCCCACTTCTCCTCCAGGCTAATGCCGGGATGGTACCTAACTTAAGGCTACGGCCGCTTCCTTCCCTTTTCCTTGTCTCTCCCTTCCAATCTTCCCATCCACCGCAAGGCCCCTGTTCAGCATAGCAGGTTAGGCCTCCTGGGCGAGGTACTGGTCATCCTCCCCAGTTGTATCCCCCTGCCCAGAGTCTGAAGCTCCAGGACACTGCCCTTGAGGCGGTAGAGGTGGGTTCCCTCGCTGAGTCCGAGGGAAAATGCCAACCCTGGAGGGTAAGCAGATTAAGAAAGAAAGAAAGAATGAACAACATTAAATATAACTAGTGCCCGAATTTTTAGGCAGTAATAGGTTAGAATGAAAAGTAATTTGTCTCATAGGAATCGTCACCCAGCCCACTCTTCGATAATGTAGCGAGAGTAAATATAATTTCCAGGTGTTCTAACATGCAGTACCCCTAATGAAAATTATTTTAAGTTTTACGACCGCATTGTACTCGAAATAAACTGTCAACGTATTAGACCGTGATCAGCACATATAGAAGAGATGCTAGGTACAGAACAAATTTGATCTGGGCCGCTATAGCTGAAATGAATAGAACAACCGAAGCGAAATCGGAAGGTTGTGTGTTCGGATTCCACTGATATCCGGTTGGAAGATTTTGTTCTGTACCTAACATCCCTTCAATACAGGGTGTATCTAAATTATACACACAAAAGTCTGGGATGCTCTTCGTGTTATACGAGGGATGAAAATGAAAATAGCAATGTTGATAGAATGTATTATTTAATGAACTACCACGTACAAATGCATTAAATTCCTTCAATGCATTCATCCACAAAGTCTATTACCTGTTGTCAAATGTCGGGAAGCCGTTAGAGGCCGTTGGAAAGGCGTTCTCTGTCGATGACAGCGACAGAGTGCCCTACTGCGTGGAGTACATATGCCACGTCAGGAAATCGGTGGCTTCTGACCCACACCTCGTAACCTGCTTGTCTTCTTTTCACATTCTTCAGATACCGCATTTTTTTGCGATGTCTTAAGTCAGTTAGTCGTGGCTGCTTGGCATCATGTATGTCGTACCCGATGTGTAATGTATCCTTATTTAGACAGATGGCAGCTCATGCTATGAGGATCGCCGAAGCATTTCTTTCTATCTTATCTGCATGTTGTGTAATCTTTGAGAGACGGACAGCGAGAAAAAGATAAGATGGAGACGGTGTTTTGTGATGTGGCTTTCGTCTCTTACTGAAGGTATTATAAACGTCTTAAAACGTTATCCCGTACGACTCTCAGAGTTTGGAGTCGGAACTATGATTACTTCTTCTCGAGGTAATGTTCGTTCCTACCCTTCTTGGTATGAAGTTTTCGTCCCTATCATTCTCGGTTTTCCCTATGTAGTAAGCCTGTTTATAAGGAGGTCTCTTGTTTTGTGTGTTATTTCTTTTATATCATGTTGCAGACTTATTTTCCGTTGCCTCCCTTCCTTTACATGTCTGCTTATGTGTGCTCATTTTGGCTAAGAGCGAAAGGTGGCATCGGCCCGATTTTTCATGAGCGTGGTGGGATTGCTCGCTGTGTTATGTTGGAGACCTTTAATGCTTCATTATCTTAAACTCTTGGCTCGAGTTCGTGTTCTACATTGGGTTTTGTCGCTGATGCTGTATGATTCATGTTCATCTTTCAGAACGATAGGAATACGTGTTATGCAGCGAGTAAGTTGTTTACGTTGTGTGTTTGGACTCACTCGAATTTCGACGCAATTGCCCCTTTGCGGCAATCCAGGTTACTGATGTGTGCTTTCAGATCGAACTATTGAGCCGTTGACCGAAGCATTTTATACTGCACGATTCTTGTCGTTGTGTTTCGTGGTACACTTGTACTTTACATTTCGTGTGCTGGTCTCTAAGTGTGTGGGTGATTCTGGTGTGATTACCGGGCCTTTGCTACTTTTTAGTACCTAGCTATTATGTATTATTATCATTGTTCCCGTTTAGTATTTTTCATTTCTGGTTTTCCTAGCCGAGTTATCTGTTTTTAACCTCATTTTTACGCCTTTCTGCCGCGTGTTTATTTCTTTCTTGTAACTATGCAACTCTTTTCTTTACTCTCTTGTGTTTCGTGATTGTTCTTTTCATCCGGTCTTGATTTCGCTGTCGTCTTTGGTTTTATTGGGGATTTAATCTCCGTGAGGATTGTCAAATAAAAAAGAGAGAGTATAGATTCAGATGATGTACCTCGGGATGATTATTTATCTTATTTAGAGAGATAAATACTTTGGAATTTAATCTTAAGCGCTGTGCTCATTGTGTGGTGAGATAAATATTATGTTAAAACAGATTCTTCTACCGTGATTTCTAGAGGTATAGAAAAGAATTATGAGATTGTGTAACACTCCCTTTGGATGGACCGTTGTTGGACGTCACATATGTGAGTAACTGACTTCCCATATCCCTATTTATTTGTCCTTTTATGCCAGTCTTGGACTGATTTCTTCCCTGTTTGTGATAATAAATTCGTTTCATTTAACCCTAGATCTGCGTTTCTTTGTTGTTATTTTTGGGACGTGCCTCTTTCACTCTGTTCAATAGTCTAAGAGGCCAGGATTCAGCTCCTGGCGATTTTCTTAGCCAGTTTCGACCGATCCAGTGAAAATAGGTAGTAGAAAGTAAGTTTTGACCTCGGAGGCATTCCTTCAACTTCAGAAACAGGTCGAAGTCACAAGGACTCATGCCTGGTGAGTAAGGAGGGTGTTCCAAAACCTTCCAATGTCACCATTGCAATAAGAGCTTGACGTTGTTGCGACACGATAGGGCGCAATAAACGTCTCGCAATAAACGCCGGTCGCACATGTGGATCCAGAAATCGACAATACGAGTAGTATTCACTGCTGACAGTTTGTCCCTCGGGCACAGCATGCGTAAGAATAACACTCTCGTAGTCGTATGCCACAATCAGTAAGAGCTTCACCTGACTGGGCTTCTGTCGAAATTTCTGTGGACGTGATGAACATGAGTGAGGCCCTTCATTCGATTGACGCTTTAATTCAGGCTTGTAGCCTCGCGCCCACGTCTCATTTATGGTGAAAATATGCTGCAGAAATATATATACCCTGTTGCGGTGTCTGTCCAGGTCGATGCGGGTCAGTGCATACTGGTGCTACTTCTGTACGTCGGTGAGTTGTTGTGTAACCTAACGGGACGCAATTTCCTCATCTTAAGGTATTCCGTCAGTATGTGCCACACCGCTTGATGACTGGGACCGACCTCTACGAAAAATTCCTGGACAGCCCATCGACGATATACGGAAATGGGACCACTCACCGATGTCAGTCTGATGTTGAGGAATTAGACGGCCGACCTGTGCGGTACAAATGCGCAGTCTTATTCTGACCCGCACGAAACGCCTTGAACCATCATGATACCGTCCCATACGGTAATGCATTCTCGACACACGCTGATGTTTTTTGCCAATGGACACTTCGATTCTAATGCACGAACCTTTTGAAAACATGCTTTTGAGCGGTGAAGTCGGCACTCTTCACTTAAACGCCACACAGCATTAACACTTCCAACTGGATGCCCGTTAAACGCAAACTACACATCGACAACAGCGCCATCTGACCGCTCCCATATCCTATTTACCCATGCCCGATCACCTGCGAGTGTCTGGACTACTTTATTTACAGCTCTCGTATAAAGAGCGATGGCGCAATCCATCTATCATACTCCACACTTCTCCTCCCTTCTCTGAAGCACAGCAGCGGTCAACACTTTGCACTCTAGCTGAGCAATTACGTCGACTTCGTCCATTTGCATCGCGTGCCCGGAAGTAACAAAATAACCCCATTTTCTCGAAAAGAATGTTTTCTCCGGCAATCCGATTGTGCCAAATTTGTTTATATAACACGAAGAGCATCCCAGATTTTTTGTCGATATAATTACACCCTATATGTACTAGTACTGAACACTACCTAATAAGTTGAAATTTCATTTCGAGTACCCCCAATGTTTATGCCCATCTCATAACAGAACTGTTACGCAGGCTAGAATATGTTACTGGCTTCAGCAAGTAAGCATTCCGAGCTATTAATGCCTAAATGTTTCGATTCTACTTACCTCGAATTCAATGGACCGGCACTACTGATGTTTCCGTCAACAGCACTGTATTTGCTTCAGAATGTCAGGTGACAGGGCACTCTGTTATGACGTCACAGACATTGAGTTGAGTGCGTGGTGTAGGGCGTTGAATCATCAAATCCACCAATGAATGCATCTCGCGCGATACTGCGGTACTTGTTCATCCACCGAAATTACATAATGATGGATGATGTTTCAGTATTCATTTGGAGGTATAGAAAGACGTAAGTCAGACAAAAAACCGGCAAAGAATGAAAATACACACATCTCCTTTCAGCATTCATTCTGCTAGCCTCTGTGAATTTACTAAATGCCCCCACAAACCTCTATTTTTACACACCTCTTATTTTTTAATCATCAGAGACTGAGTTTAACTATCTTAGTATTGATCTTCGTCTACTTCTCTTAATCCCCGATCCAGTTATTCTCCAAGGTAACCTCACATGATCCCACCACCGGAGCTGGCTTATGCATACAGCTTCATCCATCGTGTTCATTCCTAACATTCATGTTCATCCCAAGAATAACATTTCAAATACTACGGTTGTGAAAATAGTTCTGACATTACTCAGGATGCACTTCTCCGTACCCTTTTCACCCTAAATGATCATTTCCAAGTATATTATACCTAACAGGTATTTATGTTGAATTAAAAGAACATCAATCAATCAATCAATCAATCAATCAATCAATCAATCAATCAATCAATCAATCAATCAATCAATCAATCAATCAATCAATCAATCAATCAATCAATCAATCAATCAATCAATCAATCAATCACTGATCTGCGTGTATGGTTGTCCTTTCTATTTTGACGCGTAACCTTGGTTTAAATTTTCTAGCTTGTTATCTTCCGAACATTTCACTGCAGTTTCACGCTTATGGGGGGGAACTCATTTTTGCCTTAAACTCATCTTATCGCTGAAAATTCAGAATAAAAATATCACTGTTTTCATTATCTGAATCACATTACAATTTATGATGCCTGAAAATAGCTTTAAAATATTTTTGTCATGTTTGTTATTAATGCTAAGGAATCTAGGTACTATTTGTAGGACTGAATTACTTAACAACACGCGTATTATGGATTGGTGAGAACATGACATCCGAGTGACTTATCCGTTGGCTTATTAAGCTACCAACAATCCACGGTAGCGGTGGTAAAGTGATTTAATATCTTAATGTGTAAAAAATAACAAGATTCTTAGCCACTTCTAACTTCAGTCAGAGAAGACAATGGAACAGTTGTCTCCGGAATTATTAAAAATTGCTACCAATTATATTGTGGAGGAACTATCTGAAGAATCTATTTACACACACCAAGTTACTCCCCTAAACAAGATTCCTCAAACTTTTCGGATATAAGTGGATAAAATATTTATGAATTAACCAAAGAAATATTACAGTTGCTAGCAGACGTTACGGAACACGTGGTTTGTCCATAAAGGACACGTAAAGGTCTTAGTTTCTTTCACACTAACTGGGAAGCCTAACTGAAGCAATTCAACATCTGCAATTAACTAAGGCTGGTAAGTAATGGATACATCAATGCAACTGGGAACTTGGAGCAAGAACGTCTTGCTGCTTTTTTTTTTTTTTTGCAATATCTGGGCGTAGATCAAAAGTAGCCATCTTCCCAATTCAAGGAAGGTCCGGCAGATACTTAGAGTTCATTCATGGACGAATCTGTCGTACAAAGGAAAATGCGTTAGATTCATATAGGAATACACGCTTGGGAACAAATGTGTGAGAGACCACCGAGACTTATTCTGTGTGTAATGTAGAGAGGCTGTCAACATGACGGCGAACGTTTGTTACAGAGAGAAGAAATCCCTTGTTTATGCCCTTGGTGCCTCTCCTTACTGGTAGGTAATGAGATGTTCCCGCCATCATCCGATACAGTGCATGATCGCAAACTCGCTGAGGGATGACGGTTTCGCAGTGCACGGAGTGGTTCATGGTCTGGCTACCGGTGGGATTAACAGGCGTATTAATATGATGGTTTATTAGCCAGCGAGCAGATCGCTTAGATCCTACAGAACGCTTCAAGTCGCACGTTTCCAGCCAGAAGAGGTGGATGCCGGGAGGCAGTCGATTTACCAGCCAACTGTAACCTATTATAGTCTAAGTACAAAATGTCACCTATAATATATCTCCGTCCGTCGGCGCTCGAGGCACAACTCCTAAAATGTCTAGTACAACTGGGAGATTATCTTGGATTCAACCAGACACGACTACATGACATCGCAATTACCGTAATACGACGTTAACATACTAACAATACTCCGGAATAATCCGTGTATCGTTTGACAGTACTACCTTCATGCCATCCCACATTTCCCTATTTATTTCCGAACCATTTGGTTATTTCTAACTGGGATAATTTATTATTTTTTGACAAAGACATTCAAAGCCTTACACTTCCTTTTAATTGGCATACTTCGTTCCTGTGGCAGCCTCCTTAAAACTTGAGCGCCACAAGGCACCCCGGTGACTACTTTTTGGATTTCCTTCCAGACCAAAGTGGACACGGGTGTCTGCTTGCAGAAGGTAAAACGAAGTTTCGGCCAACAAAGCAAAATTTATAAAGGTAAATAAATATGGAGCCCAAAGTTTTAAGGGATGGGGGGTTGTATTACCTTTCAAGGTAAGTGTATCGAGTAGATTACATGGAATAACCGTGAAAGCCACGAGAAGGAAAGAATCCCTGGCCCTCGCAAACCTAACACCATCGGAATCGAAAGAGAACAAAAAAATTAATAAAGGAGGTCAGATAGGAAGGGCGAAAAAAAAAGACGAAGCACTTGTGGTAACCAATTCACACAGGAAAGATGTGAGCTTCGGGAGTTTCGAATCCACGAGGAATTTCCGATGATATCAGGAACAGAATCCAATATTGAAATGCCGACTATATTTCCCTTACCTTGGCGTCTTCGAAAACAGCAAAAATAGTAGGACGAAATACCAATGACTTTATTATTATGACACTATATCCAACGCGATGCTGAATGAGGGGGCTATGAAAATAGTATTCTAATTCTTATAAATGCATTGATGCTACTGTTACAAAAGAAGGAACTAGTGAGACTGAGATCAGAATTCGTTTAAGTTACAAAACAATTAAATTCTACATTTCAGAGCATACAAACAAAATTAGCAACAAGAAACGAGCATTGATAAAACGATTATAGTTTGTTTCTTAATAATTTAATCAATTAATTAATTTATTTATATATTTATTTATTTATTTCCCACAATTGTGGGCTGCGGCATTGGACAAAGAGCCTTATTTTCATATTTAACATGAATGAAAATGAAATATTACAATTAAAAAGTACAAACCATTTGAACTTACTGTGTATAGAACGCGAGGGAGATGATGGCGAAGACTTAGATGACTAACACTGTTTATCTCGGTGTCTATTATCAGTCTACTCTAAATTGTTGACGCTAATTACATATAGACCCTCAGCTCAAAATCAAATCAAAGTTAAAACAACCGTAAATAATGTTGCGTTTATATTCGGCACTGGTCACTCAAACTCAGCAATGCGTCTCCTCTTGTGGCTTACAACGCAAGACGTCATTGTTGATGGAGGTGGTATCTGAGTAATGCAATAGATCCTTGGAGGGTTGCAACAGCTACTATCTTCATAACACTATTAGGGGTATTTAACCTTTGATTAATGCTTTTAAAAGTAAGATATTATAGTTCCCCTTGCACCAACCATGAGTCCATTGACTTCAGTCCTCTTGAGTTTATAATTTTCGCGGTAATAGGGGACGATAACTGTGCTGTTATAGGATATGGATAGAAATACGAGCGCAGCCATGGTAAGCCTACAAAGAAAACTAAGCAGTGAAAACTGGAGCGATCAGTGGCGATGGAAACTAGGATCCGATAAACGATTATAAATTATACATGCACCGTATTTTTATTATTATTAATTTTGCACACATTGGTGGTAATGATATTCAAGCAATTCCACAGATTTTAAGAAATCAAAGCACAATAAACCTTAATTTACACTACATTTTAACGTAGAATATGAACCCATAAATTTCCGTACAATTCCAGCCGTGGCAATGGCCACCGACATTTTTTTTACAAGAATGGCCTTTGGTTAGACACCATTTGGCCAGCTGGTAGTGATAAGGATAAGGATGGTGCTACGTCATGGCATTACTACAGGGGGTGGGGGGAGGCCATGGTAGAAAGGTAGTAGTTCGTGGGGTGTAACAGTTAGGAGATCTTTATTAATTATTTCAGTTGGTGACTTCTGCATCAGGGTTTATAGAGTTAGATTGGTGTCTTGTAGAAACTGGATCAGTGCTCTGTAGATTTTGCTATCGTGGTCTTGAAGAAGAATGTTTTTGTGGGGAATGGGACACGTAATGACCGAAGCTGTGCGAATAACTTTGTTCGTTGTTGCTCATACCTGGAACATGAAAAGACTATGTGATTCAGATACGCATCATCGGAATCGTCATGTGGGTAAACTGTCGTGGCAGTCACTCCGATGCGGTGGAGGTGGTGAGGGTAGCATCCGTGTCCAAGCCTCATCCGGATGATGGTTGTTAGATATCTCCTTGCAATATTGTATCTCCAGAACCAGGGTTTTTGCGGTATTGTTGTTTGCAGTGTGGCGTAATGTGTTCCTCGGTGGTGGCTAGTTCTTGCCCAGTCATCTTTCCACTGGGTATAGGCTCTTCTATGGCCACCGACTTCTGCATGGTCTTGTAGATGTTGGTGTCGGCATCCAGCTTCTTCAGTCCTTCCACCAGAGATTTAGGTATAGCAGCTGTACTCGAGAGAATGATTGGCACAATCAACAGCTCTTCACACTGCCATAATCTTTGAATATGTTCTGTCAGTGGTGAATACTTTTTGATTTTCTCAGTATACTTTTCATGGAGGTTCCACGGGGTTCGGGACAGCTATGTCGATCAGACCGGCACGTTTTATTCCCTTCTCTAACACCACTATATCCGGTCTGTTGTGGATAGTCGACGTCTCCGTGATAATTGTTCGGTCCCAGTACATTTTAATCTCATCATTTTCGAGTAAAGTTTGAGGGCTGTACTTAAAATAGGGAAGTCCTTCATCAACCAGTCTGTATTTAATGGCAAGTTCTTGGTGAAAAATCTTGGCAACCGAGTCGTGGCGTTCCTTTTACCCTCTTTCGTGAGAAGTGCGAGCATCCAGAAGTATTATTATTATTATTATTATTATTATTATTATTATTATTATTATTATTATTATTATTATTATTATTATTATTATTATTATTATTATTATTATTATTATTGTTGTTGTTACGGAGTATAGTGGATTTGCAGAGGTGAAAGAAGGTGCGGGGGTGAACAGGTCTCAAAATACGAAATTAAAGTTAAGATAAAATTTAACAAGGTTATATTTTCTTTGCAAAATCAAGAAATAACAAGAATGGCAGGTACAGAGTAGCAAAGCAAACAATCGGGAATGTACAATTACAGAGTTACAGGATTTGGGCTCCGAGAGCCAGACACATAATTCTTGAGCAATAAGCTCAACCAAGGGGCAGAAGACCCCAATCATGCCCAGGAGCTCTTGCTCCCAATTACACAGTAAAGCCTCCTCGAGGCACGCAGAAACAAATTTTAAGAAAGAGCGACCCGCTCTTAAGTTCAAGCCTATCAAAAGCCACACCAAACTCCACTTTCAACCTGTCCTCCAAGGACACATACACAGGGGTAAAAATACCCAACCTACTGAGGCCTATTCAGAGAAGAAACAGAAATATTACATGGCCTCTAAAATACCAACATGAGAGGAGGCGTTTTTGCACTCCTAATATACTTTATTTAAAACCTACTTGGCGCTAGGCCTCTAATGCAAGGGCTAATCCCATACTAAAGAGGAGACTTATAGAAGGAGACAATTCACGTTACATTAGGGAAGAAACGGTTGTGAAAATAAGTTCACCTCAACGCAATATGAGTGGGAGCTCGAGAGGGTTAAGCACTCTCTATCCCAATATGTAGTTTAAAAAAGATGGAATTGATACCAAGTGTCTTTACATTTTAAAGGAAAGTTACATGGTAGAAAGGCTTCGGACCTGCCCCGAGAGTTAAACTGCTGAGCTAGCAAGAAAAGAAGTTATTAAACGGCCATTACCTGGTGGTTGAACTGCTGACCGAAGAAAGAGGCGCTTCCCGCCCCCTGCTACGTACTTTACACACTGATAGATGTTACTGAAGTAGCGCGGAGACCTGAAAATCAGCAGTTTATATACCCTCGTGGAAAGTTCGAGGCGTTTCAGGAATGAGAACACCCTCCCACAAGAATTTTATTGGCTAACAACGAAAACCCCTACACAAGATGAAGAAGAAACACATTATTGGTGGAAAATTAATTACAGAAATTCCTTATTGGTCAAATTAAAAACTGGCGGAAAGAAAGGGTTAATATTGCCAACTTAAACAATAACTGAAAGAAATTTAACACAGAACAAACTTATGAATTAAAAATTTCTCCAAAAAACACAGTTCTTTCACTTCGCACTAGGATGCATAATTGTAGTTCTTCAGTAGTGCCATCTGGAAGAGAATGTCCACACTTCTTACTACAGGCAAAACAAAAATACATCGAAAACGACCCAGTTCAGAAACTTCAAAATTTACAAGTAGTGACATCTTCTGAGAAACTTGAAAATTAACACAGTAGATAAAGTTCAGACTTTCTCCAGTAGAGGAGTTTCAACTGGCGCAAAGTTTGAATTAGCGGCGTGGAGGTGTACCACCCGGTACAATTATTATTGTTATTACACTGACTGACAGAGCAAATGCAACACCAAGAAGGAGTGGTCAGAACTTTATGCCAATTGCAGGGTAGACTGACGTCACTGAGGTATGCTCATGATGTGAAATGCGCCGCTGTGCTGCGCACGTAGCGAACGATAAATGGGACACGGCGTTGGCGAATGGCCCACTTCGTACCGTGATTTCTCAGCCGACAGTCATTGTAGAACGTGTTGTCGTGTGCCACAGGACACGTGTATAGCTAAGAATGCCAGGCCGCCGTCAACGGAGGCATTTCCAGCAGACAGACGACTTTACGAGGGGTATGGTGATCGGGCTGAGAAGGGCAGGTTGGTCGCTTCGTCAAATCGCAGCCGATACCCATAGGGATGTATCCACGGTGCAGCGCCTGTGGCGAAGATGGTTGGCGCAGGGACATGTGGCTGGCACGTGCGAGGGGTCCAGGCGCAGCCCGAGTGACGTCAGCACGCGAGGATCGGCGCATCCGCCGCCAAGCGGTGGCAGCCCCGCACGCCACGTCAACCGCCATTCTTCAGCATGTGCAAGACACCCTGGCTGTTCCAATATCGACCAGAACAATTTCCCGTCGATTGGTTGAAGGAGGCCTGCACTCCCGGCGTCCGCTCAGAAGACTACCATTGACTCCGCAGGATAGACGTGCACGCCTGGCCTGGTGCCGGGCTAGAGCGACTTGGATGAGGGAATGGCGGAACGTCGTGTTCTCCGATGAGTCACGCTTCTGTTCTGTCAGTGATAGTCACCGCGGACGAGTGTGGCGTCGGCGTGGAGAAAGGTCAAATCCGGCAGTAACTGTGGAGCGCCCTACCGCTAGACAACGCGGCATCATGGTTTGGGGCGCTATTGCGTATGATTCCACGTCACCTCTAGTGCGTATTCAAGGCACGTTAAATGCCCACCGCTACGTGCAGCATGTGCTGCGGCCGGTGGCACTCCCGTACCTTCAGGGGCTGCCCAATGCTCTGTTTCAGCAGGATAATGCCCGCCCACACACTGCTCGCATCTCCCAACAGGCTCTACGAGGTGTACAGATGCTTCCGTGGCCAGCGTACTCTCCGGATCTCTCACCAATCGAACACGTGTGGGATCTCATTGGACGCCGTTTGCAAACTCTGCCCCAGCCTCGTACGGACGACCAACTGTGGCAAATGGTTGACAGAGAATGGAGAACCATCCCTCAGGACACCATCCGCACTCTTATTGACTCTGTACCTCGACGTGTTTCAGCGTGCATCGCCGCTCGCGGTGGTCCTACATCCTACTGAGTCGATGCCGTGCGCATTGTGTAACCTGCATATCGGTTTGAAATAAACATCAATTATTCGTCCGTCCCGTCTCTGTTTTTTCCCCAACTTTCATCCCTTTCGAACCACTCCTTCTTGGTGTTGCATTTGCTCTGTCAGTCAGTGTATTATTATTTTATTATTATTGTTCCGGGGCTACCTGTGGAACGTAGAGGTGAAAGGAGGTGCTGGTGGTAATGGGTCTATCTACGATACCAAAGGTAAAAATTATATTTCTTTTCAGATCTGAAACTTAACAAAATTTTTCACTATGTGAAGGTACAAAATGTCAGGTACAAAATAGCAAACCAGAATTGAAACCCAAGTGTTGGAAATGTAAGTTTTGAGCTTCCAGCTCCAATTTACAAGCCTCCAACCTCGCAAATGTTACGTTTATTTAGATCAGGAGAGAGATTTCCCAAAACACAGATCAAAAGCACTTTGCTCCAAAGGTTACAAATACGGCCTTCCAAAGGCCCCACTCAATATTACATAAATCTCAGAAAAGAGCTTACATGCTCCTCAAATTCAACCAAGGAGGCTGCGCTCCCAAACTTTTATTGCCTACTCAAGGCAACTTTACAAATACTTTACAATCTGGCCTCTCTAGGCACAGCCTAAAATTTACAATCTAGTCAATACCGGGGTATCTAGTACCCATACTGCTGGGTCTTCCTGAAAAAAAAAACAGGTTAAATTACTGGCCCCAACCCAAAATTCTATGGAGGCGTACACTTGCTCTCCTTGAAAACGAATCTTTGAAACCCTACTTGGGCTAGTGGCTCGATGATGCAGAGTCTAATCCCAGACTACTGAAGTGACTAGAAGGATAAGTTAATTTATGATTTACATGAGAAAAACAGTTACAAAATCGTAGTCACCTCCAGATAAATTGAAGGGGAACGCGAGTGGGTAACGCACTCTCTATCCCCGATTTACTGTTTAAGACTATGAAATTTTACATTAGAAGAAGAAGTTTACATTTTAGAAAACCGATGGTTACATAGTTAAATATTATAAACTTCCCCTTGGGTGAGTTTGCGGAGATAGCTACAGAGATAGAAAACTGGTGGCCATTACCTGGGCTGATGTACTGCCTGCCGAAGAATGAGGCACCCCGCCTCCTGTCTTAACACACATACGCAGACATTCAACGATCAATAAGCCAAGGTAGCTTATATGCCCGACAGGAGGGTTCGAGAAATCCCTTGACTAAATCCGGACACACCCTCTCATTTTATAGGTTAAACCAAAAACTTACAAGAAACCTATGATTGGCTTAAAAATAAATACAGAAAATTTATTATTGGCCAGATTCAAAAGCTGGCAGGACGAGAAGTAAGAGTTGCAAACTTTGAAGTGCCAAAATGAATGAAAGTTAATTTAGTTGAGAAAACCTATAAACACAAAAGTTCCTTAAATAACTCATTCTTCCACCTTGTACCAGAGTGCATGGCCTCAGTTCCTTTTTTTGTGAGACATCTATAGAGAAAAGTTCAAACTTGATGTACACCAAAACAAAACAAAACAAATAAATCCAATCTGTTTAGGAAACTTTAAAATGAAATATTACTCAGTTATTCATATTATTAATATTATTATTATTATTATTATCTGATCTTGATTTATCTACAACGTCCCCCTGTCCGAATGATTCTGCATTTTATATGGTGTATGTCTGTGTGTTCTGATAGCTAATCGCTAAAACACACAACACATTAGACAGAGTAAGAATTGCGCAAGAGATTTAAAGATTTTAAATTAATGATGCAACACCGACTGCCTTGTACCTTGTACATGCGGGTATAGTACTGTAGAACAGGTAAGGAAAAACGAAAGATTAAAACTAGCTTCTCTATTACAGAATATTAATATCTCACCCAGGGAGAGGTTGTTCCTAGAATCCCACATTGACGACAAAATGTTGCAGCTGTCGTAAGTATTTATATATATCTACACGCCCAGCTTACATTTCGGTGTAAAACAATGGAAGGTTGAATTGCGTTCCATCACCTTGAGCCGGAGTCCTGACGGAAGCAGGTGAAGCTGCAATAACGAGTGTGGCACACGCCAAATACCGCCGTAACTCGCTCCACCCGGCCACTCACGCCCACGCCACTCATTAGATATTAATGTATTAGCTTGAAACTGGCGTCGTGTGCGCAATCCTTAATCATTGCACCATCTGGAATTTCCGGAGAATAAAAACAACAGCAGTGTCCAGCATCGCTTGACTTGGCTCCCCTCTCGTGCACAACATTTCCATATTTTGCATTTTAAAACGGCAGTGTACTGTGCCTAGATTGGTATGTTTATGGTGCATTTAGGAATGCATAATAAGCTACCAACAGTTGGTGTACAAAACATTGATGCAATCTACAATATTGCATAACAAATCTTACTCAGTTCATATTAAGCGGTTTGAAAGCAAGGAGCGAATTCAACATGAGACGAACAGTTTTAATTCTATGTTTGTGTTATGAGTAAATTTAGAAAGTTTACGCTTTTAAAATCGTATTTTAGGCTACCTTAACAAGCATTAAAATGGTGAAAATTAGTTCTATTTTTTAAATTGTTAACTTGTAATTTATTCTTCTTCCTCTTCGTTCGGTACCGGCAATCTAAGGACCACGTTAAATACTTGTTGACTTTCTTCTTCCTCCATCACTCCTTCATCTCTTCACTTGTTATTCTTTTCCTCTCCTCATTCCAGATGTTTTTTCTATCCGTAGGTTCCTGGACCCCCCCCCCCCCACTACCACCACATTTTGAGTTGTCTGAATCTTAGCCTGTTCTATATGCCTATCATATTTTTCATTTCTTTTATTTTTTTACGTATCTATAGAATCTTCTCGAGCCAAAGACCTAGATGTTAGGTATCTTTTTCTTTTTTTTTTTTTTTGCTACTTGCTTTACGTCGCACCGACACAGATAGGTCTTATGGCGACGATGGGATAGGGAAGGGCTAGGAGTGGGAAGGACGCGGCCGTGGCCTTAATTAAGGTACAGCCCCAGCATTTGCCTGGTGTGAAAATGGGAAACCACGGAAAACCATTTTCAGGGCTGCCGACAGTGGGGTTCGAACCTACTATCTCCCGAATACTGGATACTGGCCGCACTTAAGCGACTGCAGCTATCGAGCTCGGTTTAGGTATCTTTAAACAATAAGAAAAGAACTGCAACAAGAAAGTATCTTCTTCTTATTATTAGTTTTGTTTTTCGAATTGAGCCTCTATGGACTGCGTGTTAACAACCAATCTCATTTACAGTGTCTGTGCCTTCCTCTTCTGCCGGTTTTGACATCCTGGCAGTATCTCATTAGCACATCGATCAGCTCTTTTAGTAGTAACCTGCGTTCTCTTTTAAGTAGTTGAAATACTTCTCCTTTCCGATTCACGCAAGCATATAAGCCTCCTGGTCTAACAACAGTGCTGTAATGTCTTCATTTGACTCCGAAACTCAGCAAATTCTTAGATGTTTTTAGTCAATTGGAACGTTCGCTCTAATTTCGTGATGCTGATATTGGTCTCTTCTTGTTCTAGCCCATTCTGTTGGATTACTTCACCCAGATACTTAAACTTCTTGACTCTTCCAATCTTTCCATGGTCTGTTAACGTCCATCATGGATCATCACTGATGATCGTCATGTATTTCGTCTTCTCAAAGGAGATTTGTAGTCCTACTTCCTTTGCTGTTTATTTAAGACGGTTTATTGCTGAACTGATGATGGAAAATATGTCTAAGTCATTTTTTAATCGTTATTCCCAACTAGGGATCGCGTGTGAACTTATTAAACACAAAGTTTCTTATTGTCCTCACAAAATCTCGTCATCCTTTCGCTGTACTTCTTTTTGCGTTCTTCCGTCCATCCTGTAGCTTGATTTTTAGGTTGATCAGCAAATTCGTGTTTGTTTATGAGATTTCTGAATTGTTTCCTGTCTTGCAAGATTTCTTCATTATACCAATTTTCTGAAGATCTTTGTTTATTTCTGTAAGCCAGGAGTTGTGATTTCTTTTAGATATACTGCGAGATTTAGGATTTTTATTGTTAACCTTTTGTTATCCAACCTGATCAGGTGACCATAGAATTTTACTATTCTTTTTCTAATGGTGTCTGGGATTTTTCTGTTACTTGGTAGATTTCCTGCGATTTCTTTTTGATCCAAATACCCTTTACGAATTTAGGTCCTAGAATTTTCCTGAGAATGTTCCTCCCTAGTTTTGCTATTGTTTTGTGATCTGCCACCATTTTTAAACATCTTTTTATTACTCTGTTAACATTTACAATAAACATATATAATGTTCACACAAAAAGAAAATGATTACATACACTCTCTGAAGTTCATTGTCCGAGTTCCTCAATCTAAACCAAACCAAACCCCATGGCACTATAGCCCTTGAAGAGCCTTGGCCTACCAAGCGACCGCTGCTCAGCCCGAAGGCCTGCAGATTACGAGGTGTCGTGTGGTCAGAACGATGAATCCTCTCGGCCGTTATTCTTGTGTGAAAATCAGTCGAACAAGTTATCGCATAAACATGTAACATGAAATGACAGTCTGTGATGTTTGGGACATCACTGAATGTTTTTAATTATTGAACTATATATTTAATTGATAAGATGTGTATATTTAATCACTGATAGGTCATTCTAAATTAATATGTATATATATAGGGTCTTTATCATCCATTTCAATCATCATTTCATTTCTTTTTATCGCGGCTATAACGTATTCTGAACGAACAAATTATTGGGTAAAGTATTTCAACATCACGCATATTTATAACTTGCAGTAAACTTTCCAATAGCCGTTGTGAGGTGACCAGAGTCAGCAGGCTAATTTCAGCCCAGTTCCAGGAAAAGTACGTCATCGAGGTTACGAGAGATATTACCCTCTCCACCTCATGAAAAGACAGTTGATACATTATTAACACCCACTTTTCAAACTCAGCTTCGAGACGCTTTATTTCAGCGGGAAAGTTCAGCCTATGTGAATGAACGTAATGAAGCAACGTGATGGATGCACAACTATACAAGGGAGAAGGGATGAGACCTCGAATCTTACTGGACCATGTGATATGGCTGATGGAAGGAGACTTTTGAACCAATATATACCACCGACAAGGGCTGGAGAGGACATTCACTCACATTAAGATTCTCAGATTCAGACTCACATTAAGATTGAGATTCGGACATTCTGATTCTGATTCTCACGCTTGGAAGATACTCTTACTACGTTTCTACGTCTACACATCGGAGAAGATTTTAACTTAGTTCACTTCGCATCTGAGTATATTCTACTCAAAAGTTACTCTCATTGGGACTTGTTATCTCAATGACGAGAGGTAGTCAACGGGAGACCGGTTCTGACTGGTATAGAGGAGGAGAGCTTTTATTATGAATTTAGCTACGCTACTGTTCCGTAATCCGGAAGAATACGAATGTATTCTCTCCATGAACATAACCCATGGTGGTTTTGCACTTAAAATTAGGACTCATTACGACTTTATGTAAGGAGTACAATAGGAAGTGTTAAAGACAGGAAATGTGGATGTAGGACTGGAATCCAACAACAGATGAGGCAGCCTGTACGAGAGATCCACCCATCTTCAGCTTCAAGACAACAGAGTCTACATTTGGTGAGCTTATGGCGTAAGTTACTGCAAGTCTTCGCGCAACAGTTCATTTTCTTAAAGTTAATTTCATTCACTTTTTCTATTGCTTCCGTAAGTTCAGATTTCGTTAATACGCCGTTACGTCACGTTTTCATCTTAATAAAGAGCTGTTTTAATTTGTATTTCATGAAATTATTATTAATGATCCTTAAATTCCACGTTAGTGTACTTAATGATTTCTGTTCCGTTCACCCGACCCCTGGGAGTTTTTTTGAGTCTCATTACGTATTTTTATTTATTATTATTATTATTATTATTATTATTATTATTATTATTATTAATTATCTACTTTTGTTTTCAAGCCATAAGCTTGAAGACTGGCGCCCTTGGGATACTGTTTCTGGAGAAACAATGACATATCATTTATTTATTTTAATATTAAAGTGACCCGCCACGTTATAAATTTGTCATACATCTGTGGGCAAAGTGGGTACGTCACATATTGTCGCCACAACTGAGGGGCTCGTAAATCATTAAGTACTGGTATAGAAGGATAAAATCAGTAGTTTGGGGGTAACTGTTGTGTATCCACAGTATATTTTCCTTGTGTGTTTGATTTTGGGGGTAACATGGCTGAGCAAGAGGAGAAAGACATGACGCTGCGTAGTGGACACGTGCTGAAGGGTAGTACTTTAAGTAATTCTAAGGAAGACTTAGATAAATGTGTAGAGGAGGAAACTGATATTAGGAGCGAAGATAGCGAAGGGAATAAGAGTAGGAATGACGAAGTTACGTTAGATTCAGACGATAGTACGATGGGGGGCGAGGCGGAGGTTAGCCCTAACAGTGAGGGTAATAATAATCAGTTACTTGAAATGATGCAGTTAATGTTAAGTAAGATAGAGGATAGTAAATCTGAAATAAAATATGAAATGTAACAAAATAAATCTGAAATAAAAAATGAAATGGAACAAAATAAATCTGAAATAAAAATGAAATGGAACAAAATAAATCTGAAATAAAAAAGGAATTGGAACAAACTAAATCAGAAATTAAAAATGAAGTAGAACAAACTAAACGAGAATTAAGTAAGGCATTGAATGAACACAAGGTAGAAGCTAATAAAAGGATGGACGAACATAGCAAACAGTTACAAGAATTATTTAAACAAAATGAAAGATTTAACAAGCAGATAGAGGAACAGAAAGAGATAACTAAGCAAAACAAACAAGAGGTAGAAAAGAAATTTGTAGAGCAGAGGAGTCAGTTGTTGGGATTAATGGAAAAAGAAAGCAACAACACTAGAAAGGAGTTAGAGACACAGGTGGCAAGTATTAATAATAAAGTTGAGATCCAAAAGGAAGAAATAAAAGAATTTAAAGATCAGGTACAAAACAAGATCGATACCGTTAAGTGTATAATAGAAGACAACACTAGGGAACAAAGAGAAAAGTTTGCGATAGTAGAAGGCAATACAGTGGAAATTAAGACATTGAAAGAAAAACAGAACACTGTAGTGAATGAAATTGAAAGAAGAGATAAAGATGTAGATAACCGCATAGCGATGGCAGAAGCACGCATACGACGAGAAGTAAGAGAAAGGCAAGGTAACACTGAGAGGCAAAGTCATGGAGGGATTTACAGTAAGGAAATCGAATTACCGAAGTTCAATGGGAAACAAACTAACCCAATAGAATTTCTGAAAATAGTAAAAAAACGGTTTGGGAAACGGATTGAGGAAGGGTTTATGGACTGGGAAGAGGCGATCGACATTATTGATCATGCTTTTGTGGGAGAGACGCGTTCCTGGTTTTCAGCCTATAAAAGTAACATGAAAAGTCTGGAGGAATTTAAGACGAAGTTCACAGACAAATACTGGAACGAAAACGTTCAAAGCCGTGAAAGAGAAAGGGTAGTATTTGGGAAATTCAAACATAATGAATGTGTCTCTATGACTGAGTATTTTTTGTCACATGTTATGATTTTCCAGAATTTAGACGGAATCACGGCTGATTCAGATGTAGTCAGATTACTGCTACGACATTTTCCAGACAGAGTACGCGAAGCAGCGTGTATGCAAAGTATTAAAACTATTCAGGAGATGGAGCAATTATTAGGGAGTTTTGATGCACTAGGAAACATTGGGCATAGAACAGGAAACTCACATAATTTTGTTCCTCATAGTGAACCAAGGGACAATCGGAGACAGCCAAACTACGAGAATCGTAATCAGTTTCAGCCAAGGCATAAGGGTAGGGGTGGCGCACCTGAAAATAGAACGGGAAATGCCCAACAAGTCAGAGGACAAGTTACTAACGAGCCAAGTGTAGGTACACGGTCGCAACCTTTAAACTAAATGCAGGCTGTAATGATGGGTCAGAATTCCAGCCTTACCAGGAAGTAGTTAGGAATTGTGTTATGAAACTGTTACCGAGTTTTAGTGGTAGGTAGAGGTGAAAGAAGGTGCGGGCGTGAACGGGTCTCAAACTACGGAATCAAAGTTAATGTAAAATTTAACAAGGTTATATTTTCTTTTAAAATGACGAAATAACAAGCATTGCAGGTACAGAGTAGCAAGTCAACAAAATGTATGTACAATATTTACTAGATTTGGGCTCAGCGCCCTTGCTTCACAATTCGTGGGCAATCAGCCCAACCTTACTTCAAAATAAGTTTTACCAGAGGGGCAGAAAACCCCATTCATGTTCAGGAACATTTGCTCCAAATTACACTGAAAAGCCTCCACGAGGCATACAACACTCAATTTTCAAAAAAAAAAAAAGAGCCACTCGCTCTCAACTCTAAGCCTCTCAAAGGCCACACCAAACTCCACCTTCAAGTTGTCCTCACTGGACATAGACACAGGGGTAAAATACCCAACCTACTGAGGTCTATTAAATGAAAAGGGGTAATTACATGACCTCCAAAATAACAAATTGAGAGGAGGCGATCTGCACTCCTAATACACTTTGTTTTTAAAAACCTAATCTGGCTCTAGGCCACTAATGCAAGGGCTAATCCCATACTACAGAGGTGACTTTAGAAAAGAAACAAATTTACATAATGTTAAGGAAGAATAGGTTGAGAAAATAAGTTCACCTCAAAACAATATGAGTGGGAGCTCGAGAGGGTTAAGCACTTTCTATCACAATACGTAGTTTAAAAGATAGAATAGATACCAGTTTCTTTACATTTTTAAGGAAGGTTACATAATGGAAAAACTTCGGACCCGCCCCGAGAGTTAAACTGCTGAGCAAGCAAGAAAAGAAGTAATTAATCGGCCATTACCTGGTTGTTGACTGTCGCCGAAGAAAGAGGCGCTTCCCGCCCCCTGCTATGTACTTTACACACTGAAAGATGGAACAGAAGTGGCCCGGAGACCCTAAAATCAGCAGTTTATATCCTCTCGCGGAAGGTTCGAGGCGTTAGGGGAATGAAAACACCCTCCCACAAACACTTTATTGGGTAGGATACAGCAACATATTCAAGTTGGGGGAAGATACCTCGGATTGGTCAGAAATTAATAAAAGAAATTCGGGATTGGTTAAGTACAAAACAAGGGGAAGGAGAGGGGTATACAGCCAACTTAAACAGTAACAGAAAGAAATTTAACAAGAAACAAACTTTTGAAATAAAAATTTCTCCAAAAAAAACAGTTCTTTCACTCCGCACTAGGGTGCACTATTGTTGATCTTCAGTAGTGTCCTGTAGAAGAGAAAGTTCACACTTCTTACTACAAGCAAAACAAAATACGTCGAAAATGACACAGTTCAAAAACTCCAAATTTTCCACGTAGTGACATCTTCTGAGAAACTTGAAAATTAATACCGTCAATAAAGTTCAGACTTCCTCCAGCAGAGGAGTTTCAACTGGCGCAACTTTTAAATTAGCGGCGTGGAGGTGTACCGCCCGGTACAGAAACTATTGCCATATGACCTAGATGTTAAGGAAGACCTTATGTGTGAACCAGATAATAATTATTTAGATTCGGGTGATGAAGTGATTAATCCGGTGGTTCAATTAGAAGTTTGGGGGGCGTAGGTTCACGCGTTAATTGATACTGGAAGTCAGAAATCATGTATTAGTTCAGAATGGTATGACTCTTTAGTTAAACAGGGTATTATGATGGAAGAGATGCCTGTTAAGTCTACATTCATTATTACAGCTGTTGGTAAAAAGTCGTAACAAATATGCAAGCAGGTTGCGGTGCCGATTTGTATAGAGGGTTTTATTTCAGTACAGGTATGTTTGGTTATTCCTCACCTTGTATTTGATCTCATCTTGGGATGTGACTGGCTGACTTTAAAATCGGCTCAGCTAGATTACGATGATGCAACGGTAAATCTGAAGTGGGATAATAAGTATGTCAAACTCGAACTGAAAAATGAAATTCAGAGGAAAACGAATGTTTGTGCTATGTGGAGTGTTATTGAGGTTTCTAGATATAAGGAGAAACCCAGTGAGGGGTTTAATTTATGCCAGTTGTGGTTGAAAGAGGATCAGAAGGATGCCTTATTTGAAGCTGCGAGTAACGGTAAATTAGAGGAAGTCCAGAGGGACGAATTGTTGGCAGTGTTATGTGAACACGCTGAGATTTTTTCTAAGAAACCCGGTAAAACACATGTTTATGAACATTCTTTTTCAGTGCTGGATGGCAGTCCTTTCAGCGGGCCACGGTATGCTATCCCACACAAATATGCCAAGGCAGTTGACGATCAGATACAAGCTATGTTAACTGATGGGATAATTGAAGTGTCTAATAGCCAGTATGTAAATTCTTTAATCGTTGTGCCTAAGAGTGATGGGAGCGTTAGACTTTGCATTGATGGGAGGGATATGAATAGACGTATTTGTACTGACCAGTTAAAATCACAGACTATTGAAGAGTTAATTCAGGGTTTGAGGGTAAAAAATGGTTTTCATCTGTTGATTTAAGAAGTAGTTTTTGGCAGATTCCTTTGAGAGTGGAGGACAGGCCTCTGACAGCATTTAGTCATAAGTACAGCTTGTATCAGTTTCAGCGCGTTCCTTACGGGACGAAGACTAGTTCTGCAGCCTTAATTAGAGCATTAAATATTGCATTAGGTGATGATACAGTTGATTTCGCCACGGTTTTTATTGATGATATGGCTGGAGTTTTATATCAAGGACCTTATCGTATACATAAGAAACTAGGACCGTGTGCTTATAAATTATCTGACGGTGATTGCATTTTATTGGGTTCATTCAACATTCGAAGTTTACGTAAATATATTACTCGTCCGGTGGATTTTCCATAGTGCTGGAATATAGGTCAGTGAGCCAGGCCACGCTTATCTCTTATATAATATACACCTGTCGCAGCGTGGAGTGACTGCTCTCTGGTAGGTGGAGTTTAACAAGTTTTGTTTTGCTTGCTACACGATGTGTGTGTGTACGATTGACACGAGTTCATTACCAAGATTACGTCTGTTCTCTTTACGTAACGCCATGTATGGGTAATCTAGTATTTGATTTTATATAACGAGGATCATTAGTATTGCAGTTTAAAATTTGTAAATTCCCCGTAGACTATAAGAAGTCATCATAAAGACTTGCAATAATTTTACCCTAGGCTAAAACCACGTGAATGTGTTAGCGTGTGTGAAGTGATAGTCATACAGCAAGAACGTATAAACACTTGAAAGAGTAATACGATGCATTTTGTTTGTGTAAATTTTGTACAGATCTAAATTGAATTGTCAAGTGTTGCATACACTGGATTCATGAAATCAGCAAGAGATGACGAACATTTGAGAAAGTGAGACATCAGAAACTCGCTAAGTTGTAATATTGTGATTTAATGGAAATTTTGAAGTGTTATATATATTATTTGTTATTAAGTTGTAGGTGGAATTATCAAGTTGTAATTTTGTAAAATATTGTTATGTTGTATACAGTAATGAATGAATGTACAGTTGTTTTGGAAACAAGTGAAACGTAAGTGGCAATGTGCGGGTGTGAGCCCTCAACGAAGTACTACTTGTTTCAGGCTCAGAGGGGCGAATGTGATGTTTGGGACATCACTGAATGTTTTTAATTATTGAACTATATATTTAATTGATAAGATGTGTATATTTAATCACTGATAGGTCATTCTAAATTAATATGTATATATATAGGGTCTTTATCATCCATTTCAATCATCATTTCATTTCTTTGTATCGCGGCTATAACGTATTCTGAACGAACAAATTATTGGGTAAAGTATTTCAACATCACGCATATTTATAACTTGCAGTAAACTTTCCAATAGCCGTTGTGAGGTGACCAGAGTCAGCAGGCTAATTTCAGCCCAGTTCCAGGAAAAGTACGTCATCGAGGTTACGAGAGATATTACCCTCTCCACCTCATGAAAAGACAGTTGATACATTATTAACACCCACTTTTCAAAATCAGCTTCGAGACGCTTTATTTCAGCGGGAAAGTTCAGCCTATGTGAATGAACGTAATGAAGCAACGTGATGGATGCACAACTATACAAGGGAGAAGGGATGAGACCTCGAATCTTACTGGACCATGTGATATGGCTGATGGAAGGAGACTTTTGAACCAATATATACCACCGACAAGGGCTGGAGAGGACATTCACTCACATTAAGATTCTCAGATTCAGACTCACATTAAGATTGAGATTCGGACATTCTGATTCTGATTCTCACGCTTGGAAGATACTCTTACTACGTTTCTACGTCTACACATCGGAGAAGATTTTAACTTAGTTCACTTCGCATCTGAGTATATTCTACTCAAAAGTTACTCTCATTGGGACTTGTTATCTCAATGACGAGAGGTAGTCAACGGGAGACCGGTTCTGACTGGTATAGAGGAGGAGAGCTTTTATTATGAATTTAGCTACGCTACTGTTCCGTAATCCGGAAGAATACGAATGTATTCTCTCCATGAACATAACCCATGGTGGTTTTGCACTTAAAATTAGGACTCATTACGACTTTATGTAAGGAGTACAATAGGAAGTGTTAAAGACAGGAAATGTGGATGTAGGACTGGAATCCAACAACAGATGAGGCAGCCTGTACGAGAGATCCACCCATCTTCAGCTTCAAGACAACAGAGTCTACATTTGGTGAGCTTATGGCATAAGTTACTGCAAGTCTTCGCGCAACAGTTCATTTTCTTAAAGTTAATTTCATTCGCTTTTTCTATTGCTTCCGTAAGTTCAGATTTCGTTAATACGCCGTTACGTCACGTTTTCATCTTAATAAATAGCTGTTTTAATTTGTATTTCATGAAATTATTATTAATGATCCTTAAATTCCACGTTAGTGTACTTAATGATTTGTGTTCCGTTCACCCCACCCCTGGGAGTTTTTTTTGAGTCTCATTACGTATTTTTATTTTATTATTATTATTATTAATTATCTACTTTTGTTTTCAAGCCATAAGCTTGAAGACTGGCGCCCTTGGGATACTGTTTCTGGAGAAACAATGACATATCATTTATTTATTTTAATATTAAAGTGACCCGCCACGTTATAAATTTGTCATACATCTGTGGGCAAAGTGGGTACGTCACAAGTCAATCTGTTGGCATGGGTTACAAGCATGTAGCTTATGCGGGAAGTAAAATTAAACAGAACGCTAGTGCTATAAGAAATACTCTGCTTACATTTAAGTCCCTAGCTGTTGAACAAGTTATTACATAACTATGTAAGATGAAATATCGGTTCGGAAACATATTGTTTCAATCTGTTGGCATAGATTACAAGCATGTAGCTTATGCAGGCGAGGGCTACATTGCAAAATGCTAAGCCGAAAAAAAATCGTGAAAGGGTATGGAACCCAGGGGTTACATCTTATCAGAAGGGCAAAAAGGATGAAAGGACTCTTCCTCCTCCTTACCGCACATTCCTTGTAGGGCTAATTGGCTGAAGGGCTAAAGGGCTAATGGGAAGAAGGGCTAATAGGCTAATGGGCTAAAGGGCTAAAGAGCTAAAGGAGCAACAACTTCATCGATCGCTATCAGCAAGAACGCTTGTACTTTGTTAAGTGTAGAAAATTAATCTTTATTGGTAAATGGTTTTATGTTCAGAACAAGGAATGGAACCTAGGGGTTACGTCTTACCTGATAAAATCCCTGAGGTGCGATGAGTTACGTTTTTCGAACTAGTGTTTGGAACACTGAACTTTTCAAGATGGCAAGAGTGAGGTTAGCAATGTTCTGTTGTTGGATTTTAAATTCTACGCTATAACATGCATAAGGTGGCAGCCTTGAGGTTTACCGCCGTAAAGATGGCAAGAGTGAGGTTAGCAATGTTCTGTTGTTGGATTTTAAATTCCCCGCTATAACATGCATAAGGTGGCAGCCTTGAGGTTTACCGCCGTAAAGATGGCAGCAGTGAGGTTAGCGACGCTCTATTGTCCTCCAAAGTGAGGTTAGGGTTCGTCAAGAAGACAGCTGTCAAAAAAGCGCGTGGCTATGTTTACCAAACAAGAGCACGTGGAATTTGCCGCCACCACATTTCAAAGGTATCTAACTAAAGAGGGCAGCACTATGCTCTGTTGATTAAAGATGGCGGATGGTAGCTGTCAAAAAAGGACGTGAGTTTGTTTCCAAACAAGAGCACGTAGAATTTTTCAATTTGCCGCCACCACATTTCAAAGGTATCTAGCAAAAGATGGCAGCACGGTGCTCTCTTGATTAAGGATGGCGGATGATAGCTAACAGAACTTTTCAAATTGCCCGCTACTACGTGCTTAAGGTAGTAGCCATAAAGAGGGTAGCACGGTGTTCTGTGGATTAAAGATGGCGGATGACAGGTGATGAAATTGCCCGCATGATAGCAGTACAGTGCTCTGTTGATTAAAGATGGCGGATGACAGCTGTCAAGAAAGCACATGGCTTTGTTTCCAAACAAGAGCACGTGGAATTTGCCGCCACCACATTTCAAAGGTATCCAGCTAAAGAGGGCAGCACTATGCTCTGTTGATTAAAGATTGTGGATGGTAGCTGTCAAAAAAGCGCGTGAGTTTGTTTCCAAACAAGAGCATGCAGAATTTTTCAAATTGCCGCCACCACATAGAGGGCAGCACGGTGCTCTCTTGATCAAAGATGGCTGCTGTCATATGGAATTGCCTGCCACCACATTTCAAAGGTATCTAGCTAAAGAGGGCAGCACGGTGCTCTCTAGATTAAAGATGGCTGCTGTCAAAAGCATTTTTCAAATTATCCGCCACCACATTTCAAAGGTAAGTAGCTAAAGAGGGCAGCACTGTGCTCTATAGATTAAAGATGGCGGATGACAGCTGTCAAAAAAGCACCTGGATTTGTTTATCTCGAGCTAGTGAGGTTAAGTTGGTAGCACTAAGGTTTAGGCCCGCTAAGATGGCAGCACTGCGGATGACAGGTGACGAATTTGCAGCTACTGCGATAAAGAGGGCAGCACGGTGCTCTGTAGTATAAAGATGGCGGATGACAGCTGTCAAAAAGCACGTGGCTGTCAAAAAGCACGTGGCTTTGTTTATCTCGCGCTTGTGAGGTTAAGTTGGTACTACTGATGTTTAGGCCCGTCAAGATGGCAGTACTGAGGTTAGCGATGCGTTGTTGTCTGTCAAAAAGCACGTGGCTGTCAAAAACACGTGGCTTTGTTTACCTCGTGCTAGTTAGGTTAAGTTGGCACTACTGAGGTTTAGGCCCGTCAAGATGGCAGTACTGAGGTTAGCGATGCGTTGTTGTCGATGACAGCTGTCAAAAAGCACGCGGCTTTGTTTACAAATTCAAATTTCCCGCGGGTGGTGGAGGAGACCTCTGGGAGGCCTCTGACGGTGATGGTGGTGGAGGAGGCATCTGGGAGGCCTCTGGCTGTGGTGGTGGTGGTGGTGGAGGAGGCCTCTGGGAGCCCGGTGGCGGTGGCGGCCGCCGAATCCGTATATTATACTACTGTCTGCCATTACCTTGAGCTGTTGGGTCTTCCGACGACGGGCAACACTGCCCCTGCCCCGTACTATGCCATACAGATACTTAGACCAGAGCGATGGAGATGACAAAATGGCCCAAAAGCGCTCCGCTTTTACAGCAACTCAGAGGAAAATTCCCGAACTCTCTTGACCTAGGCAGAAAGCCTGTACAAACCCACCAATTTTAATTGTCTGCAAGAATATATACAAAAATTCCTGATTGGTTAATGAAGGAAGAGGGAAGCCGTAGAAGTGCTGGTAATCTTAGCACATAAGAAAAACAATCTACAAACGCTTCAGGTTTACAAACGCATAGAACAGAATTTTCCCTTGAAAATTAACTGTCCGCCCTCCCGCCAGAGGGAACACACAGAAGAAGGAAGTCGTAGAAGTGCTGGTAACCTTAGCACATAAGGTAAACAGTCTACAAGCGCTTCAGATTTACAAACACATAGAACATAATTTTCCCTTGAAAATTAATTGTCCGCCCTCCCGCCAGAGGGGACACATAGGCCGATAGTAGAGACATCTAAGGATTAAACGTCCAAATTTCTTCAGCTACACAGTTTCAGGTTCATGACACAGATTGTCTTCTAGAAGGCGCCCAGTTCAAATGGACAATTATTATTATTATTATTATTACTATTTTTATTATTATTATTAGTCCTCTTTTTTGCTCCCAGGTGGAGTCTTGCGTACGAACTGTGATGTACACGTGAACTTTCTCTCGCCAAACCTGTGTGTAGGGATGTTTCCGGTGTTTCTCTAGTAGAGGTTAGTGTGGTGTTTTGTGTATATGAAGTGTGTTGGGACAAACACAAACACCCCGCCTCCGAGCCATAGGAATTGATCAGACGTGCATATTTATTTATCGTATTGCTTTTAGTGCCACGAATGTCTGAGAACATGTTCGTCTCGCTTGGTGCAGGCATTTTTATTTGACTGCCATCACGACATGTGTGTGTGTGTGTGAGGTGAGGCAGCAATAGGGTGAAACGCGGGGTCGGCACATAGCCTACTCTTGTCGAATAACACCAAGGGATCTACTCAAGGCTTAACGTACATATCCGACGGACGAATCACCATCAAAGTCGTCATATTCCCACACTGCGGGGAAGTTTGGAATTGAAACCGAGCTTTTGGCACACAAACGATTAATCTCTCCTACCTTGATGGCCAACATTCTGATAGTGACCGAGCAGGTGGTTTGAGTCAAGTAGCTATTAGCTTGCATTCGGGAGATAGTGGGTTCGAAACACACGGTTGGCTGCCCTGAAAATTGTTTTCCGTGGTTTCCTATTTTCACACCAGGCAAATGGTAGGGTTGTGCCTTAATTAAGCTTACGGTCGCTTCCTTCCCACTCCTAGCCATTTCGTAGACCATCGTCGCGATAAAACCTATCTCTGTCGGCGCGCCGTAAAGCAGATTATAAAAAATTTAAAAAAACTGATGGTGATCTTTTGTCCACCAAATGGGACTTGAACCGTCTAACAACGATGCGAGACCAAATGGACTTGAGGCCTTAATGACCATAGACATAAGGCGGACCAACGATCGTGGTCACATTCAACCCCCGATGCGCTTTTTTTAAAGAACTTTTTATTGATAAACATATATTTTTGCAAGTTTTTCATTTGATAGTTTTACATAGTCCACGTCTCCTTTTCTATAATAAGCCCACCGGGCGAGTCGGCGGTGCGGTTCAGAGCGCGCAGCTGTAAGTCCGCATCCGGAAGATAGTGGGTTCGGATCCCACTGTCGGCAGCCCTGAAGATGGTTTTCCGTGGTTTCCCATTTTCACACCAGGCTGTACCTTAATTAAGGCCACGGCCGCTTCCTTCCAATTTCTAGGCCTTTCCTCTCCCATCTTTGCTATAAAACCTATCTGTGTCGGTCCGACGTAAAGCAAAGAGCAAGTATAATAAGCCCTTTCCACTCCCACTATCTTGTTGGTTCTTGAACTTTCTTACATTGCTATGACAGTAATTGATTACCAGTAACGAATTGTTCTTGGGTGAAAACAATGAATAGTTCTTATGCCTAACCCTTCGGCACTGCTGGTACTGTTGATACTCATGTAGAATACAACACCAATAATGATATAAATTAGATTACAAAATTAGCAATCAGTGTTTTGTTAAATACACACATATTGAAAAATTCAAAGTTCTCCTTTTGCCTTTATAACTTGGCATTGTTGAAATTTTGTTAGTCATTACTATATAACAGATATTATGAAAGTAATAAATATAAAGTAAATAAAAGTAGCAGCACACTCTTTTTGGCATTACAGAGCCAGAACGTTAACATAAATTTCAGAGAATTACAAGAGACAGATTAAACTAACAAATGCTTTTCTTAATTATTCTTGTTTTCGGTGTATAAGTCTACCATTATTGAGTACAATAACGGCCTATATTCCCCAACTTGCAGGGTGGCGCAAAAGTCACTGGACAGTTGGTTGAAAGAAAATGAAAGTAACAGCACGACGTAGTATAGTAGGAAGTTTTAACACGTTTATTACCAAATGGCGATGATTACGCTTTGTCAAGTTGGTATACAATGCTATGACAAACAAAACAAATAAGACAATCAAATGTATGACGTGTGCTGAAACCTTTCAAGAAATTTACTTTCAACACGATGGGGCACCACCACACTTTGCCACTGCCGTCCACGAGTGTTTAAACGAAGATTTCCAATGGAAATTGACTGGTCGAAAGGCA
Organism: Anabrus simplex; assembly: GCF_040414725.1. Classification (NCBI taxonomy): domain Eukaryota; kingdom Metazoa; phylum Arthropoda; class Insecta; order Orthoptera; family Tettigoniidae; genus Anabrus; species Anabrus simplex. Next base: position 1,603,260,243 of record NC_090265.1, on the reverse strand, counting down.
GATATTGACATGCCTCCACGTTCACCAGATATCGCACGCATGGGGTGTCGTCAAGGACTCTGTTTATTCTGAAAACCCTCGAACCATTGCTGAAATAATAGACTACATACACAACACATGTCATGATTTGAACAGTGATACCACACTATGTCACAGAGTATGTAACAGTGTTCCAGAAAGACTTGGAAAAATGTATTCATGTAGACGGAAAATGAAAAATATAATTGAAACCATTTTGTAATGAAACATACACTGACTGACAGAGCAAATGCAACACCAAGAAGGAGTGGTTCGAAAGGGATGAAAGTTGGGGAAAAAACAGAGACCGCACGGACGAATAATTGATGTTTATTTCAAACCGATATGCAGGTTACACAATGCGCACGGCATCGACTCAGTAGGATGTAGGACCACCGCGAGCGGCGATGCACGCAGAAACACGTCGAGGTACAGAGTCAATAAGAGTGCGGATGGTGTCCTGAGGGATGGTTCTCCATTCTCTGTCAACCATTTGCCACAGTTGGTCGTCCGTACGAGGCTGGGGCAGAGTTTGCAAACGGCGTCCAATGAGATCCAACACGTGTTCTATTGGTGAGAGATCCGGAGAGTACGCTGGCCACGGAAGCATCTGTACACCTCGTAGAGCCTGTTGGGAGATGCGAGCAGTGTGTGGGCGGGCATCATCCTGCTGAAACAGAGCATTGGGCAGCCCCTGAAGGTAGGGGAGTGCCACCGGCCGCAGCACATGCTGCACGTAGCGGTGGGCATTTAACGTGCCTTGAATACGCACTAGAAGTGACGTGGAATCATACGCAATAGCGCCCCAATCCATGATGCCGCGTTGTCTAGCGGTAGGGCGCTCCACAGTTACTGCCGGATTTGACCTTTCTCCACGCCGACGCCACACTCGTCTGCGGTGACTATCACTGACAGAACAGAAGCGTGACTCATCGGAGAACACGACGTTCCGCCATTCCCTCATCCAAGTCGCTCTAGCCCGGCACCATGCCAGGCGTGCACGTCTATGCTGTGGAGTCAATGGAAGTCTTCTGAGCGGACGCCGGGAGTGCAGGCCTCCTTCAACCAATCGACGGGAAATTGTTCTGGTCGATATTGGAACAGCCAGGGTGTCTTGCACATGCTGAAGAATGGCGGTTGACGTGGCGTGCGGGGCTGCCACCGCTTGACACATGTCATGATTTGAACAGTGATACCACACTATGTCACAGAGTATGTAACAGTGTTCCAGAAAGACTTGGAAAAATGTATTCATGTAGACGGAAAATGAAAAATATAATTGAAACCATTTTGTAATGAAACATACACTGACTGACAGAGCAAATGCAACACCAAGAAGGAGTGGTTCGAAAGGGATGAAAGTTGGGGAAAAAACAGAGACCGCACGGACGAATAATTGATGTTTATTTCAAACCGATATGCAGGTTACACAATGCGCACGGCATCGACTCATTAGGATGTAGGACCACCGCGAGCGGCGATGCACGCAGAAACACGTCGAGGTACAGAGTCAATAAGAGTGCGGATGGTGTCCTGAGGGATGGTTCTCCATTCTCTGTCAACCATTTGCCACAGTTGGCCGTCCGTACGAGGCTGGGGCAGAGTTTGCAAACGGCGTCCAATGAGATCCAACACGTGTTCGATTGGTGAGAGATCCGGAGAGTACGCTGGCCACGGAAGCATCTGTACACCTCGTAGAGCCTGTTGGGAGATGCGAGCAGTGTGTGGGCGGGCATTATCCTGCTGAAACAGAGCATTGGGCAGCCCCTGAAGGTAGGGGAGTGCCACCGGCCGCAGCACATGCTGCACGTAGCGGTGGGCATTTAACGTGCCTTGAATACGCACTAGAAGTGACGTGGAATCATACGCAATAGCGCCCCAATCCATGATGCCGCGTTGTCTAGCGGTAGGGCGCTCCACAGTTACTGCCGGATTTGACCTTTCTCCACGCCGACGCCACACTCGTCTGCGGTGACTATCACTGACAGAACAGAAGCGTGACTCATCGGAGAACACGACGTTCCGCCATTCCCTCATCCAAGTCGCTCTAGCCCGGCACCATGCCAGGCGTGCACGTCTATGCTGTGGAGTCAATGGAAGTCTTCTGAGCGGACGCCGGGAGTGCAGGCCTCCTTCAACCAATCGACGGGAAATTGTTCTGGTCGATATTGGAACAGCCAGGGTGTCTTGCACATGCTGAAGAATGGCGGTTGACGTGGCGTGCGGGCTGCCACCGCTTGGCGGCGGATGCGCCGATCCTCGCGTGCTGACGTCACTCGGGCTGCGCCTCGACCCCTCGCACGTGCCACATGTCCCTGCGCCAACCATCTTCGCCACAGGCGCTGCACCGTGGACACATCCCTATGGGTATCGGCTGCGATTTGACGAAGCGACCAACCTGCCCTTCTCAGCCCGATCACCATACCCCTCGTAAAGTCGCACGTACACTGCAATTACTAATACTATCATAGATGTAAAATGAGCCGACGTTGTCCAGGTGGCGCGTACAATCCATTTCGATGGTACTTGAAAATTTCAGGATCGAGCAGCCCCTTTGATGATGTACGTCACGTATTGCCAAGCTTACGTAACACGGGTACAATGATGCAGACTTTGGAGAAGAGTGTCTTCTCCACTGCGACGCACGGTACATAGTGAACTTTCTGCCATACGAATATTATACAGTTTACTATTTGTCAGCAAAATGTCATGAACAACTACAAACCACTTTGCATGAAATTTAAGGGGAAGAACCCTATGTGTAATATTCGTCCAGAAGCGGTTCCAGTTGCATATCAGTATAGACTGCTGAATCCTGGGAGCTACATATTGGCTATGCTGCAGAAACATACAGATTGTTTTAGATGTCACGTTTTTATTCCTGAACGTTCGTGGTAGATAGCTCATTTCATATTTCAAATATCGTGCAGGAGGGGCGAATTTATTCGCATCATAGAAAGGGGGAGGTTTTGGCATCTGCTATAAACTGCACCACTGTTGGTGAAAATTTTGAGAATACGGATGACTTTCACCAATAAGAAAGTTTATGTGTCGATTGAGGAATAAGGCTGTCACATGATTCTTGGTATCCTTGAGTCCTAATACACCAGTAGGTCTTGACAGATTTAAAGTGCCACGATTCACACTTAGGATTGAACCTTGCCAGATGTACTATCCTATAGCAGATATTATCTTAATACCCGATACCAAGGGCAGAGGTAAGATTTGACCCATGTATCCTAGTTTGCTGATTATGTATTGAACCATTCCGTTCACGGTCAAAAAACGATAATACGCTGATAATTATGATATGTAAATGAGACCACAAAGAAAGGACATTAGATGGTATTTTATTGCGCAATAGTACCTAACATTGCGTGCTTTCCAAGAGAGCTTAGCGTCAGAAGTGAGGTGAAGTTCCCAGTATGATCATTAAAATGTATTAACCCAAGCGAACCACTTAGCTTATAGCGTGGGACGCTAGTAACTTCATGAGAAACCGCGGGGAAGCTTAACTTGGAGGGAAACAAAACTTATTGGATATTTCCGCCCACAAAGGAAATAGAGATATTAGGATATAATAATTTTTCTGCAAATTTTGATATGCCACATGACAGTAGTTGTAATCTCAATGAATTAATGAATAACTATCTCAAGCACCGTGAGATAATTTTCATCTCCGCGCGCACGCTTTCAAGTGGGCACACACGATGATCCCGCAAGCGTGGGTAATGCTCGTTCGTATATACAGCCCGCGAGAACCCTAGCTTCATTCACTGCGTGTATCGCTGACAGGAAGGTGTTCGTCTCACGGCAACTCAACGAAGAGAAGATAGCCTTTGTCTCCACGCATTGCAGTTTGAGACTGCATTGTCCTAGTGGCATGTAAGTAACAACCATCTGAGATGTAAATAGAAACTTTGTACAGCAATATTAGTGAATTGATTTTCTTTGGAAACATTTCTTTGCTAGTAATTACTCCACGCAAAGTTGTATGTAACAATCTGATGCTAACGTATTCTCAATTAGTGTTACAAGCTAGTGTATGCTCGGAAATACATCATTACTTCATACTTCATTACTTCGGTCAAGTGTAAGTTCCATTGCTACTGAGAATTGTGTGACGGTTTCATAAAGAAAAAACTAAAGGAGAGTCAAGATATTCAAGGGATTAAGTCAGAAGGCAAGAGGGACCCTAGGCATCGAAGTGAGAACACATTATAATACGGTTTTTCCTTGCAGTTTTCTCTAACATCACGAGTGTACCCGATACTGCCAATTCATCATGCTGTGGCAGTAGTACGAGCGGAACGACGGAACATCCTTCACCGCGGAGAGGCACGAGCAAGGACCCGCTAGCAGCGTACTTCCTATCCTGTCGAGGCACTGTCCACAACGAGGAGGCAGCGATCTATTCACCAGAACGAGTTCGAGCTGAACATCGAAGAGGATCATGATGTCACCGGTCACGAACCCCCGACTGCCGTCACTCATCAACAACATTAGCATGGCGTGCTAAATAATCAGGTCCGCAGGGGAATTTCTCTGATGCTATCACAGATGCAGGTCAGACCAAATCTAATTTCTCAGCATGAAGCAGAGATAGGCTAATGTCAGTAATTCAATAATGTAACAGTAGTATAATGGGAGAGTTCGGCCGCCACCTCCACCTCAGGCTCCCAGTGGCCACCTCCACCTCCACCTCAGCCAGAGGCCTCCCAGTGGCCACCTCCACCTCCACCTCAGCCAGAGGCCTCCCAGATGCCTCCTCCACCTCCACCTCAGCCAGAGGCCTCCCAGAGGTCTCCTCCACCTCCCGCGGGAAATTTGAATTTGTAAACAAAGCCACGTGCTTTTTGACAGACAACAACGCATCGCAAACCTCAGTACTGCCATCTTGACGGGCCTAAACCTCAGTAGTGCCAACTTAACCTAACTAGCGCGAGGTAAACAAAGCCACGTGCTTTTTGACAACCACGTGCTTTTTGACAGATTTGTAAACAAAGCCACGTGCTTTTTGACAGCTCTCATCGACAACAACGCATCGCAAACCTCAGTACTACCATCTTGACGGGCCTAAACCTTAGTGGTACCAACTTAACCTAACTAGCATGAGGTAAACAAAGCCACGTGTTTTTTGACAGCCACGTGCTTTTTGACAGATTTGTAAACAAAGCCACGTGCTTTTTGACAGACAACAACGCATCGCTAACCTCAGTACTACCATCTTGACGGGCCTAAACCTCAGTAGTACCAACTTAACCTAACTAGCGTGAGATAAACAAAGCCACGTGCTTTTTGACAGCCACGTGCTTTTTTGACAGCTGTCATCCGCCATCTTTAAACTACAGAGCACCGTGCTGCCCTCTTTCGTCACCTGTCATCGGCAGTGCTGCCATCTTGACGGGCCTAAACCTTAGTGCTACCAACTTAACCTCACTAGCTCGAGATAAACAAATCCACGTGCTTTTTGACAGCTACGTGCTTTTTTGATAGCTGTCATCCGCCATCTTTAATCTATAGAGCACAGTGCTGCCCTCTTTAGCTACTTACCTTTGAAATGTGGTGGCGGATAATTTGAAAAATGCTTTTCGACAAGCAGCCATCTTTAATCCAGAGAGAACAGTGCTGCCCTCTATGTGGTGGCGGCAAATTGAAAAATTCCACATGCTCTTGTTTGAAAACAAACTCACGTGCTTTTTTGACAGCTGTCATCTGCCATCTTTGAGCACAGTGCTGCCCTCTTTAGTTTGAAATGTGGTGGCGGTAAATTCCACGTGCTCTTGTTTGGAAACAAAGCCACGTGCTGCTGTCATCCGCCATCTTTAATCAACAGAGCACTGTGCTACTATCATGCGGGCAATTTCATCACCTGTCATCCGCCATCTTTAATCCACAGAACACCGTGCTGCCCTCTTTATGGCTACTACCTTAAGCACGTAGTAGCGGACAATTTGAAAAGTTCTGTTAGCTATCATCCGCCATCTTTAATCAAGAGAGCACCGTGCTGCCATCTTTAGCTAGATACCTTTGAAATGTGGTGGCGGCAAATTGAAAAATTCCACGTGCTCTTGTTTGGAAACAAACTCACGTGCTTTTTCGACAGCTACCATCCGCCATCTTTAATCAACAGAGCATAGTGCTGCCCTCTTTAGTTAGATACCTTTGAAATGTGATGGCGGCAAATTCCACGTGCTCTTGTTTGGTAAACATAGCCATGTGCTTTTTTGACAGCTGTCATCCGCCATCTTTAATACAGAGAGCACCGTGCTGCCCTCTTTATCGTAGTAGATGTAAATTCGTCACCTGTCATCCGCGGTGCTGCCATCTTTAGCTAGATACCTTTGAAAAGTGGTGGCGGATAATTTAAAAAGAAAAATTCTACAGCAGCCCTCTCTCGACGCTAATTGCATAAGATGGTGGCTATACATGACTCCTTAAGGGTGCTTACGCAAGATGGCTGCTATACACAGGTTCTTATGAGACGCCCTTGGGATGCTTGCGCAAGATGACAGTTATACATGGCTCCTTATGAGATACCCTAGGGATGCTTGCGCAAGATAGCGGCTGATCTTATGGGACGGCTTAAGGGTCCTTGGACAAGATGGCTTGAGACGCCCTAAGGATGCTTGCGCAAGATGGCGGACACAAGATGGCAGCTATACATAACTCCTTATGAGACGCTTTAAGGGTGCTTGCGCAAGATAGTTGCTACTCTTAGCTTAGAGGCTAACGTGTCGTGATAGTTCGATTCATTAAATTTAGGGCTTAAATGCAAAATGTTAAATATATCGAAAACGGTGCACCGTAGAGCAAAACGGACAAAATTTTTCTGCCTAATACCTAGGTTCGCAGTATGAGGAACAAGAAAATCATAGTCTAATGATGGGATCAACGGTTCGGTTCCTACTTAGGCCCTTTGGCATTTGCTCTGTTTTAGCTTGTATTGAAGCGAGTCTTCGTAACATGATCAGGTCTAGCTATGGTAGAGAGTATAACGTACCGTGCAGGTTCGATTCATTAAATTTGGAGGCTTAAATGCAAAATGTTAAATATCTCGAAAACGATGCATCGTAGAGCAAAACGGACAAAATTTTTCCGCCTAATACGTAGGTTCGTAGTATCAGGAACAAGAAAAAACATAGTCTAATGATGAGATCAACGGTTCGATTCCTACTTAAGCCCTTTGGCATTCGCAGCTATCTATTTCTACAAGATGGTGGCTGCTCTTATGAGAAACAAGATGCCTTGAGACGTCCTAGGGATGCTTACGCAAGATGGCAGACACAAAATGGTGACTATACATAGCTCCTTATGAGACGGCCTAGGGGTGCTCGCACAAGATGGCGGCTACTCTTATGAAGAAAGCTAGCTTAGAGGCTACTGCGCAAGATAACAGCTGCTGTTATGCATGTGGTGGAGGGCAATTTGAAATTCTATGTGCTTAATCAACAGAGCACCCTGCCGCCCTCTTTAGCTGAAATGTGGTGGTGGATAATTTGAAAAATTCTTTTGACAGCTATCATCTTTAAAAACAATGGCGACTATACATAGGCTGTTAAGGCCTTATCATTCTCCTCCTCCTCCTCCTCCTCCTCCTCCTCCCCCTCCTCTACCTCCTTCTCTACCTCCTCCTCCGCCTCTTATGTCAAGGCATAGCTTTATATCGAACAAGTTTAAACCTGCATCGCGAAGGCAAGCGTGTGCAGCGATAACATTATTGTGCATGTTTAGACTTTCGAAACATAAGAAGAGTAGAATCAAACGCTGTACTCGATACGGCATGTGATCAGAACATTGATTGATGCGTTCAGAAAACAAAATAAGTGATCAAGACTACAATCGAACAATGTACTCAATACATCATGTGTTTAGAATATGTCAGGGGATACGCTTGTTCTAAGAAGATCAGATTGAAACATAACAAGACTAGAATAGAACACTGTAATCGATGTTGTTAACTTCAACATGTGATCAGAACATTGATTGATGTGTTCAGAACACAAAATAAGTGATCATGACTAGAATCGAACACTGTACTCCATACAACATGTGATCAGAACATTGATCGATGTGTTCAGAACACGAAATAAGTGATCAAGACTAGAATCGAACACTGTACTCAATACAACATGTGTTTAGAACATGTTAGGGGGTACCCTTGTTCTAAGAAGATCAGAATGAAACATGACAAGACTAGAATCGAACACTGTAATCGATGTTGTTAACCTCAACATATGATCAGAACATTGTTTGATGTGTTCAGAGCAAAAGTACAATTTTGATGATTTGCTTAGTGTAAAATGAAAAACTATGGAAACACACTGTGCACATATCGCGTAGCTAACTCGCTCAGTAAGCAATATTGCAAAACTACAACTTCAATGATTTGCATAGTGTAAACATCAAAAACACACTGTACCCATACTGCGCAGCTAACTCGCTCGGTAAACGATATAGCCAAAGTATAACTTCAAATTATTTACCTTCCATCATTCGTCTTGTGTGTAAAAATTAGTCGAACAAGTTATCGCATAAACATGGCTGAAAAAAAATCGTGATAGGGTATGGAACCCAGGGGTTACATCTTATCAGAAGGGCAAAAAGGATGAAAGGACTCTTCCTCCTCCTTACCGCACATTCCTTGAAGGGCTAATTGGCTGAAGGGCTAATGGGCTAAAGGGCTAAAGGGCTAATGGGCTAAAGGGCTAATGGGCTAAAGGGCTAAAGGAGCAACAACCTCGTCGATCGCTATCAGCAAGAACGCTTGTACTTTGTTAAGTGTAGAAAATTAATCTTTATTTGTAAATGGTTTCATGTTCAGAACAAGGAATGGAAAATCCCCGAGGTGCGATGAGTTACGTTTTTCGAACTAGTGTTTGGAACACTGAACTTTTCAAGATGATAGCAGAGAGTTTAGCAATGTTCTGTTGTTGGATTTTAAATTCCGCGCTACAACATGCATAAGGTGGTAGCCTTGAGGTTTACCGCCGTAAAGATGGCAAGAGTGAGGTTAACAATGTTCTGTTGTTGGATTTTAAATTCCGCGCTACAACATGCATAAGGTGGCAGCCTTGAGGTTTACCGCCGTAAAGATGGCAAGAGTGAGGTTAACAATGTTCTGCTGTTGGATTTTAAATTCCGCGCTATAACATGCATAAGGTGGCAGCCTTGAGGTTTACCGCCGTAAAGATGGCAGCAGTGAGGTTAGCGACGCTCTATTGTCCTTCAAAGTGAGGTTAGGGTTCGTCAAGAAGACAGCTGTCAAAAAAGCACGTGGCTATCTTTACCAAACAAGAGCACGTGGTCGTGACGACACGGTGACGTAGTATGTTGCCTCAGCATGTAAAGTTCAATGTCTACACCTACGTAGTTAACACTCTGCTATGTTCACAAGATTTTTTACACATAACTATTCTTTATGCTTTAAGTTCATGCACATAGGCTATGCTAAGATAGCAGTACAAACACATGCGAACTTTGTACATTCTAATGGAATAAGTTTTGTACTGTGTGCATCATGGATACATGATGTGTGCACGCATTTAATCTTGACTATACGTAATGCTGCTGCTTTGTTTACAAGATTTTTATACATTGCTATTCTTTATGCTTTAAGTTCATGCACGCACAAGCGATACTCGTACGCTCTAGCAGGAGAAATTTAGTACGATATTCGATACATACATTATCGATAGGTGATGTGTACACGCTTTAGAACATAGCTCATCTTTATGCTTTAAGTTCGTGCACAGGGGTTTGGGATACACAAAAGCGATTCCTACATGCTCTAGCGGAAGAAGTCTAGTACAATAGTCGATGCATGTAAAATCGATAGGTTATGCTAAGATAGCAGCACACTTACATGATTTTAGCACAATCTAGTGGAAAAAGTTTAGTATGATAGTCGTTTCGTGCAAAATCATTAGGTAATGTGTAAACGCTTTGAAACAAGGCTATTCTTTGTACTTTAAGTTCATGTGTATGAGTTATGCTAAGATAGCAGCACAACCTAGCGGAAGAAGTTTTGTACGAGAGTCGATACATGCAAAGTCGATAGGTAATGTGTACACGCTTTGAAACATGGCTATTCTTTGTACCTTAAAGTTATACGTATAGGTTATGCTAAGATACCAGCACAATCTGGCGGAAGAAGTTCAGGGTGATCTGTACACGCTTTGAAACAAGGCTATTCTTTGTACTTTAAGTTCATGCGTCTTAGTTATGCTTGCGATATTCGATGCATGTAAAATCGATAGGTTATGCTAAGATAGCAGCACACTTACACGATTTTAGCACAATCTAGTGGAAGAAGTTTAGAACGAGAGTCGATGCTTGCAAAATCATTAGGTAATGTGTACACGCTTTGAAACAAGGCTATTCTTTGTACTTTAAGTTCATGCGTCTTAGTTATGCTAAGATAGCAGCACAATCTACCTGAAGAAGTTTTGCACGAGAGTCGATACATGCAAAATCGATAGTTGATGCGTACACGCTTTAAAACATGACTATTCATTGTACTTTAAGTTCATGGGTATAGGTTATGCTAAGATAGCAGCACAATCTAGCGGAATAAATTTAGTACGAGATTCGATGAATGCTAAATCAATAAGTAATGTGTACACGCTTTGAAACATGGCTATTCTTCGTACTTTAAGTTCATGTGTATAAGTTATGCTAAGATAGCAGCACAACCTAGCGGAAGAAGTTTAGTACGATATTTGTTGCATGCAAAGTCGATAGGTAATGTGTACACGCTTTGAAACATGGCTATTCTTTGTACCTTAAGGTCATGCGTATAGGTTACGCTAAGATAGCAGCACAATCTAGCGGAAGAAGTTTAGTACGAGAGTCGATGCTTGCAAAATCGATAGGTAATGTGTACACGTTTTGAGACATAGCTCTTCTTTGTTCTTTAAGTTCATGCGTCTTAGTTATGCTGAGATAGCAGCACAATCTACCTGCAGAAGTTTAGTACGAGAGTCGATACATGCAAATTCGATAGTTGATGTGTACACGCTTTGAAACATGACTATTCATTATACTTTAAGTTCATGGGTATAGGTTATGCTAAGATAGCAGCACAATCTAGCGGAAGAAATTTAGTACGATATTTGATGCATGCAAAATCAATAAGTAATGTGTACACGCTTTGAAACATGGCTATTCTTTGTACTTTAAGTTCATGTGTATAAGTTATGCTAAGATAGCAGCACAACCTAGCGGAAGAAGTTTAGTACGATATTTGTTGCATGCAAAGTCGATAGGTAATGTGTACACGCTTTGAAACATGGCTATTCTTTGTACCTTAAGGTCATGCGTATAGGTTACGCTAAGATAGCAGCACAATCTAGCGGAAGAAGTTTAGTACGAGAGTCGATGCTTGCAAAATCGATAGGTAATGTGTACACGTTTTGAGACATAGCTCTTCTTTGTTCTTTAAGTTCATGCGTCTTAGTTATGCTGAGATAGCAGCACAATCTACCTGCAGAAGTTTAGTACGAGAGTCGATACATGCAAATTCGATAGTTGATGTGTACACGCTTTGAAACATGACTATTCATTATACTTTAAGTTCATGGGTATAGGTTATGCTAAGATAGCAGCACAATCTAGCGGAAGAAATTTAGTACGATATTTGATGCATGCAAAATCAATAAGTAATGTGTACACGCTTTGAAACATGGCTATTCTTTGTACTTTAAGTTCATGTGTATAAGTTATGCTAAGATAGCAGCACAACCTAGCGGAAGAAGTTTAGTACGATATTTGTTGCATGCAAAGTCGATAGGTAATGTGTACACGCTTTGAAACATGGCTATTCTTTGTACCTTAAGGTCATGCGTATAGGTTACGCTAAGATAGCAGCACAATCTAGCGGAAGAAGTTTAGTACGAGAGTCGATGCTTGCAAAATCGATAGGTAATGTGTACACGTTTTGAGACATAGCTCTTCTTTGTTCTTTAAGTTCATGCGTCTTAGTTATGCTGAGATAGCAGCACAATCTACCTGCAGAAGTTTAGTACGAGAGTCGATACATGCAAATTCGATAGTTGATGTGTACACGCTTTGAAACATGACTATTCATTATACTTTAAGTTCATGGGTATAGGTTATGCTAAGATAGCAGCACAATCTAGCGGAAGAAATTTAGTACGATATTTGATGCATGCAAAATCAATAAGTAATGTGTACACGCTTTGAAACATGGCTATTCTTTGTACTTTAAGTTCATGTGTATAAGTTATGCTAAGATAGCAGCACAACCTAGCGGAAGAAGTTTAGTACGATATTTGTTGCATGCAAAGTCGATAGGTAATGTGTACACGCTTTGAAACATGGCTATTCTTTGTACCTTAAGGTCACGCGTATAGGTTATGCTAAGATAGGAGCACAATCTAGCGGAAGAAGTTTAGTACGATAGTCGATGTGTGCAAAATCGATAGGTGATGTGTACACGCTTTGAAACATGGCTATTCATTGTACTTTAATTTTATGGGTATAGGTTATGCTAAGATAGCAGCACGATCTAGCGGATGAAGTTTAGTTCGATGGTCGATGCATGTAAAATCGATAGGTCATGTGTACACGCTTTGAAACATAGCAATTCATACTGCTGCTCTGTTCCCAAGACTTTTAGCATAGCTAACCCTAATACTGCTCTTAACGACGTCGAGCTAAGGATTGATTACGTGACCGTGACGTCACGACCACGTGCTCTTGTTTGGTAAACATAGCCACGTGCTTTTTTGACAGCTGTCTTCTTGACGAACCCTAACCTCACTTTGAAGGACAATAGAGCGTCGCTAACCTCACTGCTGCCATCTTTACGGCGGTAAACCTCAAGGCTGCCACCTTATGCATGTTATAGCGCGGAATTTAAAATCCAACAGCAGAACATTGTTAACCTCACTCTTGCCATCTTTACGGCGGTAAACCTCAAGGCTGCCACCTTATGCATGTTGTAGCGCGGAATTTAAAATCCAACAACAGAACATTGTTAACCTCACTCTTGCCATCTTTACGGCGGTAAACCTCAAGGCTACCACCTTATGCATGTTGTAGCGCGGAATTTAAAATCCAACAACAGAACATTGCAAAACTCTCTGCTATCATCTTGAAAAGTTCAGTGTTCCAAACACTAGTTCGAAAAACGTAACTCATCGCACCTCGGGGATTTTCCATTCCTTGTTCTGAACATGAAACCATTTACAAATAAAGATTAATTTTCTACATTTAACAAAGTACAAGCGTTCTTGCTGATAGCGATCGACGAGGTTGTTGCTCCTTTAGCCCTTTAGCCCATTAGCCCTTTAGCCCATTAGCCCTTTAGCCCTTTAGCCCATTAGCCCTTCAGCCAATTAGCCCTTCAAGGAATGTGCGGTAAGGAGGAGGAAGAGTCCTTTCATCCTTTTTGCCCTTCTGATAAGATGTAACCCCTGGGTTCCATACCCTATCACGATTTTTTTCAGCCATGTTTATGCGATAACTTGTTCGACTGATTTTTACACACAAGACGAATGATGGAAGGTAAATAATTTGAAGTTATACTTTGGCTATATCGTTTACCGAGCGAGTTAGCTGCGCAGTATGGGTACAGTGTGTTTTTGATGTTTACACTATGCAAATCATTGAAGTTGTAGTTTTGCAATATTGCTTACTGAGCGAGTTAGCTACGCGATATGTGCACAGTGTGTTTCCATAGTTTTTGATTTTACACTAAGCAAATCATCAAAATTGTACTTTTGCTCTGAACACATCAAACAATGTTCTGATCATATGTTGAGGTTAACAACATCGATTACAGTGTTCGATTCTAGTCTTGTCATGTTTCATTCTGATCTTCTTAGAACAAGGGTAACCCCTAACATGTTCTAAACTCATGTTGTATTGAGTACAGTGTTCGATTCTAGTCTTGATCACTTATTTCGTGTTCTGAACACATCGATCAATGTTCTGATCACATGTTGTATGGAGTACAGTGTTCGATTCTAGTCATGATCACTTATTTTGTGTTCTGAACACATCAATCAATGTTCTGATCACATGTTGAAGTTAACAACATCGATTACAGTGTTCTATTCTAGTCTTGTTATGTTTCAATCTGATCTTCTTAGAACAAGCGTATCCCCTGACATATTCTAAACACATGATATATTGAATACATTGTTCGATTGTAGTCTTGATCACTTATTTTGTTTTCTGAACGCATCAATCAATGTTCTGATCACATGCCGTATCGAGTACAGCGTTTGATTCTACTCTTCTTATGTTTCGAAAGTCTAAACATGCACAATAATGTTATCGCTGCACACGCTTGCCTTCGCGATGCAGGTTTAAACTTGTTCGATATAAAGCTATGCCTTGACATAAGAGGCGGAGGAGGAGGTAGAGAAGGAGGTAGAGGAGGGGGAGGAGGAGGAGGAGGAGGAGGAGGAGGAGGAGAATGATAAGGCCTTAACAGCCTATGTATAGTCGCCATTGTTTTTAAAGATGATAGCTGTCAAAAGAATTTTTCAAATTATCCACCACCACATTTCAGCTAAAGAGGGCGGCAGGGTGCTCTGTTGATTAAGCACATAGAATTTCAAATTGCCCTCCACCACATGCATAACAGCAGCTGTTATCTTGCGCAGTAGCCTCTAAGCTAGCTTTCTTCATAAGAGTAGCCGCCATCTTGTGCGAGCACCCCTAGGCCGTCTCATAAGGAGCTATGTATAGTCACCATTTTGTGTCTGCCATCTTGCGTAAGCATCCCTAGGACGTCTCAAGGCATCTTGTTTCTCATAAGAGCAGCCACCATCTTGTAGAAATAGATAGCTGCGAATGCCAAAGGGCTTAAGTAGGAATCGAACCGTTGATCTCATCATTAGACTATGTTTTTTCTTGTTCCTGATACTACGAACCTACGTATTAGGCGGAAAAATTTTGTCCGTTTTGCTCTACGATGCATCGTTTTCGAGATATTTAACATTTTGCATTTAAGCCTCCAAATTTAATGAATCGAACCTGCACGGTACGTTATACTCTCTACCATAGCTAGACCTGATCATGTTACGAAGACTCGCTTCAATACAAGCTAAAACAGAGCAAATGCCAAAGGGCCTAAGTAGGAACCGAACCGTTGATCCCATCATTAGACTATGATTTTCTTGTTCCTCATACTGCGAACCTAGGTATTAGGCAGAAAAATTTTGTCCGTTTTGCTCTACGGTGCACCGTTTTCGATATATTTAACATTTTGCATTTAAGCCCTAAATTTAATGAATCGAACTATCACGACACGTTAGCCTCTAAGCTAAGAGTAGCAACTATCTTGCGCAAGCACCCTTAAAGCGTCTCATAAGGAGTTATGTATAGCTGCCATCTTGTGTCCGCCATCTTGCGCAAGCATCCTTAGGGCGTCTCAAGCCATCTTGTCCAAGGACCCTTAAGCCGTCCCATAAGATCAGCCGCTATCTTGCGCAAGCATCCCTAGGGTATCTCATAAGGAGCCATGTATAACTGTCATCTTGCGCAAGCATCCCAAGGGCGTCTCATAAGAACCTGTGTATAGCAGCCATCTTGCGTAAGCACCCTTAAGGAGTCATGTATAGCCACCATCTTATGCAATTAGCGTCGAGAGAGGGCTGCTGTAGAATTTTTCTTTTTAAATTATCCGCCACCACTTTTCAAAGGTATCTAGCTAAAGATGGCAGCACCGCGGATGACAGGTGACGAATTTACATCTACTACGATAAAGAGGGCAGCACGGTGCTCTCTGTATTAAAGATGGCGGATGACAGCTGTCAAAAAAGCACATGGCTATGTTTACCAAACAAGAGCACGTGGAATTTGCCGCCATCACATTTCAAAGGTATCTAACTAAAGAGGGCAGCACTATGCTCTGTTGATTAAAGATGGCGGATGGTAGCTGTCGAAAAAGCACGTGAGTTTGTTTCCAAACAAGAGCACGTGGAATTTTTCAATTTGCCGCCACCACATTTCAAAGGTATCTAGCTAAAGATGGCAGCACGGTGCTCTCTTGATTAAAGATGGCGGATGATAGCTAACAGAACTTTTCAAATTGTCCGCTACTACGTGCTTAAGGTAGTAGCCATAAAGAGGGCAGCACGGTGTTCTGTGGATTAAAGATGGCGGATGACAGGTGATGAAATTGCCCGCATGATAGTAGCACAGTGCTCTGTTGATTAAAGATGGCGGATGACAGCAGCACGTGGCTTTGTTTCCAAACAAGAGCACGTGGAATTTACCGCCACCACATTTCAAACTAAAGAGGGCAGCACTGTGCTCAAAGATGGCAGATGACAGCTGTCAAAAAAGCACGTGAGTTTGTTTTCAAACAAGAGCATGTGGAATTTTTCAATTTGCCGCCACCACATAGAGGGCAGCACTGTTCTCTCTGGATTAAAGATGGCTGCTTGTCGAAAAGCATTTTTCAAATTATCCGCCACCACATTTCAAAGGTAAGTAGCTAAAGAGGGCAGCACTGTGCTCTATAGATTAAAGATGGCGGATGACAGCTATCAAAAAAGCACGTAGCTGTCAAAAAGCACGTGGATTTGTTTATCTCGAGCTAGTGAGGTTAAGTTGGTAGCACTAAGGTTTAGGCCCGTCAAGATGGCAGCACTGCCGATGACAGGTGACGAAAGAGGGCAGCACGGTGCTCTGTAGTTTAAAGATGGCGGATGACAGCTGTCAAAAAAGCACGTGGCTGTCAAAAAGCACGTGGCTTTGTTTATCTCACGCTAGTTAGGTTAAGTTGGTACTACTGAGGTTTAGGCCCGTCAAGATGGTAGTACTGAGGTTAGCGATGCGTTGTTGTCTGTCAAAAAGCACGTGGCTTTGTTTACAAATCTGTCAAAAAGCACGTGGCTGTCAAAAAACACGTGGCTTTGTTTACCTCATGCTAGTTAGGTTAAGTTGGTACCACTAAGGTTTAGGCCCGTCAAGATGGTAGTACTGAGGTTTGCGATGCGTTGTTGTCGATGAGAGCTGTCAAAAAGCACGTGGCTTTGTTTACAAATCTGTCAAAAAGCACGTGGTTGTCAAAAAGCACGTGGCTTTGTTTACCTCGCGCTAGTTAGGTTAAGTTGGCACTACTGAGGTTTAGGCCCGTCAAGATGGCAGTACTGAGGTTTGCGATGCGTTGTTGTCTGTCAAAAAGCACGTGGCTTTGTTTACAAATTCAAATTTCCCGCGGGAGGTGGAGGAGACCTCTGGGAGGCCTCTGGCTGAGGTGGAGGTGGAGGAGGCATCTGGGAGGCCTCTGGCTGAGGTGGAGGTGGAGGTGGCCACTGGGAGGCCTCTGGCTGAGGTGGAGGTGGAGGTGGCCACTGGGAGCCTGAGGTGGAGGTGGCGGCCGAACTCTCCCATTATACTACTTGTAACTAAGGCCTTCCGCCAGTATGTAAATAGCAAATGTGTCCTCGGGCACTTATGCATAGATTTATGCCCCGGGACTCACACGTGTAAGATAGTTTAGTTATTGCATGCTATTGTTTCACATTTTATTTTCATTGGTGTCATAACTTGTTGTACATAATGTCTTCAGTCAAGGGAAATAAGGGTCGTATAATTTCATCTCCCAAAGACTTATGCAGTCACAGATTTTTATAGGCAGAACAAGATATTTAGGGACTAGCTAGATGCATGAGGCATGTGTAGACATTAGTGGTTTATTGTCAGAAGGAATATTATAAAATCTTCTATATTTTCTTTAATGCACATGGAATTTCGCATGAAATTGAGCTGGCCATGAATTTATGCAGAAATAAGTAAGAAATGAGATGTATGTTTGATAAGCCCAGAAACAATGGACAAAGCCCTTAATAGCCCAATGAATGCAGGCATAAGAATCAATTCATCAATCACTACTGATCTGCATTTAGGGCAGTCGCCCAGGTGGCAGATTCCCTATCTGTTGTTTTCCTAGCCTTTTCTTAAATTATCGCAAAGAAATTGGAAAATTATTGAACATTTCCCTTGGTAAGTTATTCCAATCCCTAACTCCCCTTCCTATAAACGAATATTTGCCCCAATTTGTCCTCTTGAATTCCAACTTTATCTTCATATTGTGATCTTTTAAAGACACCACTCAAACTTATTCGTTTACTGATGTCCTCCCACGCCATCTCTCCTCTGACAACTCGGAACATAGCATTTAATAGAGCAGCTCGTCTCCTTACTCCCAAATCTTCCCAGCCCAAATTTTGCAACATTTTTGTAACGCTACTCTTTTGTCGGAAATCACCCAGGACAAATCGAGCTGCTTTTCTTTGGATTTTTTCCAGTTCTTGAATCAAGTAATTCTAGTGAGGGTCCCATACACTGGAGCCATACTCTAGTTGGGGTCTCACCAGAGATTTATATGCCCTCTCCTTTACATCCTTACTACAACCCCTATATACCCTCATAACCATGTGCAGAGATCTGTACCCTTTATTAACAATCATATTTATGTGATTACCCTAATGAAGGTCTTTTCTTATATTAACACCTAGGTACTTACAATGATCCCCAAAAGGAACTTTCACCCCATCAACGCAGTAATTAAAACTGAGAGAACTTTTCCTATTTGTGAAACTCACAACCTGACTTTTAACCCCGTTTATCATCATACCATTGCCCACCGT
The DNA here is from genome assembly GCF_040414725.1 of Anabrus simplex. NCBI lineage: Eukaryota > Metazoa > Arthropoda > Insecta > Orthoptera > Tettigoniidae > Anabrus > Anabrus simplex. The sequence goes on along the minus strand of NC_090265.1, from coordinate 1,603,241,590 downwards.
CCATCTCACAACACTATCGAGGTCACCCTGTAGCCGCTCACAATCTTGTAACTTATTTATTACTCTGTACAGAATAACATCATCTGCAAACAGCCTTATCTCTGATTCCACTTCTTTACACATATCATTGATATATACAAGAAAACATAAAGGTCCAATAATATGCCTTGAGGAATTCCCCTCTTAATTATTACAGGGTCAGATAAAGCTTTGCCTACTTTAATTCTCTGAGTTCTATTTTCTAGAAATATAGGCACCCATTCAGTAACTCTTTTTTCTAGGCCAATTGCACTCATTTTTGTCAGTAGTCTTCCATGATCTACCCTATCAAATGCCTTGGATAGGACAATCGCAATACAGTCCATTTGGCCTCCTGAATCCCGGATATCTGTTATATCTTGCTGAAATCCTACAAGCTGAGCTTCAGTCGAATAACCTTTCCTAAACCCAAAGTGCCTTCTGTCAAACCAGTTACTAATTTCACAAACATGTCTAATATAATCAGAAAGAATGCCTTCCCAAAGCTTACATACAATGCATGTCAAACTGACTGGCCTGTAAAGTAAAATTTATACACGACTGCCTGTAGCATTAGTACGTGTATGTGGAGATTCATGATCTGTCTGCTCATTGTAAATAACGTATTTTCAATGTTGCGTTATAATTAAGGTTGTGATAGGGCTTTCTGTAGTCTTGAGTTCGATTCCCATACTGTAGATTTTGTATTGCATATTTTAGTTTAAGGGCGTGTGCTAACCCTAACTCCTGTGGCATAAATTCATTAGGGATAATTTTTTTATGTTATTTGTGTATGCGATTTAGCTATCCAGAAGTTCATTATTTGATTTTATTTTTTGGAGGTTAGCCTTACTCTGGTTGCTGCTACTTCGAAAGAGTGCAATGCTAGGGTTCTCCCACACCATGCCACGAACGTCGATCGAAGATATATTTTCTTAAAATTCATCAATAAGAAAGAATTAACATGTGTGTAAAATTTGATGATTAATTTATATCCAAGATATTAGACTCTCATTTTGTAATAAATCATGTTATTTAAGCGAATTTGCAGTTCACATTTTTCTTATTTTAGATTGTGTTAGTTTATAACCTGAACGTACAATTCCTCTTCATTTTTATGGTTACGCTGACCAATTTTCACCCACTTTCCCTATCTCCGATTGTGCTACGCCGTGCTGAAGAAGAGGATATACGAGTCACTTAAGCTATGTGCAACGGGTACTTACCGTTTGGTGAGTAATGTTGTCCACTATAATGTACTTGGTCGGATATCAGAATTTGCTTGACGGCGACCAGGGCATTATAGGGCAGAGTATATATTGATATTCTGAGTTCTCTCCATTCGTGGTAGATTCCCGTATTTTTCTCGCTATAACAGACCGCGTATCACATTCTCTGTTTTTCCCCAGTTATGCTGGATTATTTTCTTAATACTGTTAAAACAACTAAGTTCTAAATTTGTAACTCTTTCTGCACCGTTGCCGAGTTTAACGAAGATTTTTCACGTATATGGCTTGCTCCTAATTTTAGCAAACAGGATTTATTAACTTTTAGGTTTGCACTAGATATATTGCAGTAGACACTGATAGTTTCTTAAAGATCTTGTGTGTTCGTTCTGCGGTCCGCAATGATGGTGACATCATCAGCATAGGCAAGGATTTACATCATATCTCTGTCGTGTGAACAGGCTAAATTACTAGATAGTGATTCAAGAGATAGCACAAATTATAACATCGATAACGGACATCCTTGTTGTACTCCTGTTTTTATACTAATTGCCTTTGTGGAAAAAGCATCAAATTGGACATTCGTAGATTCTCCCTGCAAAACAGGTAGGATAGTACGGTTGTCTAGTCCCATTGCACGTAAAGGAGCAAATAGGTATGATTCACTCAGTTAAACGCATGATCGAAATCTAAAGATATTAGTTGTTTACACTGCCTTCGTATCTTACAATCACTGATAACATCTCTTATTGCACATACTGAGTGTATAATGCTTCTACTGGGAGCTCCACACGATTGGTGTGCACCTAAAGCATCGAACATAAGGAAGATCATTCACTGTTTAAGACATCGGGTGAGTAACTTGTAATCGAAGTTCAGCAGAGTAATTGGTCTGTAATCTTCTATACATTTAGGATTAGGCTTTTTTGGTACCAGTACAATTAATCCCTCTTTCAGGCGACTAATATTTGGTGTTGAATATAACACATCATTTAGGGCTATCGTAAGGTCTTCCTCGATAACTGGCTAAATTGTCTGGTAGAATTATCTTCCAAGGCCATCTACTCTAGGGGATATGTTAGGCAGACTTCGATGTATGGCTTTATTACTGTCTTCCTCTTGCAATTCTTTTTTTCATATGTGTCATTCTTTTGTTGACACAATTGTGTAAAGTAATGCTCAATTGTGTTCTTTATGATATTTACATCACCGGAAGACTCCCCACTTGACGATCATGTCAGTTTCGAAATATATTTTTGCTTTCCTCACTTATTCTCGCGAATGAGATGGTACAATGATGACATTTCAATAGTGTTATTTTTATGATCTCTTGCTCGTAATTTAAGTCCTTCATTCATCTCTATATATAATATGAGGAAAAGTGCTCTTTTTTTTTGATCCGGAGATATGTTGACGGGTTCTTAGTATCTTCCCTATACAGCTGACGCAAACACTAGTAAAGGAATTAGGATTTAGATTTATTTGTGGAGTATACTGCGCACTAAACTGTTTCATGAATTTTGGTTTAATAGGGCTTTGCATAAAATAATCACCACTCAAGTCTCGTTTTATAACGTGAAATATGTTTCCACCATAGTTGCCACTGCACAAAAACGATTCCTTCAGTTTTTCACTAATGAAAATATTCGTATTGAGTTTCCATACACGTCCTCCTCGAGCTACTCCCAGCTCTGATTGCTATTACATATATATATATATATATATATATATATATGCTGCATGATCCGAAAATTTGACGGAGCACACGTCTGCATTCCAAAAATATACTTGCAGACATACTGAGATACATACATTCGGTCTAATCTCGATGATCCAGTAGCGCAAAAATATGCATGGCCTGGGTTGGATGATATTTGTAATTTTCACGTGTCCATCAGTTTGAGCCCTTTCGTTAGGGTTGCTAATGCTATAGCGTTCTGAAAACTCCCACTCTGATCTCTGGCGTTGATAACTGCATTAAAATCCCAGCCAATAACCATTCGATCCCTATGATTTTTAATTAGATGTATGACAGCACTGGTATAGAAGTCATTTCGTTCCGCTCTCGTCTGGGAACCAGAAGGTGGATAAATATTTACAATTAGAATTCCTTTTATGTCGAAACTTATACCACGGGAAACAGGAATCACTACGGGATCTGTATGAGGAATTTTATCTTTATATATATAGCTGTACCTTTTGTGGTCTCCTTGATATTTACTATTCTTTCATACCCCAATAAATTAAATCATCTGCAGCAACCTCCTGTAACAATGCTATATCAACATCTTGCTCACGAATTACTTTCTTAAGAAGCTGCTGCTTGCTAACTATGTGTATACAGTTAATGTTTAAGGTTATTATAGTGTCCGTCAGTTGCATGAGGAATGTAACATTCATCTTGATACTGAACTTAACTGTCGAACCCTATGACGTGATAGACATTGCCAAACTACCGTCTTACAAAACAACAAGTTAAATTGTACAAGATCCACCTTTTCAATACAAGATATGTTGTTGATTAAAATTACAACCTCATTTACTTATGGTACCAGTTTCAACATCCATGGACATCATCAACAGCCAAATAGCGTCATTATACAAACATACATATTAAAGTTAAAATACACAAAATTGACCCTCGTAGTTAAAACTGTCTATAACTAGTTAAAATACAAAGCATATCTATGCTAAATGTCTAGGTTTGAATATGTAATTAGTACAACTTTGACAACTTGTCAGTCACAAATAAAATAAAAATTAAAGAAAACTGAGGCTGAGAAGCCTCGAAGAAAATAAATTCGAATCTTTAACAGTCTTAAAATTTTTAGATTTGGGTGGTTTGTACAGCACTGGCAGCCGACGTATGTAGAGAAATATATGCAAAGTGCGATGCGGTGATGTAAAAGAACGTTGAAAGAAGTGGATGATGTTACTCTGTGAGCCTGAAAACAATGCAAAGTCAGTAGATAATACATATGAAAACCATCTTCGTAAATACGATGTTATGTCGTATTGTACTGGAGCGATTGGATCTTGTGACCGGAACTGTGTGTTGAAGAAGTTAAAATATTCTCGATCCAATGCGGGCCTGTAGTATGGAGGCCAACCAAAGGTGAATCTCTTCATAAAGCTTTATTTTCTTGCCCCATTTCCACTATCCCAGTTTAACTCGTTTTTATCTTCAATACTACAAGCCCACATTGGATCGAGAATATTTTAATTTCTTCAACACACAGTTCCGGTCACAATATCTACTCGCTCCAGTACAATACAACATAACGTCGTATTTACGAAGATGGTTTTCATATGTATTATCTACTGACTTTGCATTGTTTTCAGGCTCACAGAGGAACATCATCCACTTCTTTCAACATTATTTAAAATTGCCGCTTCGCACTTTGCATACATTTCTCTACATACGTTGGCTGCAGTGCTGTACAAAGCACCCAAATCTAAAAATTTTAAGACTGACAAAGACTTCGAAATTATTTTCTGCGAGGCTTCTCAGGTTCAGTTTTTATTTTATATTTTATTTGCGACTAATAAGTTGTCAAACTTGTACTAATTATATATTCAAACCTGGATATTTAGCATAAATATGCTTTGTATTTTAATTTGTTGCAGATAGTTTTAACTATGAGGGTCAATTTTGTGTATTTTAACTTTAATGTGTATGTTTGTATAATGACCCTATTTGGCTGTTGATGATGTCCATGGATGTTGAAACCGGTACCATAAGTAAATGATCCTCATTTGATCAACAACATATCTTGTACTGAAAAGGTGGATCTTGTACAATTTAACTTATTGTTTTGTAATCTTTGTTCAATACTGAACAAACATGAAATTCTTGACTTTGAACTACCACGTCTCTCAGCTATCCTCCCTCCTTGTCTTCGAGGATCCTTTGGATTGATATGTAGTTGTACTGATTTATGTTCGCCCTCTTTTGTAGACTGATTAGGTTTTAGCTTTTTAACGATATTCTCTGGCGGAACAATTTCACTGGAGGGAATTTCACTAGTTTCGTTAAGCAGTGTATGATGCGAGGGTTCAAAGTCATCTGACCACAGCTGTTCAGGAGTCTGAGTATGATGTGTCAAAATTTCGGTGGTGTTACTATCATCGGTATCTAGTTCCAAACCTTCGTGAGGAGGATTGATAATGTTGAGGTTACCAGAACTATTTAACTTGTTTGCCAACAAACTGGTTACGTCAAAGTCTATATTTGCGAGTTCAGAATTAATAATTCCGTTTCCTGTCGTAAATTTAGTTGCATATGTTTTAGGGTGGGATGAGTGTTCTTGAACTTGAATGTGATCCGTAGATTTCTCCAGTCCTACACTTTCGGAATGAGCTGGTTGTGGTCCGGCTCCATGGCTAAATGGTTAGCGAGCTAGCCTTTAATCACAGGGGTCCCGGGTTCAATTACCTGCAGGGTCGAGAATTTTAACCTTAATTGGTTAATTTTGCTGGCACGGGGGTTGGGTATGTGTCGTCTTCATCAAAATTCCATCCTCATCACGACGCGCAAGTCGCCTCAAGTCAAAAGACCTGCATCTGGCAAGCCGAACTTGTCCTCGGACACTCACGGCACGAAAAACCGTACGCCATTTAATTTCAGCTGGTTGTGGATCTATTCCTGGTCCATTCACTTCGACTGACTTGCCTTGGTCATGTGTTTCAAGGATTTTTGGTAGAAGATGTATCTCCGCTTGCATTGTGATAACCTGAACTTCATTTGTGACTCGGTCTAGTCTGTTCATGTTCTGACTCAAGACCCATAATCTGTTGTGATTCCTGCTATTTGCTCCTGCCTGTGTTTGCAACTGTGTCGCTCGCGAGAGATGGGGCAGTAAAGTTCCCTGCAACTAGGTGACTCATCAGCCTAGGTCCTGTTTCACCGGTCGAATTTGTTCCTCACATTGCCGGGCAGTCTTGAAGGAGATGGTTATTGTCACTATAATAATAACAAGTTTTTGATTGTCCTCCATAAATTACCTGAGCTATATATCCATTAATTGTCACTATTGTCGGGATAGCACTTTTAATTCGATACGCATAGCTCTAATTCCAATACAAAACACATTAAATGCACATATATATATATATATATATATATATATATATATATATATATATATATATAAGAAAACATAAAGGTACAATAATACTGCCTTGAGGAATTCCCCTCTAAAGTATTATAGGAGAAGAAAAAGCTTCACCTACTCTAATTCTCTGAGTTCTATTTCTAGAAACAGGGCCACCCGTTCAGTCACTCTTTTGTCAAGTCCAATTGCACTCATTTTTGCCGGTAGTCTCCCATGATCTATCCTAGACAGGTCAATCACGGTACAGTCCAATTGACATCCTGAATCCAGGATATCCGCTATATCTTGGTGGAATCCTGCAAGTTGGGCTTCAGTGGAATAACCTTTGCTAAACCCAAACTGGCTCCTATCAAACCAGTTATTAATTTCGCAAACATGTGTTATATAATAAGAAAGAATGCTTTCCCAAGGCTTACATTGCAATGCATGTCAAACTGCCTGGCCTGTAAACCCTTTACTTTATATACAGAGGCTACTATAGCAACTCTCTATTCATTTGGTAAAGTTCCTTCATGCGAACAATAATCAAACATGTACTTCAGATATGGTATTATATCCCACATATTTGGGATCTTTCTTTCCCAAGCGAATTGTAGGTTGAGATATTGAGCTAATTCAAATGAATGGCACGGCGGAATACGAAATGAGGTTAGACTGTGATTGATGGTAGAATAATATCTGAATGTTTGGCACATCCTTTCGTTTACTATACTAGTGGATGGTTAATGAAAGGTATATTTATCATCTTTATGTTTGCTAATATTGCAGATGAGTTTTTGTATAGGAGAAATAGATGAATATTTAATTTCTAACAACATTTTTGAAGAATGACAATAATATATAGCCATATTGTTTGTTTGTCCAACCCTTGTCCCGTTTCCCCACGGGGTCGGGTATGAGGTGAGATGAATTTGTCGTGGCGGTTTTTTTATGACCGGATGCCCTTCCTGACGTCAACCTCGAGTTAATGAGAGATGAAATGAATGACGTGATATATGAGAGTAGGGAGAGGGTGAAACCCGGTGCCGGCACATAGCCTACTCCTGTCGAATAGCACCAAGGGGTCTGCTCAAGGCTTAACGTCCCCATCCGACGGACGAATCACCATCAACAGCGTCATATGCCCTCACTCCATATGAGCACTGCGGAGAGGTTTGGAATTTAATCCAGGCTTTTGGCACGCAATCTAGTGATTAGAAATGGTATACCACCACCTCCCCTACCCTGCCGGCCAACATTCTGATGGTGAAATTTTTTTCGACCAACGGGACACGAACCGGCTAACCTCGGTCTTAGACCGTTTTTAGACTTCAGCGCCTTAACGATCATGGCCACCAGGCGGGCTAATATATAGCCATATTAAGGAAACTTATTAAATATCTCGCTCGGATCTCACAAGTGAAACACGAAGTCATAAGAAACCAATTATGAAATTTCCCAAATAATAAAGAGAATAAGGATGAAGATCTTGTATAGGGGCGTTAGGAATATTAAATATGAATGAAATTAGATGAAAACCAACTAATCTACGTGAATCATATTTTCAGTGGGGCATCTTTTTCATCATAAGACTTCATTTATTTCAACAGAGGAGTCAAAGTGTGATTTAGATGTTACAAGATGGTGTTAAATAATCCAATGTTACGAAGTTCAGTGTTGAATGGATGAGTTATTATCAAGAGGAAGATCTCATTTCAATTGTGATTCATTGCCAGATAGAAATGTAAGATATGTTTGATTTTGAATAAAAGCACATTTTTCTTTTCTCGTGTTAACAGAAGTTATTTTTCCTTCAGATTAGCATGCTAATAAATTAGTATAATGATAAGTTGTATTTATTATTTATGAAAAATAGGATAAGATATGCAGAGTTGAGGTCACATATTCTTTTGCGTTAAGATTTATTCATAATGTCGAATGGAAACGTCCACCTACAGAATTGGTTTATTGAACAAAACTTAGAGGACTAAAAGACGATCTTTCTAGAACCTACGGTGAATAAGTAGAATATTGATGAAATAATTTTTCCCTGAGACGCTACTGCGATTATCTACACTCCTACTTGGACGCAGATGGGGTAGAGTACCATTTCACCATTGACTTTTATTCCCTTTGTCTTCTCCTTCATGATATGAATAGCTTCCTCAATGAACATATTAAGTGAATACGGTGATAGGGGACAACATTGTCTAACTCCTTTTCTAATCCTGGCCTTTTCTTCTACCTGATTAATGTTTATTTCTGTGCTTTGGTTCAGATACAGTCGATTAATCCTTCTTCTATCCTTCCAGTCATATCCTGTTTTCTTCATGGTTCTAAACAGTAGTTCCCAGCTCACATTGTCGAAAGCTTTTTTCTAAGTCAATGAAGATAAGATCAGTTGTTCTATTCATTTCCATCCTTCGCTCCAATAACATGCGTGAGGCCAGAATTGCTTCTCTTATTCCTCTGCCTTCTCTAAACCCAAATTGGTATTCTCCAACATACTTATCTACTTTTCCTTTTATTCTATTCTTGACTATGTTAATGAGTATCTTGGAGGCATGCGTTGATATTGATGATGTTCTATAACTGGTGCAGTCAACTGCTCTTCCTATTTTAGGAATAGTAATGGTTCCGCATTGTGTAAAGTCTTCTGGCACGATTCTTCTTTCCTAGCATTCCTTTATTACTCTGAATAATTGGTCTCTCATATTGATACTTAAATTTTTCAGTAATTCTGCTGGGATGTCATCAACACCGGTTGCTTTTCCTTTTTTCAGACTCCGAAGGGCATGTTCAAATTCATGTCTCAATGATTCGAGGACCGTGCATTTCTCTTCCACACTAATTGATGTCTTCAATTAGATTAGTTTCGTTCTTAAAGTCCTTATATTCGTACAGTTCTTCTATGTATTCTTTCCAGCGAGCACATATCTTATTGTTGTCAACCAGTATTATTCATTCTTTATTTTTAACTATTGCAGATTTGGTTCTATTTTTGTACTGAAGGACACTGTTCTTATAAACTTGATCCTGTTTTCCTTTTTTATATCTTTGTCTATCATTTCAGCAATGCTTTTGGTCCATTTCTCTTTTTTCTTCTCTGCATTTGGTTGAGATCTAATTTTTAATCCTTTTGTAGTCATCTACATTGTTTTCCTTTCTGGGATTATTCCTTTCTTGAATTAGGTTTAGTATTTATTCTCATCAAGGATTTCTGGGCTCCAATTTCCTTTTTCCTGAAAGCTCATTTGTTGCTTCAATGATCCTCATCTTGATGTTATTCCACTGCATTGACTCATCACTTCCATTATCTACTTTATTGGTTCGTTCTTCAAAACATGCATTAAGAGATTATACCTGAAAAGATACGTAATTAATTGATAAAACATTTATTAACGGATTACACCTGAAAATATGCCACTAATATATTCAGGTGAAATCTGTTAATAAATGTTTTCTTCTTCAGGTATTTCATAAATTTATGTTGTACTGAATTGGTTTCAACAGTCTGAAGAACCTTACACATAAATTGTCACTTGCTAGTAAAAGGTCAACCATAGAGCGTATGTTCACAGGAATGTTTTGTGTTGTTTTGGGATGTACTAAACACGCCTCGATTTACTTCCCACATTTTAGGAACATCCTGCAGTTAGGATTTCAGTAAGCAGTAGACAGTTAGTAACTGCTCTCACCACGGTATAACGAGTTATAACTGAGGAATTCACATTTTATACTCAACGAGTACACATCGTATTCACAAATGAGAAAACCAGCATTAGTGTGAAGATTTTTGGAGATTTTTCTTTGCCACCCATTCAGCCAAGTACGGATTTTAGCTATACCTCGAATCATTCAGCTCTTTTCGAGGTAACATTTTTAGCTGGACATAAATTATCTTGCTGGTATTATCCTCTGATTCCCTCTAAAGAACGTGAATTTGGTCTGAAAAATTCATTATTTCCACTCATCTTTGGAAGCATGAAATGCTTTTCAAGGGAAGAACTTCTCGCAATAAGGAAAAATATTTTGTTCTCACGACTGCATTTTATTTGAAAAAGTTCATCAGATTTCTTTACAAGTTGTATTACGTCGCACCGACACAGATAGGTCGTATAGGGACGATGGGACAGGAAAGGGCTAGGAGTGGGAAGGAAGCGACCGTGGCCTAAATTAAGGTACAGTCCCAGCATTTGCCTGCTGTAAAGTGGGAAACCTTACCGAGCTCGATAGCTGCAGTCGCTTAAGTGCGGCCAGTATCCAGTAATCGGGAGATAGTGGGTTCGAGCCCCACTGTCGGCAGCCCTGAAGATGGTTTTCCGTGGTTTCCCATTTTCACATCAGGCAAATGCCGGGGCTGTACCTTAATTAAGGCCACGGCCACTTCCTTCCCATTCCTAGGCCTTTCCCGTCCAATCGTCGCCATAAGACCTACTGTGTCGGTGCGACGTAAAACAAATAGCAAAAAAAAGGGAAACCACGGAAAAGAATCTTCAGGTTTGCCGACAGTGGGATTCGAACCCACTACCTCCCTAATACCGGATACTGACCGCACTTAAGCGACTGCAGCTATCGAGGTCGGTCAACAGATCAGATTATTATGTAGTGTCGAGGCGTAATTATACTACATGTCAAAGATATGTTAACTAAATAAGAAACTGGCAAACGAGCACCGATGGACAACCAAACCCACTATCAGTGGTTTCCACGTCCGATGCTCTTCCGATTGACTTATGGTAGCCTTAGTCCTTCTTGTTCTTTCGGCAGTAATATGAATTTTGCCAGTACGGCAGTCAACTTCAAATACTGTCCCTGTAATATGAAGGTTGTAAATAAATTAATGGTGGCAGCGTAGTCCAGACACTCACAGGAGGTCGGGCATGTGCAAATAGGAAATGCGAGAGGTCAGGTGGCGCTGCTGTCGATGTGTAATGTGCTTATGACGGGCATCCAGTTGGGAGTGCTGTTGCTGTGTGGCGTTGAAGTGAAGAGTGTCGATTTTGCTGCTCTAAATCATGTTTTCAAAAGGTGATCAGCGGTCGTGTATTAAAATAGCAAACATGCATCAGAGTCTTACTGAAGATTACTTGAAACCTGTGGCGTGAATAGATTACCGTGTAGGACGGTTACACAATGGGTCAAGGCATTTCGTGTGGGTCGGAATGCGACTGTGGATTTGCAACGCACAGGTCGGCCATCGATTCCTCAAGATCAGATAGACGCCATGAGTAGTCGCGCTTCCGTAGACAAGCGATGGACTGTCCGGGAATTATCAGTAGAGTTTGTCTCAGTCAACAAACGGTGTAGCACATACTGACGAAATGTTTTAACATGAGAAAAATTGCGTCACGTTGGGTTCCTCATCAAAATCTACGTCAGCTATGCGGTGCCAACTTCCACGTTTATTGCGAAACGAACGCACTATCGCGTTGTATGACAACGTACGTTGTGATGTAGCAAACTATGTCAAGCTCTTATTGCAACGGTGGCATCGGAAGGTCTTGAAACACCCTCCGTGCTCACCAGACATGAGCCCTTGTGACTTCGACCTGTTTCCGAATTTGAGGGAATGCCTCCGAGGTGCAGATTTCCTGACGTGGCATCTATACTCCGCGCAGTGGGGCGCTCCATCCCTGTCATCAACATAGAACGCCTTGCCGACATTCCCCTACGGCTTCCCAACCTTTGGGAAAAGGTAGTATGCCGTGCACTTGACTACATTGAGGGAATGTAATGCAATTGTACATGTTAGTTCATTAAATAGTGTGTTCTATCAATATTAGCACTACTGTATGCACAGCCCTCGCATATGCCTACATCTACAGGAATATGTTCTGGTACTTACGTATCAGTTTTACTTTTGATGGAGATATTCTTGTATGCAATTAGCATGTAGATCAACTTAAAAATATGAACAGCATTCAGTATGAAACACTATATGCAGGATTCTGAAGGGAACATTTTGGTGGCACAGTACTAAAATAGCACTATCGCACACTACTCCATTGAAGGTAATATTAATGTCATTCAGAATTCTCAGTTATTGTTCTGATCTACCTGATTGTATTTGCCTGATGTCAACACGAAATATATATATTTTTGGAACTGAACAAGTCTCGATTGGACAACTGGAAAAAAAAGTGTGCTCAAATTCTAGTTTTGATCATCATAGAGCAGTTTTCCATTTCTTCACCGAATGAGGCCTGTGTAGCCAAGAAAGAATCCCATTGAATTGTGAAGTGTTGCTAGGCCAATTCGAGCCTGGACATAAAAAAATATGTTTGTATGTCTTGGTTCTCCAAATGGAATGCTGACTGAAGATCATCTATCGTACGTATGTGACTCAATCGTGGAATCTTTCGAAGGCACGTATGTCGCACTGAAGTTACTGATACTCCCTGCTGTTCACGCGATAATCAGTTAATTCAAGACTTAAATCACATTCCCGTTGAGTCTGACCACTATGAAGGGCAATGACGATCGGTTTACAACACCTTGGGTGTGTTGGTATTCCAGTTTCCAGTTAACATTCAGTGATTAATTTCCTCAAACAACCTTCAGTTTTATAATACCATTGCTTCTTTCCCAAGACAGTTTGAGAACTGTTAAGTGCTATAATTTACATTTGTAAATCAATTTTCAAGGATTTCTTATTTAATGTTGTCAGAACGTTGCAAGGACTATTTTTGACAGAAGACTTTAATTTGATCAGTGAATCACAAGTATGTTTTTAAAGGTGTTGTTCTGTTTTGTGTGTATTTAATTTTTTTCGATTTTGTTAAGCCGTTATTGTGTAATTGTACAAGTTGTGGGTTACTGATTCCATGGCTCCTTGGAGTTCGAAGCCAAAATTTAATTTAAAGGAAACGATGTTTTTGTTGCCTTTAGAATGAACATACATACATTATCATTATAGACTGTTATGCCTTTCAACGTTCAGTCTGCAAGCCTCTGTGAATTTAATAAACGTCACCACAATCCTCGATTTGCAACTAGTGTTGTGGCCTCATTTAGTTCTATACCTCTTATCTTTAAATCGCTAGAAACCGAGTCTAACCATCGTCGTCTTGGTCTACCTCAACTTCTCTTACCCTCCATAGCAGAGTCCATTAATCTCCTAGGTAACCTATCCTCCTCCATTCGCCTCACATGACCCCACCACCGAAGCCGGTTTATGCGTACAGCTTCATCCATCGAGTTCATTCCTAAATTAGCCTTTATCTCCTCATTCCGAGTACCCTCCTGCCATTGTTCCCACCTGTTTGTACCAGCAATCATTCTTGCTACTTTCATGTCTGTTACTTCTAACTTATGAATAAGATATCCTGAGTCCACCCAGCTTTCGCTCCCGTAAAGCAAAGTTGGTCTGAAAACAGACCGATGTAAAGATAGTTTCGTCTGGGAGCTCACTTCCTTCTTACAGAATAATGTTGATCGCAGCTGCGAGCTCACTGCATTAGCTTTACGACACCTTGATTGAATCTCACTTACTATATTACCATCCTGGGAGAACACACAACCTAAATACTTGAAATTATCGACCTGTTCTAGCTTTGTATCACCGATCTGACATTCAATTCTGTTGAATTTCTTACCTACTGACATCAATTTAGTCTTCAAGAGGCTAATTTTCATACCATACTCATTGTACCTATTTTCTAGTTCCAAGATATTAGACTGTAGGCTTTCGGCACAATCTGCCATTAAGACCAAATCATCAGCATAGGCCAGACTGCTTACTACATTTCCACCCAACTGAATCCCTCCCTGCCATTTTATACCTTTCAGCAGATGATCCATGTAAACTACGAACAGCAAAGGTGAAAGATTACAGCCTTTGCTAACCCCTGTAAGTACCCTGAACCAAGAACTCATTCTACCATCAATTCTCACTGAAGCCCAATTGTCAACATAAATGCCTTTGATTGATTTTAATAATCTGCCTTTAATTCCATAGTCCCCCAGTATGGCGAACATTTCCCTCGGTACCCTGTCATATGCTTTCTCTAGATCTACAAAACATAAACACAACTGCCTATTCCTCTCGTAGCATTTTTCAATTACCTGGCGCATACTGAAAATCTGATCCTGACAGCCTCTCTGTGGTCTAAAACCACACTGGTTTTCATCCAGCTTCCTCTCAACGACTGATCGCTCCCTCCCTTCCAAGATGCCAGTGAATACTTTGCCTGGTATACTAATCAATGAGATACTGCACCCGTCCACCTCCCGAGTCCCAGACTAGCATTTATCTCAGGGGTGTCGGTTCATTATTTAAGTCATCAAATATAAATATAGCGGCATAAATAGAACACGGGAATGAACGGAGCAATATAAAATTAAAAATGGGGAAGGCTCGATTGTAAACTTGAATTTAAGGACTCCATGATAGGACTAGGAAGTGACTGTTAACTTTAAAAAGGGCATCATCTAACTACAATAAAAAGATTATGAGAATGGTTTCCTTTGAAATAATTGCCAGAAAGAGCAGTTTATTACGCCATCCGACGTACGAAACTTTGATACATTTGGCAACGATATTTAAATTTTCCACACATGTTACATCAACAAATCACTTCCTACACCGCAAGTGGTATCAATATCGTGCTGGGTTGCTTCTGAAATAAAATGACATTTTGAGGTATAATTTACGGATCGATTCCATTTGAATCGAACCGTTGTTCAAGGATATAGCTTCCTTCTATCGGGAGCCCGAGCATAACCCATGTTACGGTCGGCTTCCCGATTTAACTAAGATGATGTACTCCGGCTATATACATTTTTCCGAGACCGGTACTCGGACTGGGTAATGTTTCTCGTGAATTACGAAAATTTGATTCCACGGACAGTTCCTATCTTACGATGTCCAGCTGATGCCATACCACTGAATTAGCATTTACATTTTATTTACACGTGATCTGAAATGTTACAAAGTAGCCTCAGTAGACTACTGCCACAGATGAGATAACGAGAAGCGATGGGAAATACCGTGCGGAAACCGTACGATAACGAGTTCACAAATGACTAATATTTATCACTCTTATTATTCAAACATACGAATCGAGGGATGTTGTCACCAATTAATTAATTAACTATCGTCAGAAATAGTCATTTATCCCCGAAATTATCATCCTCGAAATTATTATTATTATTATTATTATTATTATTATTCAACGGTTCCTGGCACTGCCACGTTTGATTAATATCGTCATTATTATGTGGGATGCAAACACAAATGGTTATTAATGTTATTATTATATCCCTCTTGTGGTTATTATTATTATTATTATTGAATAGGTGACATAAGTTATTATTATTATTATTATTAACGTCACTCAAGATATTATTATTATTAATGAACCGGTCACTTCCGCCAAAATGCATTAAGATATCGGTCGCAATTATAATTATTTCACTGATCAACCAACGTCATCATTATTGTTATTATTATGACAATTATTATTACACTGACCGCGATGATTTAACATCGTCCTTACATTGTTATTATTATTATCGGTTGCATATTATCATTTAGATTCCCGTTTAACATCTTTATCAACGCTCATTTAAGTAAGGCGGTCCAATCATTTATCTGCAATATTTATTATTATTATTATCACGACATCATGATTGTCATCGCTCGTCATCACAATGATTACAATATCCGATCATTTATGTGGAATCTGAACTCTCATTATCCTTAGATCCGTAGTATCTCGACGAATAGCTGTGCAGTCTATTTATTTCGTACATGCTGTCACGGGTCCGAATTCTACCCGCTACGTAACTCAGTATTTCTCTGTGACACTGCCCGTACATTTTACACTCATTTCAATATCCTAAGTGTCTCTCGTACGGAATTTATTTCCCTTTCTATCTCAATATTCCTTGATTCATTTATTTCTCACAGAATTATCAACTGACTTATTTATTCACTTCTGACATCGTACGACCTTTTATTATCTGACTGCAGATTCTTTAACATTTTCTATCTCATTTTGATCTACGCCTTAGTTCGTTCTCCACAAATAATCGTAACATCTTGAAATTATATTTACCAAAATTTGACAATCATGGTTTCGTAATATTAGTCCAACGAGTTCCGGCTAATGAATTGCAAATTTAAGACACGACATTTATACGTAAAAAAATATTGGACAGTAATTTAAACCACACGTTCATTAACATGTACGGATTATTAGCACCGATCTTAAATTTCAATATTATTAATTTATCAAGTTAAATTACCACACACTTTAATTCCGAATTAAAAACGACATCCCGTCATTAAATGATTTCCGACAAACACAACACCTGATCACTTAAATTTATTATTACGCATTGATCACTAAAAATTTCCAATATCTCATGAATTATTATTATTTCAAAATTATATAAAAAAATTCTTCGAAAAAAGTAGTTTTATTTATATTTATTATTATTATTAATTTTAAAAATAATTAATTTTCGCCTGTTACACGGTAGTCCACTCTTAATATGCTTAACGCATAACCCCTTTAACAAATCCGATTTATTCTGGCACTAATCAATCCAGATATGATTTACTTGGAAAATTATTATTATAATCGCTTCTCATAAATTTGAACAACTTCACTTTGAAAATATGAACATACTAATCACAACAAAACACAACTGGTATGGCGAAGCTGGATTTTCCTTCAGTGTCATTACATAGCTCGTTAAAATGACAAAACAGAAAAGCACATATCGGGTCTATTTAACTATCATAACCAAAATCAAATATAAAGAAAATTATTGACTACAAAGAAATATGAATGCATGCATGACTTAACGTACTACCCTATATCTACAAAATTTACATTTACAACAAACTGAATACATAAAAGACCCGATTATTTACATTGTTATATTTACTACTGTCCGTGCTACAAATTTAGGATGGGGTCGTTAAGCGACTCATCTTGTTACAGAAGGTAACCAAGTCTAATCAAATTATTCCCATTTTTCCCATCACGATAACATTTCCCAAATATTATTTACAGTTTAGTACTCATCTTAGTTATCGGTATTCCATTACAGCTTTGCAGATGAGAGGCTCCTTTCGGCCCCTCTCTGCATTTTACTCCTCCATTCTTGATGGCGTAGTTCCACAAAAGATTTCCTGGCACATTACCATTTTACACTGATACCTTAATTATCACCAAAACTTCACCATTGACAACGTTAACACTGAATACTTTAACTTTTATACAACAAATTAATATCCTAGACCCAGAAATTTAATATTTACACTATTTTAATCTTCATCCAATTACCGCACAATGGACCTGCACACGTACGACGAGGTGTCAAATTTTACGCCCGTCGCGATTTATGTCGTCCGACGCGATACGCCCGTTTCGTACGGCACTCTTGAAGTGTTCATGATAGCGGTTCGATATTGCAAAGTACAGGCTATTATTCCCTTAAAGTACTGTTCGTCACACAGTCTGTTATGTACGTACTTATTGTGGTACAATTTATATTACTCTCTTGCAGTACAATTAATTTACTTCACTGATATTTATAACTGACAAACACTGTCCTACGTTAACTATTTCCAGTTCATGTTGCTTGAGCACGATCACATTTTACAAACACTGGCGGATGCTCGCGCCATTAAATGTTGAGTTACTGTATGCCCGTAAAATTCGAAGTTAGCTGCGACCGACGGTTCACCTCCAGAGATTCATTTCAAGTGTGTTGGCGAGGATCCCTTGTCCCGTATATATGGATGAAGCTTTCTCCCGCGGATTCATTGACGTCATACCCCTGAGGGAGGGGGTGGAATTTTAATATCGGTACTTGCACTCCGAATTGGACGTTAAAATTTATATCAAATTAATCCACTCCGCTAGCATATCTGCTGGATTAAATGCGAACTCCTGGTGATCACAGATTTAGGAGATACGGGTGGATTTATCTCCTCACATTTCGCGCCTTCGGAAGCGTCCCTTACAACGTGGTCTTCGTCCAGCCAATGAGATTCAAGCTGTCTGGTTTCCAAGAAATCCAGCCTTCAATTTATTTAATTTGCCAATAATTATTGATTATTTTTCCATGCGTGACATCTAATAAATTCATTACATCGATCCGTGTACTCACAATAATTTATTACTAATTTCTTTTGAAGTTACGAGAATATCTCATCCATCATTCCTTAAGATGGTATCCCTGAGTCTTCCATCAAATTTTTTCGATTGGCCGGCAAGCGGTCACGTGATTTAAATCTCCACCTGCCCGAACCTAGGCTAGCGAATATACTAGCAGCCGCTGTAGCTTTCCATGACGTCACGGAATTTCCGTCCTGCCAAAAATATCCCAGTACATTACTCATGTAGCGAGCTTCCTTTGTCAAGCTATCCCTTTCTCTTTCTGACCAAGACTTATTTGTAGACTTGTATTTCCTTGTTCGCCAACTAATGAGATCCCCTGCTGTGAAGTAGCTAAATGTTGGTGTGTCGAGCTAATCCGTCAGGCTCCAGTCTGTCGTCCTTCCTTCGCTCATTATTTCGACATTACACAGATGAAATATTTTCAACTACACTTCTGTATTTCAATAAATGTACCATATATTATTTTATCAATCAAATCATGACTGACTATGGGCCTAAGTCACTCGGGTTCAATACCTCGATAGTTGTTGCAATCCTTCCTGTTCCCTTGCTTATAGATAGGTGCAATTACTGCCTTTGCCCAATCTGATGGTACCTTACCAACACTCCATGCTAATTTTACTACCCTATGAAGCCATTTCATCCCTGCCTTCCCACTATACTTCACCATTTGAGGTCTAATTTCATCTATTCCTGCTGCTTTATGACAATGGAGTTTATTGAACATCCTTTCCACTTCCTCAAGCATAATTTCACCAACATAATTTTCCTCCTCCCCATGAGCTTGCCTGTTCACAACACCACCAGGGTGATTTTCTTTTACATTGAGAAGATGTTCAAAATATTCCCTCCACCTCTCCAGTGATTCCCTGGGATCTATTATGAGTTCACCTGAATTACTCAAAACACTGTCCATTTCTTTTTCCCTCCCTTCCTAAGATTCTTTATTACTGTCCAGAAAGGTTTCCCTGCTGCTTGACCTAGCCTTCCAGGTTGTTACCAAAATCTTCCCAGGACTTCTTTTTGGATTCAACAACTATTTGTTTCGCTCTGTTTCTTTCATCTACGTACAACTCCCTGTCTGCCTCGGCCCTTGTTTGGAGCCATTTCTGATAAGCCTTCTTTTTACGTTTACAAGCTGCTCTCACTTCATCATTCCACTAAGATGTTCGCCTTTTCTCATCTTTACACACAGTTGTTCCTAGGCATTCCCTTGCTGTTTCTACTACAGCATCCCTGTATGCCATCCATTCACTTTCTATATCCTGAACCTGCTTACTGTCTACTGTTCGAAACTTCTCACTAATCATATCCATGTACTTCCGTCTAATTTGCTCGTCCTGGAGATTTTCTACACTTATTCGTTTGCAGACAGATTTCACTTTCTCTACCCTAGGCCTAGAGATACTTAGTTCACTACAGATCAGATAGTGCTCTGTATCATCGAAAAATCCACGGAAAACTCGTACATTCCTAACAGATTTCCTGAATTCGAAGTCTGTTAAGATATAGTCTATAATGGATCTGGTACCCCTAGCCTCCCATGTGTAGCGGTGAATAGCCTTATGCCTGAAGAATGTATTCGTAACAGCTAAACCCATACTAGCACAGAAGTCCAGCAAACGCTTCCCATTCCCATTAGCTTCCATATTTTCCCCACATTTACCAATCACCCTTTCGAAACCTTCAGTTCTATTCCCAACTCTCGCATTGAAATCGCCCATTAGCACTATTCTATCCTTGCTGTTGACCCTGACCACGATGTCACTCAATGCTTCATAAAACTTGTCAACTCATCCGCACCCTCACATGGTGAATACACGGACACATTTCTAGTCCTAATTCCTCCAAATGACAAATCTACCCATATCATTCGCTCATTTACGTGCCTAACAGAAACTATGTTGCGTGCAATGGTATTCCTGATAAAGAGCCCTACCCAGACTCTGCCCTTCCCTTTCTAACACCTGTCAAGTACACTTTATAATCTCCTATATCTTCCTCGTTATCTCCCCTTACCCGAATATCACTTACTCCTAGCACATCCAGATCCATCCTCTTTGCTGACTCAGCCAGTTCTACATTCTTTCTTCCATAAGCCCCATTAATATTGACAGATCCCCATCGAAAATAAAATAAAATAAAAAACAAAACAAAACACAAAACAAACGCAAAAGACAAAACAAAACAAAAATATGAAACAAAACAAGAATACGAAACAAAATCAAAAATAAAATATGAAACTAAACCAGAATACGAACCAAAAGCAAAAGACCAAACAAAACACGAAACAAAACAAGCAATTAAACTAGATCAATCTAAACTCCAGGCGAATAATTCTATATTTTTAAACTACAGCTTTTGGATCAAATCGCCTTTACAAACAAAAGAACACAAAGTGACAACTTGATAGACAATATCATAAACAGGGTTATAGGACGCGATTTCTAATGTTCACAGAATAAAAAATAGGAAAGTTTCTCCCTATCATTTTATCCGTTTACAAGGGTTTGATATGTTACATTCCAAATGAAGTACACCACGGTTGTAAGCTGCTCTAAGTGCCTTAATAGGACGTCTTTATGACCCAATGCATTGTATAAAAGAATGTTTGTTCAGCGACGTTAGAACTGACATATTAGATAGCGCAATGTGCTATAAAGTAGACACCGTATAAATTAAGTACTCAGGTTTGGTAATTGAATTCAATGAGAGCAAAGCCATCTCTACATTATCTCAAGCTACACTGCGCACGATTGAAATATACTGTGTTTGTTAAATTGAAAGAGATTACCAGTTCTCTGTTTTCTATGAGATATTCGCTGCCAGCCATGTCATGTTGCTTATATCATGAAATTCTGACCTCCGACTCTATCGATAATAGTTTCTATAGTTTCAGAGGGAGCAACGGGGTGCATTCATCTTCCGGTAAGACAGCTGAAATGGGAAATGGTTAACTGTCACACTATCAGCCACCTTACATGTGTTCTTCTTTTCGTGCCTTACGTTATTACTTATTATTGTTACTTGTGAAAAAATAAGAGATCTGTGTGTCTGATACGGGATACGAGATTGGAAAAGATGGACAATTTCAGGTAATTAGTATGTTTATTCTCCCAAGATGGGAGTATCGTAAGTGAAATAGAATTAAGGTATAGCAAACCTCATGCGGTGAGCTCCCAGTTGCGATCAACGCCAATCTGTGAGAGAAGCGAACTCTCTGATGGAATCATTTTTACAGTTTTATCTGATGGTAATGTATTATTAGTGGCGTGTGACCTCTGGTTAGGCCTGGATCAGGTCTTTCGAGTTGACGTTCTATAGGTGACCTGTGCGTCTTTGTGGATGGGCTCTACTTCAGCTGATTTTCTAGTGTTGTAGACGGCAAAAACTCCCGTCCCCCTAGCCAGAGTAATTAACATATGACGCTTTGGACTAAATACTAGCATGATAAGCAATTAGCCTCGGGACCGTACAGTCTGATGGTGAGTGTCATCAATTGTATAAAATTAGGAGAGAAAGAAAGCTATATTGGATGGTAAGTTATGTAATTTTTTATTTTATTGTAAATTTGTATGGTTATTTAATTTTCAATAAAATCAAATAAAAACACATATTTTCATCTTCAATATTCTGCCAAATTTTTCGAGTCTTGTCTACTGAAATATTACTTTTGAATTTGGTAGCATTCTCTAGTAAAGAGATTTGGTGGTGGATGAATAATAATAATAATAATAATAATAATAATAATAATAACAATAATAATAATAATAATAATAATAATAATAATTCTGGTACAAGAAATTCACATGCATAAATACAAAATTGACAGAATTGTTTACTCAAGCTATCAGAAATCCTGAGTCAGTCCTATCCTTCCACACTACAGCCATGACCTATCTCCTTCCTAAATTCACGCCTGACTCTGTAGATGCTAGTAAATAGAAGTCGATCGCCTGCCTGGCACCATAATAACATCCATTTTCACGGAGAGAATCCAACGCGACCTGAATCAAAATAACACTCTCATGGAGGAACATAAAGGAAGACACAAGGACACTCAAGAATGTAAGGAGTATCTCGTAATTGATCGAAATATCGCAAAACAGACAAAGGAGATGAAGACGCCTTTTTATGCTACATACATCGATCACCAGATAGTATTTGACAGTGTCACCCATTCGTGCTTTGGAGAAATGCTAAGCATTTACAGTATAATACAGACCTGGTACCGGTAAGTTGTGATTTCTGAATAGCCTCACGTCAAAATGACAGATCAAACGGATTGTAAACCATCAAGGGAAAAGTACTGATGTTGGAAATATCTTCATGAAGTGAGGCATATACCTCGCTGATGTACCGAATACCCTCTAGCTATGTTAAGCTTTAAACATACTACCTTACCGGGCGAGTTGGCGGTGCTGTTAGGGGCACGCGGCTGTGAGCTTAGATCCTGGAGATATTGAGTTTGAACCCCACTGTCTGCCTCCCTGAAGATGTGCAGTGGTTCCCATTGTCATTGTCATTCCAGGCTGTACCTTAATTAAGGCCACGGCCGCTTCCTTCCCATTCCTAGGCCTTTTCTATCCCATGGTCGCCATAAGACTTATCTGAGTCGGTGCGACGTAAAGCAAATAGCAAAAAGTCAAACATCCTATCTGCTATGATGACTAGGATAAAGATCATCGATATGGGTTTTTTCTTGATATAGAATGCTCAATAACGCATAGGCTGTACATGGACGACCTGAAGCTCAATGCCAACACAAACAAACAACTCAAAACACAACTGAGGTTCGCAGAGATGTCTGCCACATCTATTCGGTTGAATTTTGGATTGGACAAATGTTGCATTACGCCTTGCCAAAGGGCCACTGAGCTACAAATGCCGGCAAATATTTTACCGCAAGAACAGGAAAAATTGAAGCCAATGAGAAAGGAGAATGTCACAAATATATGATACACCTGGAAACCAAGAACACAGAGCACAAACAAATCAAATAAGTCCTCCAATCTATCTTTACTACTCGGTGTCCCGAAGACACAACCCACGGCAGGAAACAAGGTGAATGCAGTCAGAACCCTATGATACACCAGTGCTTGTCTACTCCTTTAGTATCTTAAAGTAGACGGATACTAAACATGACGAAATGAATAACAAAATTCGCGTTTTAGCCGCAAGAAACCGGAGCTATATTCCAAAGAGCTCTATTGCAGTGAAAAGAAACAAAGATGGGAGAAGGGTGACGACATTGCCATATCCGCCATAAACACATCTGTGCACTCTGGAAGAATTTT
The DNA here is from genome assembly GCF_040414725.1 of Anabrus simplex. Lineage (NCBI taxonomy): Eukaryota > Metazoa > Arthropoda > Insecta > Orthoptera > Tettigoniidae > Anabrus > Anabrus simplex. The sequence continues at coordinate 1,603,217,816 of NC_090265.1, read as the reverse complement.
CTTGAATGAGGTGGGAAGAGTGCGCTGCATGATGGTCTGGGTAAAGTCGATGCGCGTATCACATCCCTCAGTTGTCACAGAACAGGATCGACTCAGGCATTGGAAAACAGCAAAGGAGCTCCATGGCAGGTAACTAGCCTTCTTGAACCAGTAGATTCACTGACTGTACACGACTGAACTATAAAACCTAATTCGAGGTACTTTTCTCTCACTTAAATAGTGTTGTCGATTGCATATAATACGACATTAAGTCTAAACCAATTATGTCATCAATTTCTTTCTCGATATACTTTAACATTTTGTTGGCTGCTATGAGGTAGAATTGAGGGAATTACACCGTGAAAGTGAAAGTTCTGCTTACGTGACTTCGGTCGGACGGCTGTGAAGAAGGCTGAAGATATGAAGATAAAGTTGGTATCCAGGAGGACTAATTGGGACACGTATTCGTTCATGGTAAGAGGAATTAGGGATTGGAGTAATTTACGAGGGCAGATGTTCCATAAATTATTTAAGGAAAGACTAGTTAAACAATTGATAGGGGATCTCCTACCTGGGCGACAGCACTAAATGCGCATCAGTGGTAAATGTATAATTAATGCCTGTTTCTAGGGATTAGCAGAGGATTACACAATACTTAATAGTGTTTAATAAAATTCCGCGTGTCTGGCCGCGTAATACGGACCATTGTACCAAATCTGTATGGTCAATGACCTCAGTAGAAGGTGACCATTGTAGTGAAGACACATTTACATACTGCAAGTCTTGAGGGAACATGTTTTGGTTTCAGACATTTTCCTAAAATGACCATTTTGGCCAGTTTCAGTGTATTTCTGGAAGTACACTCGATTACGCGAGTCAAACCTAATGAAATCGGATAGGAACCCTTTTGGGTAACAAATGTCCAACAGTAACTTACCTCTGATCGGTCTCTCTGTCACATTTTATCTCTCTCGCCAGCCTCTAGATCACTCAGCGTGTCATTTCCTGTACCCATGGAATATTATTCGAACTTCTAACAGATTAGGTAGTGATTTCTCCTTTTAGGGTCTCAAACGTACATCTTTTGGTTTGGTTAACATTTTCTTCCATCTCCCATCCGAACAAAGCGCCTCTCACAGAGAGAAAAAGGATGACAGCTATTATACTTGCACCAATAGTGGATACCAATAACTATCTCCACTCTAATTCACACAGCTGTACCATGCTCGATTTGTCTTATGCTCAAAATGCTCCTAGAACCTGCATGTTTGGTCCCTTTATTTATATTACTAGTGATTCACCCGTTAAGTTGGATTTTATCGGAAAAATTTGGCATTAGAACAAAGAAAAGCTATTTTCTCCGAAAATCCACCGACACACAGATTGGTCTTACGGCCCTCGATGGGATAGGAAAGCCTAGCTGTGCGAAGGAAGCGACCTTGGCCTTAATTAAGGTACAGTCGCAGAATTTGTCTGGTGTGCAAATATGAAACCATGAAAAACCACGTTCATTACTGCTGACAGTGGGGTTTGAACCTACTGCCTCAGAGTTTTCTGTACAAAATTAAATTCTGAGGTTGGTAGATGTTTGTTAGGATTAACAGTTCAGGCAGCGAGCTCACCTTTAAGGGCCCGGAATCGCAATTATTCCAACTTTCTCTACTCTTTGATAAACTACTTGTCCCCACAAGTTGCCAATGACAATCTGGAAGCTTTCTAATGGTGAAATACTGAAATAAGTTGAATGTTTCCAGAGATTATTTCCTATACAAAAACCCTGATCGAAGTTTGTATATCTAGCAGAATACAGATATATTTTTCTTTTTCTTGTTTTTATACCTCTGCGCAGTCAAGAGCGCTTGTATTTGAGAGAAAAGAGCCCCCGTTCAAGGAAATAGCTTTTGATACATCTGATAGCAACTGAAGGGGAATTAAACCATTTTATACTACACAAATAATATTTCTGCTTGTATTTCTACAAGCGTTTCCAGGCATGTTCGAAGGGATTTTCTATCACTCAAAAGCATACATTTTTCCTGACTCCTTGGTGGAACAGTGAACCTTGAGGCCTTCAGTTCAGAGGGTTTCGGGTTCTATTGCAAGCCGGCTCGGGGATTTTTATTTCATATGATTAATTCTTCTGGCTCGGGGACTGGTTATGAGAAAAGCGGTAGTAGAAGAAGAAAAAGAGGCAAACATTTTGCTTATTTATAGTAGTATCCATTTACTAATGTGCTTTGTTGGTGAATTACGCGTTGAAAATAATTTCTTTCCTACCCCCATCCATTAAGCATGGTGTAATATTTTCTCTTTGTAACGGTGATTATAGTAAAATGCAACTGAAATAAAGGTAGTCAATCATCGGATCCACTACATGCCTAAAATTGTCCACGAAAAAATCAGTCGTGAGGAGAAGTGATCTTTTACGTTTTCCTTATTCAGACATGGATTAAATTAGCCCCGTTTCCTTCATTTAGGCAGTTTATTCGCAGCGCTACTGGAAAATATTGCAGAATGACTTTGTGCCTCAATTTCTCGCCACTGGACTGCTAATCCAAACCCAGTAGACAGTGTGACGCTTCTCATATTGTGTTGAACTTGTGGTCCTGTCATGGGCACTCGCTGTCCAGGGCTACGTAATTATTGACATTTTACCGAGCAAGTAGCCGCGCGGTTAGGGGCTCTCACGTGTGAGCTTACACTCAGGAGATAGTGGGTTCGAACCCTGCTGTTGGTAACGCTGATGAACGTTTTCCATGATTTCCCATTTTCACACCGGCCAAATTTTGGGGCTGTACCTTAATTAAGGCCACAGCCGCTTTCTCCCTACACCTAATCCTTCCCTCTCCCATCTTTGCCGTAAGACATATCTGAGTCGGTGTGACATAAATCATCTTGTAAAAAAATTCTGGACATTTTTGACCTACTTTGAGCCTAGATTCAAAACCTTGTGATTTTTTTCTGTGACACCCAATAATGTAATGGAAATATGTTCGCCAGTTGTTAAGATATGCATAGGAATTATTAATGAGTTGTATGTCACAAACAAGGGCACTCGTCTTGAAGAGCTTGTCCGTCCTAACGGAAGTCATATTGAATATGTGTTAAAATGGCCTATATTTCCAAAAGAAAGCTAACTGGGTGTTAAATTTCAGTGTTACACTTTGTAAATTAGCGTTCTAATTTAAAATATAAGTGTGCCAGCTGTTCGTATACCAACCTGTATAAATATGAAAAAAAGGCAGTGGAAATTTTTTTCGATATAGAAAGTTCACCCGAAATTTCTAAAAGTCTGACAACACTGTGGCAAGACCGGTTCCTCTCGTCTTCAGCTTTATATGTAAGAAAAATATGAACCATGTTCTGTCTTAATGCGGTTAATGCACTCGCTGTGGCTAGTGATAAGTGTAATTGCACTGTTGAGTATGCAGCTGTTCTGGATTTAGTTTCATGCTTAATGCAAGCCTCTGTATAAAGAAGCCTTGATGTTCTGTTGATAAAGATAGGACTACACGATATAATCGTCAACTTTACAGTTATTAGGGGACAAACTAACTAAGTTACTTTTAAGAATGTAAAAATAGTAGTTGTTTATTTATTGACGAGTAGCCAGCATTTACCAAGGTCCTGCTCGATCTATGTCAGCTCGTAAAAAACAACAGCCTGTATGTTCATATTAAGGGCATCTGGACGTGAGCCTTGTATGTTTTAATATCAATTTTATAGGTTCATATCTATGAAACTATTTGTTTCAGGCCTACAAAATTCCACTCACATTTTGAAATTGAGCAGAGAAAAAAACACCTGGATAGTATCAAAAGTATAGGTATCTCCATTAGTTCATTAATACGAATGCAACTAGCATTTAATAATACAAATCTCTGCCATAATTTCAGATGAGTCCTAATTCTTCCTTTTCGGCAAGTTATTGGTACTAGCACAAGTACAAGACTTACAAGTGTATCCAAAACATATTTTTATCCTGTTAAAATAATGGTCCCTCGAAAAGGAAATGGTTTGTATCTCAAAACTTTGGTGGTGGTTAGTGCTATATTACTTTCAGGTGAGAGAAAATATTCCTTTTGGCGTGAAACGTCAATGATCTTGCTCTTGACTGTTTCGTCAAATGACATCTTCTTCTTCTTCTTGTTATTTTGCTTTACGTCGCACCGACACAGATATGTCTTATGGCGACGATGGGGTAGGAAAGGCCTAGGAATTGGAAGGAAGCGGCCGTGGCCTTAATTAAGGTACAGCCCCGGCATTTGCCTGGTATGAAAATGGGAAACCACGGAAAACCATTTTCAGGGCTGCCGACAGTGGGACTCGAACCCACTATCTCCCGATTACTGGATACTGGCCGCACTTAAGCGACTGCACGTCAAATGACAGGCATGATATATACGTATATTGACCATGAGTGCATCCGGATAGTTCAACTTGTGGTGTGTCCGGCTCCATGTCTAAATGATTAGTGTGCTGGTCTTTGGTCACATGGGTCCCGAGTTTGATTCTCGGCAGGATCGGAAATTTTAACCATAATTGGTTAATTCCACTGGCACGGGGACTGAGTGTATGTGTCGTCTTCATCATCTTTTCATCCTCATCTTGACACGCAGGTCCCCTACGGGTGTCAAATCAAAAGACCTGTACCAGGCCTCTTCGGAAGCCACACGCCATTATTATTATAAGAGATGGTGTGCACGGAGCAGCGCTGTGGTTGGGAGATTTTAACCTAAAAGGAAGACACATTAAAACACAGTGAGTACCCGGCGAAAATTGATGTGACGCTTTTCATGTAACACGAAAGGTAATTTTAGCTACATAAACGGAATGGTTTGCATATTACATTGCAGTATAATAAAGCATGCAGAAGGCGTAACCGTGTTAGCCCATGTAATACACATGATGTCATCACAAGTTAGCCTCCCATTTAACGTATATTTTAGCGATCGAAAGTCAGGTACCGTGCGATGTAGCCTAGCGTGTGCATGCCACACAAAAGACCAGTGAGATGCCATTTGATACGTGATCTGCCAGAAAATGCTAGGAAAATTAAACTATGACTATAAATTGAAAATAGAAAATATGTGGAATGTTCTGTAACTAAAATTCGACGTGTTTTGGCGTACTTTTTTAAAATGCCCAAATATAATTAATAATTGGTTAATAGTCCATAGAAAACGTTCGTATATGGAATCTGTATTCAATAGGAGATGTAATAAGACCAAAAGTACATATGTAGATCAAATATGTTGACTAAGAGAAAATAGCCAACATTAGCAGTGATGTTGAGTTCGGCAACCCAACACTATGGGAAGTATGTATTTGAAGCACACGGCACTAGGTATGAATAAAGTTGTTTAGAATCGATTTCAGTTCCACCGCTTACTGAACATTATCCAACCATAATACTCGGCCAATCATTCCATAGTGGATCGGACCTGCCCACGACTTAACCATTGCTTGAGAAACAACACCGTGTAGTTAAGAGAATTATATTTTTTTTGCTAGGGGCTTTACGTCGCACCGACACAGATAGGTCTTATGGCGACGATGGGATAGGAAAGGCCTAGGAGTTGGAAGGAAGCGGCCGTGGCCTTAATTAAGGTACAGCCCCAGGATTTGCCTGGTGTGAAAATGGGAAAACACGGAAAACCATTTTCAGGGCTGCCGATAGTGGGATTCGAACCTACTATCTCCCGGATGCAAGCTCACAGCCGAGCGCCTCTACGCGCATGGCCAACTCGCCCGGTAGTTAACAGAATACACCCAACTGCAGCTGTTTAATATCTGTAAATAACATGACGAATGCGTACATAAATTATATTTTTTTTATCTCACTTAGAACTAATGTGAGCTATTTCATTTCAAGAAATAAATTTCTAAGACTTCTGGAATATGTTTACAGTTTCATACGTTCCTTTACTTCTAGTGTAAAATTAGAATATTATCCTTAATTGTCACTAGTTCTAAAGTGAAGATAGGTCTATGTGAGGATATGGGACGTTAAGTTGTGGAAAGTATTATTTTCATACGATTACGGGATCTATCCGCCATGTGGAGATATGCAAAATGTTATTGGGGAGTGTGGAATGTGTGCATAATGCAGAGCAGATTTACCAGTTGTAGAATAAAACGAGGAAATTGCCGGCTATAACATTCTTATGCTACAGACAGTACAGTAACGTTTACGATATACTCTAGAAGAAGTTCCCTAGGTTGTCCAGAGTACGTTGCCACCGATGCGGGAAACGTCACATACCGCCTGTCTCACCATCTGTGAATTTCGCAACTTCATATTTCACAGCGTTGGAGATGTCCTCTAGTGTCCCAAACAATCCTCCACCGTCTTTCGCTTCAAAATCATACGCATAGAGTTTCGATGAGTATGCCGGGTTTTACAGGACTTGCTTCGTTACATCCATTCTACACGGAGCCTGACTCACTATCAAGTCCCATCGCTCTGTGCGTCGTACGCGTACTACGCACCGCCGTCTCGTACTGTGTCCATGTACTATGAGAGTCATGCTTTCCAGGCCATATAGTCATTGCACAGTAGTACCGTGAAAACGTAAGGGAAAGAATTTGTTTGAACGTTAGGTATATGTATGTCCCCCAGAGGGCAGTACTCATCAGACAGTGGTTATGCTACATCCTCCGTTGAAGGGGAGACTAGGTAACGCTACTCACCGGCGTGGCGTCAGTGACGAGACCGTATACTAGCGTGGGTAGATGTGTTGAGGTTGGTCGTGGCAGCGTACTGCAACATTGACCACAGTGTCCTTATATTGTACAGTGTATTCACTGTTATTAATAAATTAGCCTTGAAATGTACATTCCTTGGGCATCCCCTTTGCACTTAATGGAGTACATCTATATGAACTGAGGGAAGAACTAGGCCTCGTGCGATATGTTTCACAGCCGAGCAAGAAGCAGTGCGGCTTGGGTCACGTAGCAATCAGCTTGCTTTCGGGAAATGGTAGGTTGGAACCCCAGTGTCAACAGCCCTGAAGATGGTTTCCCGTGATTTCCCATTTTCATACTGCTACCTTTCCACCCCACGCCATTTGCCGCATAGAACCAAATGACTACATGATAATCCCTAAAAAGTCGGGATACCGCCATATAGCACCATACGCCAAAGCGCGTGATGGAAAGGGACCTTTTTAGTCTAGAGTCAAATGCCACCTCATCAGGAAGGAACAACAAAAAAATTTTCACAATGATGGGTGAGCAAATGCTCTTCCGACCATGCAAGGTTCTACTGCACCTTTCCGTTCCAAAGAATCATTCCACCGACCTCCCAAGGCCATGGTGCGTTCGTGGCAGAAGATCAAAGAAAATAACACATAACTAGCTTAAAGGCATAAATGAACGGAAGGAAACCTGGGATACAATGTTATTCGGCAAAATGACAGGCAGACAAAAGTTTAAATACCTATTTATTGAGCCTTGATAAATCAAATTAATTAAAAGTTGATCCCGAATATTTATAGTATATCAATGTTGAATATGCAATGTCCAATGGACTAAATACAAATTGTAAAGTGTCAAAAATTTTATTTCTCCTTTACCTCTTTCTTCTTCCCGACATGATGATAAATATTACATTATAATTTGTATAACATACTTTTTAAAAAAATCAGAAATATCCTTATAAATGCGACGGTTATCATTAATAACTTTCTTCACTATCAGAAGAAGCAATTATTTATACAACAAATTAAATTGAAGATAACTTGAAGTGGTCACCTAGCTAAATTAATTATATTACAAAAATAAACAAAGAATAAATGAATGCTAATCGATATAATCCTAATCAAAATAAAATGACTGATGTCGGGTCCAGAAATCGAATCCACATCCCAATGAATCCAATGACAAAAATTACGAAAATAAAACTCGATTTGTCATCCACATAAAGAGTGAAACACGATTAAAAGAATGTATAAAAAGAAAAATATGTACACATAATATGAAAAGAAACAATAACAATATACACATGCAATTGGCTGTATATAAAAAAAATATGTGACAACAAAAATCCATGGTTGCCTCAGAACTCGAACCGATGATATCCAAGATGGCATCGACAAACGGGACTAAAAAACTGCCTTTCCTAATTAAACATAGGGTCAAGAAATAAATAATAATACTGGCGTTCCAGTTAGTTAAATATTATTATAAAATCTTGCATGGAAAAGTAAAAGACTCCTTTAAACAATAATCGGTGTCGCACTGCCTTCAATCTAAGTGGAATAGCTCGAACAATACAGCATACAGTAATCCTCTACAAGGGGCAAGGCCTCTTGCGTCCCCTGGGGTCGTAAATATCCGGACGTCAAAGCCCTAGCAAATAATGGCTCGGTGTGGCAGAAATATCCTTTCAACATCTCAAGGTGAAAGCAAATCGTTTCCCTTGGAACACATATTTGTTAAATAATCTTATTTCATTATATATTCTCATATCATATATCCAAAGCTCCACTGGCTTATAAATTCACTGTCCTGCCACAATTCTATAACACAATATCAATCCACTGTTCATTTTCTCATATTCACATCCTTCAACTTAGAATGACCGGCTTCGATTCCATCCGATTACAGAATACAGCCTAGGTTTTTCCTACATTTTAATCTCAAATCAATAAAATCAAATATGGATTTTAAACATATCCATAATGTTATTCTCATATATAGAAAAGGAAAATATTCGACATTAAAGGAAAACGCTAATCTCAATAGGAGGGCGTCTGTTCGATGTCTAGGCATGTCACAAGTTACGCATATAATTAATACAGCCATCTACAAATATATTATCATGCAAATTACGTGAAAATAAGAGTGCCTTGCTATCCTGATGTTAACAGTCGATAATCCATTTTTACAAGCATAATCACCATGCATTATCATAATAAGCTTGGATATCACGTAAATAAATTATACAAAATTACGGCTTGGCTCAGTGCCAAAACAAATCTACTTTCTATTACATTTACCTAATCTAAGCTCTCTGACTAACTAATATTTTATCATCGCGTCAAATACATGCATTACGTTAATTATATATTTAAGCCCATGGAGTAGACTATTAATTCCATGAAATGAACATAAATGAATATAAAGACCACTCACAAGTTCTCTCTCTAATTAAAAAATACATGCAATTTACATGTCTAACCTAATTTACGTGATCTGCATAATGAATAACCGCGCATTTATTAAAAAATTATTTCATTTTAGTACTTATCATCCTGTCGTAACAATCCAAGGTTCGGGTCCCGGGTCAGACCCTCATTTTCATTTTTTAAGCTTCCATGGTGTTGACGTTGGTCACGGGTTCATGTCCGTTGCTACTCCCGCTGAGCACGTTCATAATCCAATGGTTATCTTCCACACTTATAACAGTTTTTATGAGATTAAGACTTGTTGCGTCACTTTAACACAAAAAATACAATTATTACACTATAATGAAATTAATACTTGTTGCATCACTTAAAAAGTTACAATTATACCGTTCTTGCGATCACATAACTTCAACCTTTTTTTAAATACTATTGTTTGTAGACAATTACAATATTCTCGAAGATATAAACTCTACAATTACAGTCTGAAACACTAAATAGATCAGAACACCATCAAACCGTGGTTCTGCTTTGGATCCTTCGCGTGAAGTGGATACTGTTGTCATCATCGCGATTCCTTTTATAAACTTCCCCCTTTCATGCAAGATACAGTGGATAATCCCCACTACTTTTTTAATTAATAGTTCCACGTGTCGTATGACATCGGTAATACACTCAAACGTGTGACTCAGATTCTTAAGTAGTCTGGTTATGTGCGGAACCTGAATTTTTCGGCCATTTATTTAAAATTAATTATTAAAATAATGCCCCTACAATGTCCTCCATGAGGGTGCTGCGTACAAGGGACGCTTATCGTGTTATATAATGCAACGATTGCGTATTCTTCCACACGTTAATATATTATAAAGAATTGGAATTTTGGCAGATGTCTATAATGAAATCATATAACATCCCGAGGTTTCCCATATTAAATATTATGCATGTCTCGAAATCTCATCATACAAATGCAACTCGCGAGCTGGCAACATCGTGTTCGGCCATTTTTTCAACGGGTGAAGGTATCATTATCGATTTTTCTGGCTTGACATTTTCTTCTCTCTCTCTCTATCTGTGTATTCTTTTAGTTAAGACGGAGTGGTGTTTAGCAGGCTACAAAGGTTGTGTAAGCAGGTGCAACTTAATGCAACTTTTTGTAACAAGTACGAGGGAGCTTTACAAAGGTTTTGTACTGCCAAATAATTAATAAATAAATATGTACATGACCGATAAGGTCACAATACCAGGCAAATGCTTGGACTGTACCTTAATTAAGGGCATGGTCGCTTCCTTCCAACTCCTAGACCTTTCCTATCCCATCTTCGCCATAAGGCCTATCTGTGCGGTGCGACGTAAAGCAAATGCAAGAAAAGAAATGTTTAACCAACTCGAACACGAGACCGAGCCATGACTTATGCTCCAATCTTCGTAGATTGTGTCCGTAGGAATTCACAACTCCTGCCTTGTTATTCTAAGATTGATCTTAAAACCTAATGAGCCTATTCTTGTTCTAAACGATTTCAATAATGCACTTCCTGTATTCTAAGCGTGTTAGCAAAAATAATTACATTAAAATGAGTACTGTGTAATAAATTCAACAATCCTTTTCTCGATCATGATGGGAATAAAAAGCCCACATCGTATGACTTTCTTTCCCCCATGGTGCAGCAGCTCCGAAAAGCAATGGCGTACCAAACGACTGCGGCTCTGCCCGAACGCCTGCAGATTAGGATGTGTCGTATGGTCAGCACGAATATCGTATGACTATTGTTGTTATTGATTGTGCTGGTACGCTTCTATGGCGAGCAAAGGTTTTACCTGAAGGGAAGGATTTGACACAGACTGAAGAAAGACTGAACATAGACAAGACTTGAACTGAACTTTCTTATTCGATCACAGTATACAATACAATAAACGTTTGGTGATTTGCCTATGTTTCACGGCGTCAGACCATTTCATCTGACCTACGATTTTCATACTATACCTCGTACATGACAGTGGACACTAGGTATGAATGGGTTAATGCAAAGCCTACTGACGTAAGCAACGTCCGACCCTCTCTGGTAGCAGAAAATATGGCTCGTGTTACGAATTGAATACTCTACAACACAAAGCTGTCACTACTCAAACATCTGTATTTTGGTACTCCTGCATTCATAGATTATAATCTTTCGTGCGCAACTGCAACGTGAGCGACTGAAATCAGGGGCAGCCAAACATGATGGTCATTGCCTGTACAGCAACAAACTGGAATTCCCACGCGTTTGAGTGATTTGATTCACGAATATAGAACAGACAATACGTTGTTCTTTCTTGAGACTCATGAGTTCCGGAATAGAAGAAAGAGTGCTTCAAGCAGTAACGTTCTCATTCACCACTACACCAACTACATCACTGATCCACTGATTCGAGAGTACACAGGCCTATAACATAGATTGCCAGTGAATCATTATTATAACTATATGCATTCGACGTAGGTTGCTTTCACGAATGGACAACAATAGGCTTACTGAGAAGATCTCCTTACTGATTATTACAAGTTATAAGATTGGAAGCCTTTGGCTCAACCAAGTCCAACAAAGGTCTTAATTCCAACAGGATTTCTGACCTTGGTGTCCCAGGATCACTCCAGATTCTGTCAAATGGTCAATTGTTGGTCCCACCACACAAAAATCCTAAGTCCCAAAAACCCTTCTAACAGGAGAGGGCCGGGCTCAAGAGATACTGTTGCCAAAAGTGATCCTCCAAAAATAACTAGACACAAGCTCTTCCTAGTGGACTTAAATTATTATTATTATTATTATTATTATTATTATTATTATTATTATTATTATTATTATTATTATTATTATTATTATTATTATTATTATTACAAGCGAATGGAACACTAAAGATCACTCTAAAACTTAATTTCTTTCTCTTCATTCAGAGTTTTATCTGTGTCCAATACTCCTTCATGGGTTTGCTGGCCTGCTTCCGTTGTTCATCTGTCCAGGCTCTTCCGGTCTTCTTAGTTCTTTCTGTGGCTTTAACCCCTTCCAAATTATTCACTGTGTTCCTAAACGTATTCCTTTCCAACAGCTTGACTCCCGAGATGCTTAACCTTTCCATATCCTTCTTCGTTTCTTTAATCCATGCTGTCGTGGTCCTTTTTCTCCGGAAGTAATCAAATATCTTCTTCGTAAGTCTGTTTGCGTTTGTTCTGTACAGATGTCCGAGAAACAACGGTCTCCTTTTCTTCATGATTTCTGGTAGTATAGCAATGTCGTCGGCGAAAGCCAAGGAATTGAACTTCTTGACCCTTTCTATCCACTCTATATCTGTTTCCAGGAATTTTGGTCCATCTTTGATATTCGTCACGAATTTGGTCTTTTCTGCTGAGATCTTCAGTCCCGTTTGGCTGGCGATTCTTTCCAAGAGGTTAATCTGGATGGTTGCGACCTCTGGACTTTCTGGTAGTATAGCAATGTCGTCAGCGAAAGCCAAGGAATTGACTTTAATCACTCCTGATTTTCTCCCTAGACAGGTCGGGATTATCCCTTGATGTTCGAGTTCTGAGTTTCATGGTTTCACTATCTTTTCTAGGACACAGTTGAACAGGAACAGCCTCACGCCTGTCTTGATTTTAAATGATTGTTAGGGATGCCCGAGGCATTTTACCTTGGAAGTTTTTTCTGTTCAGGTCTCATTGATTATATTTGCCAGTCTAGTTTTGACTCCAAATTCCCTAATGTTCTTATCCAAGGTCTCTATGTCCACCGAATCGAAGGTTTTTTTGAAGTCTATAAACGGCACCACAATTTTCTTACCACTCAACATTCTGTGGCGGAGTATTGACTTCAGGATGAATATTTGTTCGATACAGGAGCAGCCTTCCTTAAACCTGCTTGATATTCCCCTATTTGTTGGTCCATAATCGCCTCTATTCTTTTAGGAAGCAGTTTTGAGGATTTTATAGGCGATCGGGAGGAGGGACACGCCCCTGTAGTCGTTGACATCCTGATTCTCACCTTTCTTATGCAGCGGATGGATAAGTGCTGCTTTTCCATTCTTCTGGGATTGTCTCCTTCTTCCAGATTTCCTGGATGATTTGCTGAAGATCAACTAAGATTTCCGGTTCCGCCCATTTAACATTTCTGCGGTTATAGAGTCATCTCCTCTTGCTCTGTTGTTCTTGAGGTTTTCAAGGGCATCCTTGACTTCTTCCTTTGTTGGTGGTTTGTCATTTTCTGAATTCCTCGTTATATCTGGAAATTCTAGTTTGGAGGTTGGGGAAGGACAGTTAAAGAGAGTGTAGAAGTATCTGGATAATATCTCACAGTTTTCTTGGTTGTTCAGCCCGATTTCACTCCGTTCTTTTCTGAAGCTCAAACTTGGCGCTTGAAGGTCTCTAGAAATTGTCTTGACAAAGTCGGTCTGGATCTCTTCCAGTTGAGCTCTTTCAAATTAACGTTTAGTCCTTCAAAATATCCTGGATGTTTCTTTCCTCGGTTGCCTGAATTTTTCCATGTGTCCCTTTTATCTGGAGCACTTCCATTTTCTCCATTTCTCGGACCTCTACCTGAGAGCTTCCTCGCACTCTTCATACCACCATATTTCTCTTTTCCTCCTAGCTTGTTTAAGTGTTTTCTTTGCGGCTTCATTGATTTCCGTGTATAGTTCTTGCCAGTTCCCCTTTCTGCTTGTCCGGATTTCGTCCCTGAAGGTTATAGTGATGTCTTCAGTGATGTTCATTTTGTGTGTGTTGTATCTCGTAATTCTGGGATGGTCTCTTTTTTGTCCCACTGGGAGAAAACAGATTTTAATTTGGGAGAGGTAGTGGTCTGAATCGAATTCACCGTTCTTAATCACTTTTACATTCATCACCTCCTATGAGTTGTTCCTTGTTATCGCTACGTGATTCAATTGGACTTACCTTACTTCCGGATTCGGAGATACCAATGTCTTTGATTTTATCGGGAATTTCTTGAAGTGTGTTGACATTAGTTTTAACTTAAAATCTTAGCCGAGTCCAGTGAGCCTTTTCCACTTCTTGTTCATCCTCCTATGTGCTGGATATTCTCCTACGATGTCTCTGTGCTTTCGCTCCTTCCCAATCTGCGCGTTGAAGTCTCCCGGCAGGATTTCTACATTTTTCTTGGGTATCCGGGTGATTTCAGTTTCCAGAAGATCCCACAAGTCATCAACTTTCTGTGGGTTCTTCTTGTTGACTTCGTTGATCGGGGCGTGACAGTTGATGAGAGTGTACCTCTTATTCTTGCATTTTATAGTTAGTAGAGACAATCTTTAAGATTTTTATGTGAAGTCTGTGACATTGTTTACTATATTGTTGTTTATGTAGAAGCAGGTTCCGAGCAGAGGCATGTTGGTGGTAGTTCTATTCGCCGGCTTTCCTCTGAATATTCTGTATTGGTTGATGTCTTGTACACCGAGCTCGATAGCTGCAGTCGCTTAAGTGCGGCCAGTATCCAGTATTCGGGAGATAGTAGGTTCGAATCCCACTGTCGGCAGCCCTGAAAATGGTTTTCCGTAGTTTCCCATTTTCGCACAAGGCAAATGCTGGGGCCGTACCTTAAATAAGGCCACGGCCGCTTCCTTCCCACTCCTAGCCCTTGCCTGTCCCATCGTGGCCATAAGACCTATCTGTTTCGGTGCGACGTAAAGCAAGTAGCCAAAAAAATAGAGGTCTTGTACAGCTACGATCCGGAATTGGTTTTTGTCCAAAAGCTTATCTAGTTTTTATGTTTGTTTTCTGACTCTGGTAAGTGAGTTGACTGTTATTGTTCCAATGAAATAGTTCTTCTTGAATTTGAATTTGGAAGGTGATTCAAGACGCTCCAACTCATCTTTCTCGCAGATGTTGGGACTTCCGGGAACCTTGGGTCCCGTTACTTTGCATAGTGCAATGGTGGATTTCTCTGCCGAGCTACCACTTGGGGTAGTACTTTCTTTCAGCGACATTTCCATCTTCCGAATGAATTTGTTATTTGTGAAGGAAGGAATTAGCTTCCATATTTAGATCGGATTGCTAGTCCGAAATGACTATTTTTCGTCGTTTACTCCACTACTTTCTTCCGCTGTCATTGCCGTTGGGAGTTAAGATTCCTCTTCCGCCTTCGAGACCGTTGACCGAGCACCTTGCTGCCACCCCTAACATGGGAGACAAATGCTGCTGATAAATAGTGTACTCATACTATTCCTTAAGTACTTGGCTGCCTTTTCCGCAATCTTCACCATTCCGAAGTTCAACTTCTCTGCTGTAGATTCCGTTGAGGACATATTCATTATTATTATTGTTATTATTATTATTATTATTATTATTATTATTATTATTATTATTATTATTATCATCATCATCAGTAGTAGTAATTATTATGCCGTCTCCTCCCAGAAGTTTCGCCATCAACATGGAATAATGTATTCTATTTTGTGTTTCCGGTGTCAGAGTTGCCAGATCTTGAATTTCAAACCACTGGCAGAGATTTGGCACTGGCAATATTCTTCTCTGCTCATTTTCACGTTTTCCTTCTATGTAACTTTCTTTGATCAATTGTGTATGATTTTATATGCCACTTCAAAGGAAGTAACCGAAATAAACTGATTTCCTGAGTTTTGCGAGGATTACAGGTTTTAGTTTTATATGTTTAATCCTGTAAGAAACGCAATATCAAGGAAAATAAAATTCATCTAAAAACTGGTACCACAAGCATATTATTTCTAGAAACTAGATAATACCACATCACACGGGCCTACCCTATACAAATAAAATCTAAATGTTGTGTGACCAGTATCTAGCTACTTCTCACGCTTCCTTGGTGGCATCAATCAAATTCTGAGGAAAGCATGTGGTTGGACACAACTTTCAGACAGGGAGAGGGTTCATAGACTGCTGTATAACGTGTTCGCACAGTGTGGAGTCGCCGGTGAATCCCCACTTTTTCATGTTGGTCTTTGATCTGCCCATTCCAGTGCGCAACCTATTTGAGTGCTTTCCATGTTGACCAACTTTCCTCGTGACCAGAGGGGAGGGTTTAAGAAGGTACTACCGGGCATGTTTGGTGTGCGGTTAGGGGCATGCAGCTGTGAGCTTGTGTAAGGGAAATAGTGGGTTCGAACCTTACTATCGGCAGCCCTGAAGATGGTTTTCCGTAATTTTCCCATTTTCACACCAGGCAAATGCTGGAGCTGTACCTTAATTGAGGCCACGGCCCCTTCCTTCCCATTCCTAGGCCTTTCCTATCCCATCATCGCCGTAAGACCTATCCATGTCGTTGCAATGTAAAGTAACATTGTAAAACACAAAATTCAGAAGGTACCATCCCTTTTGCGAGGTAGCTATATCTGGAACTTGACTATCTGGTGTGACGAAATACCTCTCCGTTGATATCAAGGTTTACCCAATGTGTCTTCAATATTCTGTGGTAGATCCATATTTCAAAGGCCTAGTGTCACTCCTTGCGCACTGATAACACATAACACTTCACGACACGCCAACGAGTTTCGAATCGTATATTACGTGGTGGTTGTTGCGGTCGTAGTGGTGGTGATTATTCTTTTAAGAGGAAGTAAACCCGGAAAGCCATCTTCTAATAACACTAATCAGAAGGAAAATGCAAGAAGTCCATTACTTCGAGGAATGAAGGTAACGGCAAAAGAAACAAAAGGTCCACGAAGTGTGGAAAATTGAAACAGCCCTTAGCTCTCAGAAACCTGATACAGTCGGGGTCGCAAAAGAACAAGAGTTGACCAAGGGAAGTTGGATAGGAGAGATGAAAGCATCGTGTCTGAGACAAGAGAGTGGAAGCAATGCCGGAATCAGCTACGGGCGCCACGTTCGCCAATCAACACAACCACATTGAGAGCCCCCTGGAGCCCTCCTAGTCACCTCTCACAACGGGCATGTGATACGGGGTGTTGTATTCTACCGCCCCCAAACATAGGCGTTTTGGGGGGTTAAGATTGCACACAACAGGTATTTATACTCGGAAACTTAAGGAATTTCCAGATGATAATTTCTTATGCCAGGAAGGGTACGTATATAAACTATTTTGTTAGCTCATTGACATAAATTTTTCCTTACGTTATTCATTTACATACATATGACATCGTAATTATTTTGAAGAGATAAAAATAGAAGATGATTTAGAAATTACTGAATTTCTCACATTTTCTGTTGTTTTGAGAGTGGAAATCGTTTTGGTTTGTTTTCCTTTGCACATAAATACTGACCGCAGGAAATGTTGTCTTCCATTAACACACCACAGTCAGATATATTCCGTTAAGAATTTAGCGGCTAGGTATACCGTAGATTCGTCTTAGGTTTTGTTAATTTGTTGTAAAATTCATCATCATCATCTGTTTACCCTCCAGGGTCGATTTTTCCCTCGGACTCAGCGAGGGATCCCACCTCTACCGCCTCAAGGGCAGTGTCATGGAGCTTCAGACTTTGGGTCGGTGGATACAACTGGGGAGAATGACCAGTACCTCGCCCAGGCGGCCTCGCCTGCTATGCTGAACAGGGGCTTTGTGGAGGGATGGGAAGATTGGATGGGATAGAAAAGGAAGAGGTAAGGAAGCGGCCGTGGCCTTAAGTGAGGTACCATTCCGGCATTTGCCTGGAGGAGAAGTGGGAAACCACGGAAAACCACTTCCAGGATGGCTGAGGTGGGAATCGAACCCAGCTCTACTCAGTTGACCTCCCGAGGCTGAGTGGACCCCGTTCCAGTCCTCGTACCACTTTTCAAATTTCGTGGCAGAGCCGGGAATTGAACCCGGACCTCCGGGGGGTGGCAGCTAATCACGCTAACCCCTACACCACAGAGGCGGACTTGTTTTAAAATTACACTGGGAAACTATTATTTACGTATCTGTGATAGTTTACTGATATAAAGTAATCGAACGTAGGGCAATTCATTAGTGTAGTGATTGATGTGTGTAATTAAACTAAATCAATCACATTAGCCTATATAACATGACATCCGTCCAGTTTCCATGTATGCCTAGCTAGTGCAACGCTAACGATTGGTTATGAAATATAATTATGCTGAATTAATTAGGTAAGGAATGAGGCAAGAACTGGGTACTAAATCTGCCATGAAATGTTGTCCTCCAAAGTTTGGAGCAGTACTCGGGCTGGAGACCCTAACAAAGTATAATATACGCGCCGCCCTCTGTCGGCACATTACAAGGTAATGAATGCAGAATAAGTTAACCTGCAGGTGACATTAAGTCACTCTTGTCGCCAGCAACGCGCACGATAATCACCTCTACTGAGCTGCTCCCGCTGGATGGGCCCCACAACAGAACCGTTTGGTTTGAAGCACGTAGATTTAAATGTAACTAGCATTGTACCTAATAGCTGAAAAAATGAAAAGCGACCTACTGTCCCATCACGCCTTCGTAGTAGGTTGTTATGGCTTTCAGTGAATTACCTGAGCGCATTTACAATACTCTATTATTAAATTTTACTGTGTTCTCACATAATTATACTGGTCATAAATCACCAAATGACAGAGTCTAACCATATGGTCTAGAATTCCTTCAGTATTCCTTACTTTTCACGGCGAACTCCAAGGTTCTCGTGAGAAACCTGTCGATTTTCATGCCCTTTACACACTGCACCACCTACGCCTATTCATAATTGAGATTTATTGATCGAATTCAACACTAAGTTTGCACTAACCTCATAATCTTTAAGACCCTCTTGTGATTGTTCCCACCTGCATGTACCAACAGTCACCTTCTCCATATGAATGAAAACTGATGATATCGTACCTTAAGTAAGGCCATGGCTGCTTCCTTCCCAGTCCTATCCGTTTACTATATCCTATAATAGTCGCTAGAAGACCTAACTGAGTCGTTGCGACATAAAAGCACTGAATGTGAAATGCACAACCTAAGTACTTCAGATGATAAAGATTCTTCACCCTACCTGAAATTTAATCCGGTTACATTTTGAACTAAATTAGCATCGTTTTAATCTTGGATATATTCATTTTCATAAAACATTCGTAATATTTCTTTTATAAGAGAAATATATTGGACTGGCTATTTAGATCTCGATCAAGTTACCAATCCGATATAATAATATCAGGAACTTCAACTAAAAAACATTTGTATTTGTACAAATTCACCAGAATAGCACACTTAACACCTTTATAGCTTCTTTGCTTCAGTTGCCTTCACTATTACATTTACGTAATTTTGTTATTTTCATTTGTAGACTGGTCAAAGCGTTTAAGTGGAAAAATAAGACAGTATATTTCCATGCTGAAAGTTTGGTTCTGTGTATAGGTTATGAATGCTTAAGTACACTACCTGACAAAAAAATAGCACCTAGAAGAAATAGTCAGATGCCAATGTAACATCGTAAACGTACACACAATTAGCGGGTATGTAAATAGTTAGATTTGCAATTCTACGTGACAGGTAGAACGGCCACCAGAGTGCATTAGTTTTGCTCGTGTTTAGTGTTGTTACCAGGCCTGGTAGAATATATACAGGGCGTGAACAGCGTCAGATGTTGAGTGAACATTGTAAAGTACACGGAGGTGCTACGTACACATGGCCTCATTGCGGGTCCCTATCTGGCCGGCTAGTCGAATTGTGCAATATCCAGATTTTGGGGCCATTCGGAAGTGACAGTGGCCTCCCCCTGCGGGTGGGGGCGGTAGCATAACACCTATGGTATCCCCTGCCTGTCATAAGAGGTGACTAAAAGGGGCCGCAGTGGCTCTGGAATTTCGAGTGTTGGATGGCGACCATGGGGCCCTTAGCTTTGGTCTTGGCATTGCTTCCACTTACTTGTACGAGGATCCTCAATTTCATCCATTCTATCCGACCTCCCTTGGTCAACTCTTGTTCTTTTCCGACTACGACGGTATTAGGTTTGCAACGCCTGCGGAGTCTTTCGTTTTCACGCCATTGTCTTCCTTGATTTCATTTTTCGAATTGTCGGATCCCTTCCAGTTTTTCTCTCTGATTAGTGTTATATAGAGGATGGTTGCCTAGTTTTACTTCCTCTTAAAAGAATAATAACCGCCACCACCACCTGTGACAGTAGCCCGATGTTGGACTGCATGGGAACGTGAAGGAAAACATACTCGTTGTCAAGGTTCCCGTCGACCACGTCTGATCACTACATGGAAGGATCGCCGTATTGTGCACCAAGCACATCTTAATCTCTTCACATGTGTGCCTGTCATCCGAGAACACGAAATGGACTTCCTGCAATGTTTTGTGTCATCCCGCACCATTGGTCGGAGACTAGCAGCAGCTGGACCAGGGAATTACCGTCCCCTGCTGCGTTTGAAGTAGTGCCGTAAGTTGGAAGCATGGACTGCCGATGAGTGGCGTCGCACTGTGTTCAGCGATGAATCGCAATTCTGCACTACCCCGTTTGACCATCGTCTGCGAGTATGGCGGCGACTTGGGGAGAGGTCTCATTCTTCCAATATTTTTGGAGCAACCCGGCAGTGTTACATCATGGTGTGGGCAGTCAGCGGGTATGACTTTAGTTCATTGCTGGTAGAGATTAAGGGTACTCTGACGGCACAGCTCTACGTCAAGCACATTCTACGTTCTCATGCGACAGTATCGTGGTACCATTTTTCACAAGAACGATGCTCGTCCACACACGGAACGTGTCCCTACGAACTGTCTACGTCATGCTGAGGTACTCCCGTGGCCAGCAAGATCCCCAGACCTGTCTCCGATAGAACATGCGTGAGACCAGCTCAGTCGTCAACCCTGCCCAGTGTCAGTATCCAAGATATCATGTACCAGTACAACAGTTGTAGGCCAGCTTACCTCAAGAAAGGATACAACGGCTTTATGACACCCTTCCCAATCGAATCAGTGCATGCATCCAGGCCAGATGGGATGAAACATCATATCAATAAGTGGACTCGTACTGGAGAGTTCTTTGTAAATTTTAAACGATGTTATAATCGCTGAAATACCCTCTCAACACGTGAAGTTTTATATCTTTTCCCCCTCTCTTCTGGGTGCATCATTTCTTTTGTCAAGCAATGTGTCATATTTATTCGCTTTTACTGTGGTTAGCCAACGGCCGTAGCCGTGTTGAAACACCGGATCCCGTGAGATTTCCGAAGTTAAGCAACATTGGGCGTTGTCAAGATCTGGATGGGTTACCACGTCCTGTTGGTGGGGGGTAAGGGAATGGAGGAGCGGAAAGGAACTGGCCACCCTACCGTACCTAAACTCCAGCACAGGTACACCTCTGCGGAGGTTCGGACCTGTCTTTGGGCAGAATACACCCTTACCCTTACCTTACTGAAAATGAAAACCTACAACCTGTTTTCCAGTCATTGACCGGGTCAGGGATGTAATGAAAGAAACTTATATAGGCTGTTATTACAATGGGGTCGCCACTCCCAAGGTGATTTTATTAATGAGTGATAAATGTTATGAAATGATAATGGAGAGTGTTGCTGGAATGAACGATGACAGGGAAAACCGGAGTACCCGGAGAAAAACCTGTCTCGCCTCCGCTTTGTCCAGCACAAATCTCTCGTGGAGTGACCGGGATTTGAACCTTACCTTACTATAGTTACTTATTTAATTTTGAAGTTCTCCGCTGAATAGTCAAAACAAAAGCAACTCGAAAGTAGGGAGAATGATCGCTGGTACAAACGGGCGGGGAAAATGGTAGGAGGGTTCTTGGAACGACGAGATAAAGGCTAAGTTAGGAATGAACTCGATTGATGAAGCTTTACATATGAACCGGCTTCAGTAGTAGGGTCATGTGAGGCGAATTGAGGAGGATAGGTTATCTAGAAATAATGGACTCGTCCTTGGAAGCTAAGAGAAGTAGAAGGTGACCAAGACGATGAGAGTTGACTCAGTTTCTAATGACTCAAAGATAAGAGGTATGGAACTAAATAATAGAGGATTGTGGAGGCATTAATTAAAGTCACAAAGGCTTTCAAAGTGAACGCTGAAAGGAACGGTCTATACTGAACATGTAGGCTATGTATGTATGTATGTATGTATGTATGTATGTATGGGACTATTGTCATCCTTAAACCTGGTAAAGACCAGAATTACCAGATGAGTTGTAGACCCATTTCTTTACTAAGTTATCCCTATAAGCTGCTCGAAAGACTCATCCTTGAATGATGGACAAAATCGAACCTTATCTCATTCCTCAACAAGCAGGTTTCAGGGAAGGTAAGGGTTGCACATCACAGGACCTCAAATTACCTTAACAAATCGAAGATGGTTTCGAAAGGCGGAAGATAACAGGATAACTCGGCAGCCTTTAACACTGTTAAACATAATCTCCTTGTGGTAAAACTCTACGAAATCACACACGACTATCAGCATACCTGTATGATTAAAAACCACCTTAAAATCAGAAGGTTCTTTGTGGAATTCCAGGGAAAGAAGCAGGTGGAGAATGCAGAAAAATATATCACTGTAGTGTACTTACACCAGCCCTTTTTTAATATCTGCGCAAATGATCAACCATTACCCAAAGGAACTCAGACTTTCATCTATGCTGGGTAGCGTGCCTGCCTCTTACCCGGAAGCCCCGGGTTGGATTCCTAGGCATGTCGGGGATTTTTACCTGGATCTGAGGGCTGTTTCGACGTTCACTCAGCATACGTGATTACATTTGACAGTGAAATGGCGGCCCCGGACTAGAGAGCCAACAATAACGGTCGTGAGGATTCGTTGTCCTGACCATACGACACCTCGTAATATGCAGGCCTTCGGGCTGAGCAGCTGTCACTTGGTAGGCCAAAGCCCTTTGGGGCTGCTGCGCCATGGGGTTTGTTTTTGTTTTTAACTATAGCTTTATGTTTTCTGTTTGAAGAGTAAACAGACCTGAACATCACATAGGGAGGCATCAAACTGGCACATTGTGAAACCCCAAAATATCTTGATGTCACTTTAGACCGCACACGTTCTTATAAAAAATATTGTCTGAATACCAAGAACAAAGTGCTGCCAGGAATAATATTGAACGAAAACTGACTGGACCAACCGGAGGCGCACAGTCAGAAACAGTGAGATTCTCAGCCCTAATATTATAATATTCGGCAGCCGAGTACGCTTGCCCAGTATAGTAAAGATTTTGCCATACCAAAGAAATGCAGGTGGCAATCAGTGAAAAGTGTCGCATCATCACAGGATGTATAACAAGGGAATTGGCACAACTTGCGATCGTAATTGCAGGTGATTTGTGGTTTGTAAGGTGCTGATTACAGCACTGTATAACTTAAGTGCCATCGCCAATAACACTGTAAGTTACGAAGATTCGCTATTCCGCTCAAAGTAGACCATATCTAACATGATTTCGCGGTTTCAGTAACCTTAGACACAGTAAACGTTTTCTCTAGGTGAAGCTTTATCTGTCCCTGTAATAATTAAGAGGGGAATTCCTCAAGGCAGTATTATTGGACCTTTATGTTTTCTTATATATATATATATATATATATATATATATATATATATATAAATGATTTGAGTAAAGGAGTGGAATCAGAGGTAAGGCTATTTGCGGATGATGTTATTCTGTATAGAGTAATAAAAAAGTTACAAGATTGTGAGCAACTGCAAAATGACCTCGATAAAGTTGTGAGACGGACAACAGGCAATGGTGTGACAAACGGGGTTAAAAGTCAGGCTGTGAATTTTACAGGTAGGAAAAGTCCTCTTAGTTTTAATTACTGCGTTGATTGGGTGAAAGTTCCTTATTGGAACGATTCTGGTTGATTCCCTAGGGACATATCGTGACAGAACGCATATCGATGCTATCCGACCTCAAAATATGGTGTATACAGTGAAGACCATCCCTCCTGGGTGCACATCTTACATGCAGCCGCTTGATGTGCTCTTCTTCGGACAGTTCAAGGTGGTGCTGAAGCGGATTGAAGATCACATTATCCTTAACAACTATCAGTTCACACCATCGCCGAGGGATTCCATTTAGTTGCTGATGTGCATTCTACACAATAGTTCTGTTCTCCAGCCTTCGCTGACTTCGTTCGGTACTTCTGGACTGTAGCTGGATATGATGACTTCAGACCAGAGAGGTTTTTCATCACCACCCGAACGTATTTTTCATGCTCAAAAGCCGTGTGACTCGGAAGACTGCTTATTGCAAGCATTCATGAAGTGTTCCTACTGTAATAAGCAACTCTGTTTTCGGCACTTTATACTCTGTGGACATGCTCTTCCTCGTAATCATTTGCCAACAGCTACCAGTATAACCAGTATTTTGAACTCAGTGCCTGAACATGCGCATGATTGTAAAGTGCAGTGAATTGTCGATGGCACATATTGTGCGCATATTTGTAATGTACATGTAAAACACTTATATACAAACCAGAAAGTTATTGCAATTGCGATCGCAAGTTGTGCTAACTCCCTTGTAAGACCTACACCGCGAGAAAAGTTGTACTGTCTTGCTGGTAACGCATCTCCTGATATCCGACGAGAGGTTCAGCTCATAAGGACAAGACCACGTCATTAAAATCCGAAGCCCATTCACTGTATGGGCTCCAACCAGCCCCATCGTGGTTAAGTTCTCGCAAAAGTTTCTGCACAGAAGTAACGGAACAGTAAGCAAGACTCACTTTTTGGCGAACTAGAGTTGAGCGTCTTGGACGATGGAAAACACCTCGTGAAGAATTACCACCTGGATATATGGAGTACTGAACGACTTGGAAATCTCTAAATAGGCTGCGGTTGGGTGTTACTAGGTGCAAGACCAATCTGCACAAGTGGATATATTCGGTGGATTCTGTTTTGTGTGACTGTGGGGAAGTTCAGGCTGCGGCCCATCTGCTCCACATGTACCGAGAAAGAGCTGCATGGGGCAACAAAGAATGCATTCGAGGTTGCTAATTTCTGGTGCACCAAAATATGAACCTTTGGTTTCTTTTCTATAGACATTTTCGTATATCCTTAATTAAAAAGAACTCTGTTTTCGACACAATAAATTAAATTTTGAGGTTTTCCTCTGAAGGTCTTCTAGCCCTTAAACTCGCCGGTTCAAAACCGGACAAGTTAAATATATGCTATTTGTGCGCCTACTGGCACCATATTCTATGAACCTCCGTGTAACTGGAATGGCGGTAGTGTGGAATGTTCTTCTTCTTCTTGAAATGTTTATGGACTTGTTATGTCACCCAGTTCCAATATAGTGTGGAATGATGTGTGTGAAGAAAGGAAGATTAAGGATGTCACAAATATCCTGTTCCCAGGCCAGGGATATTAATCATTACAATTAATAAACCCTGACCCGGACGGGAATCAAACCCAGGACCACAAGCAGACGCGTTGCCCCCTACACCGCGGTGCTGGACATTTCCCACGGTACTTTCAATTGCCACGTAAGTTGGATTTATCAAAAAGATGTAATGACTTAAAATATTCAGAATAAAATGCAAAGTAATTTTTGTTTCAATCGTCTTTGGAAATAAATTCAGTAGAAATCATTTAAGCCACCTAATTCCCGTTCTTTTCTTGAATATTGTAATGTTAGTCAGCCCACCACGTATGTTAACACAATTATAATATACATGTTGAGTTTCATAAAAGTATGTCCTACCGATTACACACACACACACACACACACACACACACACACACACACACACACACAGATAAATGTAGAACCGGTTGTCTCGAAAGTCTTTATATCGCTGCCCTAGTTCAATAATTCTAATGGATCTTAAAACGGTTCCTTTGAGATAAAAGCACTTAAACATTTAATTTATATGCTGCAGTTCAGGAAATGTGTCAAGGAAATTATAGCGCGTGGTTATCAGAGAGTGAACACACTGGAATTCAAGATATATGAGTAAAAAGCAAGATAGAGGAAGAACAACTGTATACTATTGTTATTTGTTTAAATCTCAAAATCTCAATTAAAAGTGGACTATATTAGGATTAACCTAATGACCTCCATGGATCAGACGGCAGTGCGCCTGTTTCTCACAGCTGGGTTCCGTGGTTCAAATCCCGATCACTCCATGTGAGATTTGGGCTTGACCAAGCAGAGGCAGGACAGGGTTTTCTCCGGGTACACCGGTTTTCCCTGTTATCTTTCATCCCATCATGCCTCTACAATTTCACTTCATTTCATCCGCCAGTCAATAATCATTGCCCCAGAGGAGTGGGACAGGCTTCGGCAGCCGGCACAGTTTCTATCCCCGTCACTAGGTGGAGCTTCATTCATTCCATTTCTGACCTGTTTGAAAGTGGAAACAGGCTGTAGATTTTTATTTTGATTAGTATTAACCTTTGGCATGGAAACGATCTTAAGTCACACCAAAAGATCATATTTATGGAGACAAGATAGCAAATATGGGAAATATAACAGGTTATTTCTCAGAAAAGGGTAAATGTATAGAAATTCGGCTCTGCACCTGGGTACGCAATGGTTAGTGGTGGGACATGAGTGTCATGGATAGTTTCTGCTCAATGTATAAGAAGAAGTGGATATTATGTGATTATACAACGTTCCTATGCATTGTCCTGAGTGGCTCCCTGGGAGCCGAGAACACAATACCTGTGTCGTAAGAGGGACGACCACGACCCCTAGCAGGCGGCATACGGGCTAATCAGCGTGACACTGCCCGCATGTCCACCGGTGTCTCGCTCTCTCTTTATTTATTACCGCTTTCTTATTACAAATGGAGATAATTTACTCGTGTTTGGATGCCGAGATACCTCTCCACTCTAGTCGTACTCGAGTTTCTATCCATCACGTAGCATGGACTCAGATTACGCTAACTACAGTCAATCAAACTACCGAGGAGCACTTAGCCATGTCATTCCACTTCTAAGACCAAACATCCAATGTTAGCTAAACAACCAGTTATATAAATGGGTAGCGGAATTGACTACAAAGGATCTCCAAAAAGGACGATATTATGCTGCACTCCAAGCCAATATTCCTAAGAAACCATGGTTTGCCAGTATCAAACTTGTCAGACTTTCGCCTTACATCACTAATGCGCATAAGACCCGGGCACTGATGTTATGCCGAACATCTCCACCGTATTAAAGTGTTGGACTCCCCCACGTGTAAATATGACCCCCACCGTGAGCAGCAGATTTGATTTGCTTGTGTCTGCCTCTGCGGTGTAGTGGTTAGTGTGAGTAGCTGCTACCCTCGGTGGTTCGGGTTCGATTCCAGGCTCTGCCACGAAATTTGAGAACGGTACAAGGACTGTAACGGGGTCCACTCAGGCTCTGGCGGTCTCTTTGTTGAATGGAGTGGGGTGTTCTTCCTTTCCCATCCATTCCAATCTTCCTATCCCGCACAAGGCGCCTGTTCAGCATATCAGGTGAGGCCTCCTGGGGCAAGATACTGGTCCTGCACCCCAGTTGAATCCCCGACGCAAGAGGACACTGCCCTTGAGGCCTTATAGGTGGGATCCCTCGCTGCGTCCGGGTGGAAAACCAACCCAGGAGGGTAAACGTATTAAATAAATAAATAATGTATTGTCTTCCCACTGTCCCTCTCAAGCAGAAGAAGAGTGCAGGGGCCACCAGACGTAAGTGGACGGTTGGCAGGAAGTAGGCATACAGCCAAAAAAATGAAAGCCTACTGGGCCATAAAACAGAAGAAGCCCATAACTAATGCGAGCCCCGTGGTCCCTAGTGGGCCAAAACCAACCGAAACAAACAAATAAATTGTATTTGCACAAAATACAGTGCAGCACAAACAGGGATGCTCGCAAAACGTAAAAATCCGACCTCCACTTCCTACAAGCACGCCAGTTTTACTTATTCTTTTCACCCGGAGTGTATAATTTTAGCAGAATTCCTCAGAGGAATACAATTTATATTGTTCTTAAGTTTTACTTTTCTTATTTCAAAAGAAGCTGTAATTTATTGATATTCTGAGACGACAGAATACAACATCATGAATTGTGAATATTAGAACATCCATGGAATGTGTGTTTTGGAAAAGACGGTCGCAAGTGATGTTTCCTTCCCACTTTTTTAAACATTCTTTTTATAAAACTGTCATTTCTTTCAGGTATCTATTGTATGTATCCCATGTAGCCCACCAGCGCCCTACTTTTTACTTCCCTGCATGCAATAATGATGAATGGTATATCTAATAACCGTTTTTCACAGAGGTATTACTGCTTGCAAGTAGGTTACGTCAGAATATGAATAAATAACGAACGGACGGCCGCTTGCTCCATGTTCCTCAGCGCTACCCGTCTAATGCGCTCACTTTGCTCGAATGAGTCTCGTTGGTACTTGGTAGAGAAGCCCTACGGTTGCTGTCAACATATCGACAATGGCTCGTGAGGTCAGAAACGACAAGTACATAGACACAATTTTAAGCTACAGAGAATCTGGTCAGAATGCAGCCGAAGCTCGCAGACGGTATGGACAGGAGTTTCCAAATCGCCAGCTGACATATACACACCTATTTCTCCAGAGTTGCAACTAAAAGCTATTGAATTGATCAAGACACATACCATATACAAGATTTTTTTTGGTAGAGTGGAATGTCTGTACATGTATAAATTAATCAGTTATTAAATTTTACTTTCTGCACCTTTGCAATACTTACAAAGGCACCCTATTACATGTAGTAAACATACATACATGCTGGGACCATACGCCATATAGCTATAACGTATGGTACCTTTTTGGTCAAGAGTCAAATGCCACCTCATCTGGACAAACCCAAAATAATTCCAAACTGATGGGTGAACAAATGCTCTCCGGACCGTGCGAGGTTCGACCTCACATTCCTCCGTTCCTGCAGTTACAACATCCGGCGTCACAGAGTCATAGTAGGTTCGCGACAAAATAAAATAAAATTATAATACTAACTTATAGGCATATCAGAACGGAGGAAAATAAGGACGTATCAAGACTACGGCAAGTGAGAATAGCAATAGAAATATCTTTTTTGAACATATTTAATTACTCTTGTCAAAACGCAGGCATAATAGTAATCCTGAATAATAATACTACATATGTCGGCGAAAAATTAACTAAAATCGTTCGTATACCTCCGCTCAAATTTTAATTCCACGTACGATGAATGATCTTTCTTTCATTTCTGGACCGTACGATAAGCACACCGATTCCTTGAACACTAATTTGAAAAATTCGCTAATACATGTATTTTTTGTAAATGTACATTGTACATTGTACATTGGAAGGAAACGTACTACACTCCCGAATTCTGGAGCCAATTTTGAGTGGTCGACTAACGAAATGAAAAAAATCCTAAATAACGCCATATAACACAAATACATATGGACAAGACACAAGAGAACAAAAACACAAAAATAAATGTTGGGTCCGGCTTTTGAACCAGCCGCTTCCTTCTCACTCCTAGCCCTTTACTGTCCCATCGTCGCCATAAGACCTATCTGTGTCGGTGCGACGTAAAGCAATTAGCTAGCCTTCTGGCATATATCATGTCACTTGGTCACCAACCCTTCTTGAAAGCCTAGCCTACCGAGCTCGATAGCTGCAGTCGCTTAAGTGCGGCCATTATCCACTAATCGGGATATAGTGGGTTCGAGCCCCACTGTCGGCAGCCCCGAAGATGGTTTTCCATGGTTTCCCATTTTCACACCAGGAGAATGCCGGGGCTGTACCTTAATTAAGGCCACGGCCGCTTCCTTCCAATTCCTAGACCTTTCCTTTCCTATCGTCGCCGTAAGACATATCTGTGTCGGTGCGACGTAAAGCAAATAGCAAAAATAGAAAGCCTAGCCACACATCACCCTATTTAAAAGTGCAGCATTCTAAAGACTCTTAAAACATCGGGGTACTCTCCATTTCAACCATAACTGATACAATTATTCTTACGTACTCTACACATATGCCTACCTTATATCAAGTTAAACCTTCATTTATCTTTACAATCCACAGAATTTAATCACGAAGAACCCGAGTTCAAACCTACCGGACGCACAGAAAGTAAACACCCACTGTTTCCTTCTAACCTATACACGACACATCATTAATATCACTAACGTTGCCACTATTAATGGTACATGGCGAGATCGTCCTTTAATAAAAAATCCCTATCTAATTTTGGAAGACATGTAATCGATCCCCAGGCATGTCACACCTCACAAAGTATTCATACAGCCAATTATACTATTTTACGAACATGCAAAATTTCTTTAAAATCAGAGTGCATTGCTATCCCATATATTTACACATCAGCGAAGGAATATGATCCTATCTTCACGCATTAAGGACTTGAAATAAAATTATGCACCAAATACAGAGAGAAAAAAACAAAGCAAAAAACAGTTTGAAATCCTAAACAAAATAACAATTTATCCTCATTACCTAAAGCTAAAGTTTTAGGATGGTCTTGTTGTTTAACCCATGCTCGTGCATTTCTGTCACACGGAATTACATATACCTGAAAATAATATCATGCTCCAACGCTTCTTCCCCATCTAAATTATTTGTACACACGAAATACGATGACCGACTCAAAGTTGTTCCCTGGTTTCAAACATCCAGATTTATCTATTACAAATCTACCATACGTTATTTCATTTTTACAAGAAATTAAATCGCGCATTTACAACACTACATAATACTTCAAATCAATGTGCTTATCGTAATATTAGGATGTCCATGGTTCGAGCCTCTATGAGTCGCCTGGTTGATGTTTTAGGACTGCATGTTAATCGTACAGATCACTGGTTCGAAGTTTCCTCTTCCGAAACTCCGTCTGCAACTCAATGTTCTTGGGTTGGGATGCACTGGAACTGACTAGTACAAACAAATGTTCCATTAACCACGTATTCCTTCGTCACTTGCACAGTTATTATTGAATTTATAATGGAATTTATTTCGTTTTTCTCCAACACTGGCATACGTAATATGGAAATTATATTGGAATTTATTAAATTTCTTCCAACACTGGCACAGTTAATATAGAAGTTATTTCTCCTACACTTCTTATTTCCGTCCAATTATTTCTCCGGCACTGTTTAGAGAGAACTATCTAACTCGCGTTTAACATCGCGATGCACAGCCTCCACGGTACTACTGAAATACAATCGTTCTATGACCGCTTTATTTAATACACCGTCTCCACATCACCGGGTTTCCACACTCTCCGTCCGTAAATAATCTGCGGACACAATATTTATCGAATAAAATAGTTTCTTCTCACTACTTTGCGATACAACTCATTATCACTCCCACACAAAGAAAATATATATTTGCAGACACACGACAAGACCGGACGTCTGCTTCCCTCGAACACTCCTCAGCAAATCTCTGCCCCTGCTACGGGACGATTGTTAAGGTGAGGTGGTACATCTTTTCGTGTCCAAAAAACCTTTTTTCGTTTTTAATGTTTTTGATAGTTTATATCTTATTGTATAACATACGTTTTGTTTATTTTGTACAGATCATCCCTTCAGGTCTCAAATGCCATTCGAATATCACCCTGACAGCTGAGTGTACGCCCCCATTTTGTATAACTTATATATTGTTGCCGCATTTCGCGGCATGTGCCCTCATTCTATGGTTGGTACAAGTGTTGTGGCTTGGTGGGTGACGCTTGTCATGTTTTTTTTTTTAAATCATGGCTGTTGTTTTTATTACGTCCTGTTGTGGAAAGTAAAGAAGTATTTTAGTAGGATGCCTGGCTCAGGTAGATTTTTCAAGAAACGCCTTGGAGGCCCTGGAAGTAAACCTAAAGCTAATATTAACAATAATATTACGCTGTCTATGGTTAATAGTTCTGCTGAATGTAGTAGTAGTGGGTTATTGGAGACACCTCTTTGAAGTGGAACAAAATCAACTCCGGGGAGCAGTAAATCAAGGAGAAAGCTTTTCACTGACCCTAGTATAAGTAAAAAGGTGACCTTATGTATGGGATTGTATGATGCAGTTCTGACGTATAATGGGGGATGTGTGGGTCGAATGATAGTGGTGGAAAATTTAGGAATTAATCCTTGCAGAAATATGCGACAAATCTGTAGTGAAAATGATGCAGAGCCAGTGAGAAAGGCTGACCTACAAGCTGATATGGTGATCAAGAGGAACTGGATAGTGAACGAGAACAAGGGAAGATGACTGTGATGATACAGATGGTTCAGAACATGTACCAGGGATGCACTAGGAAGTGTGTAACTTTAAATCAATTTTTCTGGAAGTGTGATTTTTAAAAATATTCAGGTATTTTTCCCAGGATGTATTTAATCCAGTTAAATAAAAATTTTACCATCTGTTATATTGTTTTCAGTGAATATACTTACATCATGCTTCTAGCTCAAATAGTTCCAAAGTTATTGAATACTACACTTCACAAAAAGCAATTATTTTTAGCAGTTAAGTAAAAAAATGTTTCTGCTATATGTGAGGTTGGATGAAGTTATGAAATTGTGAGTATATACAACAAGCATTTCTTTTGAATCATACCAAATTATAACATTCTAAGATTTATAGTTTTGTAGAAAAATACTTTTAAATATGGACAATTTAACATTGCCGAGATATGGTGTACCAACTCCCCAACCAGCTATGCCAGGGTTCAGTTGTCCCCACTCTAATTTCTATACCTCGTGTTCTACTGGTCTTCTGATGTCGGTGATTCGGTAAAAACGTGTAGTACATCATTCCATGACAGATTATTACATGCGGAGAGGATTTCGGTCGCTGATTAAATTATTATCTTTGTTAAAATAGGAACGCTTCTTCTGGGATTTCCCTTTCTGAGTCTGGATCCACTGCTAGCTTTGCTATTCTACTGCCACCTACCTTATCCTCTGCGGCACAATTTGAATAATGCTGAATTTTAATAATCATTTATAATTTTGTCAGAGGTCTAAAATGCTCACGTATGACTTGCCGATCTTTTACTAATGCAGTCATCTCGAAATACCCTGTCTTAAACCAAGTTCTCAAGTTGGCACTATTGTATTTCGGCCATTTTTAATGGGCGGGGTGATTAGAATGTTGTCTTCCCTCTTTTTTCTTTCCCTAGCTAGCTTTCTCTCGCAGGGGATTTGCAATCCACAAAGTATTTGAGACGGCACCACAAAGTCGGGTGTCTTGCGCAATCAGATGCAACACAACTTCCATACGACCAAAGAAAGCTGGAAAACGCCTGAATGCCCTGAGTCAGTTACCGATACGGTTACAATACATACATAAATACATACGTACGTACATACATCTTCATTATAGACTGTTATGCCTTTCAGCGTTCAGTCAAAAAGCCTCTGTGAATGTTCTAATCGCCGCCATAATTCTCTATTTGTAACTAGTTCTGTGGCCTTGTTTAATTCTATACCTCTTATTTTTAAATAGTTAGAAACTGTGTCTAACCAGCTTCGTCCTGTTCTACCACTACCCCTCTTACACTCCATAACAGAGTCCATTACTTTCCTAGGTAACCTTTCCTCCTTCTTTCACCTCACATCACCCCAACACTGAAGATGGTTTATGAGTACACCTTCATCCATCGAGTTCAGTCGTAACATAACCTTCATTTCCTCATTCCTAGTACCCTCCTGCCATCGTTTTCACATGTTTGTACCAGCAATCATTCTCGCTACTTTCATGTCAGTTACATCTACATTATGAATAAGATATCCTGAGTCCACTCAGATTTCACTCCCATTAAGGAATGTTGGTCTGAAAGCAGACCGACGAAAAGATAATTTCGTCCGGGAGCTGACTTCCTTCTTGCCGAATACTGTTGATCGTGACTGTGAGCTCACTGCATTAGCTTTACTGCACCTTGAGTCATCCTCACTTACCGTACTACCACCCTGGGGGAAAACACATCCTAAATAGCTGAAATTATGTACAGTACCTGTTACAGCTTTGTACTCCCAATCTAACATTCAATTCCTTTGGATTTCTTACCTACTGGCACCAATTTAGTCTTTGGAAGGCTAATCTTCATACCATACATATTTCTACTAATTTAAAGCTCCAAGATATTAGAATGCAGGTTTTTGGCACAATCTACTATTAACACCAAGTCGTCAGCATAAGCCAGACTGCTTATTACATTTTCATCTAACTGAAACCCTCATTGCCACTTAATACCTTTCAGCATATGATCCATGTAAACTGTGAACAAGAAAGGTGGAAGATTATTTCCTTGTCTAACCCCCTGTAAGTACCTTGAACCAAGAACTCATTCTACTGTCCATTTTTACTGCAGCCCAATTGTCAGCATAAATTCTTTTGATTGATCTTAATAATCTACCCTTAATCCCATAGCCCCCAGTACGGCGAACAACTTATCGCTCGGTACTGTATCACATGTCTTCTACAGATGCACACAACATAGACAGAACTGTCTATTACTTGCCGCATTGAGAAAATCTCCTCTTGGCAGCCCCTCTGTGATGTGAAACCACACTGGTTTCCACCCAGCTTCCTCTCAAAACTGCTCGCACCCTCTCTTCTAAGATGCCAGCGATCACGTTGCCTGATATACTGATTAATGTGGTACCTCGATAGTTGTTGCAATCCTTCCTGTTATCTTGCTAATAGGTAGGTGCAGTTACTGCTTAGTCCGATCTGAAGGTATCTTACTAACACCCCATGCTAATCTTATTACTCTATGAAGCCATTTTTTCCATGCCATCCCACTTTATTCACCGTTTCAGGTCTAATTTCATCTATTCCTGATGTTTTATGACAATGGAGTTTATTTACCATCATTTCTACTCCATCAAGTGTAATTTCACCAACATAATTGTCCTCCTCCCCACGAGCTCGGTTGCATGCGACATCACAAGGAAGATACTCTTTCACATTGAGAAGATTTTCAAAATATTCCTTCCAGATCTCAAGTGATTCCCTGGGATCTAATATGAGTTCAACTGATTTGTTCAAAACACAACTCATTTCCTTTTTTCCTTCCCTTACTAGGATTCTTTATTGCTGTCCTGAAAGGATTCCCTGCTGCTTGACCTAGCCTTTCCAAGTTATTACCAAAATCTTCCCATTACAACTTCTCGGATTCAACAACTATTTGTTTCACTCTGTTACTTATGCATACAATTCTCTGTCTGTATTAGTCCTTGTTTGGAGGCATTTCTGATATGCCTTCTTTTTATGTTTAAAAACTGCTCTCACCTTATCATTCCACCAAGATACTCGCCTTTTCCCATCCTTGCATACAGTTGTTCCTAGACATTCCCTTGTTGTTTCTACTACTGCATCCATGTATGCCATCCATTCTCCTTCAATAACCTGAACGTGCTTATCCATGTATTTCTACCCTTATCCGTCTACAGACAGATTTCACTTTCTCTATCCTAGGCCCAGATATACTTATATCACTGCATATCAGAGAGTGGTCTGTGCCATCAAAAAATCGCCAGAATTCCCCTCATGTTCCTGACAGATTTCCTGAATTGAATGTCGGTTATGATATAGTGTATTACGAATTTGATGACCCTACCCTCCCATGTGTAACGGTGCATAGGCTTATGCTGGAAGAATGCATTTTAACTGCTAATCCCATACTGGCACAGAAGTCCAGCAAACGCTTCCAATTCCTATTAGCTTTCATATTTTCCCCACATTTACGTTTACCAATTACCCTTTTGTATCCTTCTGTTAGATATTCAACTTCCGAATTCAAGTCGCCCATGAGAACCATTCTATCCTTGCTTTTGACCCTGACTACGATGTCACCCAATGCTTCATAAAACTTGTCAACTTCATCCTCATCTGCATCCTCACATAGGGAAGAACTGACATAATTCTCGTCGTAATTCCCCCAATCGCCAAATCCACCCACATTTTCCCTCATTTACGTGCCTGACGGAAACTATGTTGCGTGCAATAGTATACCTGATGAACAGTCCTACCCCACACTCTTCCCTTCCCTTTGTAACACCCGTCAAGTACACTTTATAATCACTTCCTCCCTGTCTCCCCTTACCCGAATATCATTTACTCCTAACACATCCAGACGCATTCTCTTTGCTGACTCAGGCAGTTTTACTTTCATTCTTCCGTAAGCCCCATTAATATTGGTAGCTCCCCATCAAATTCCATTTCATTCGCCAAGTTGTTTCTAACGCCCTCGCCTGTCAAATGGGGGTGGGACTCAGTTAATCCTATAGGTCCGAGGCTTGCTTAAAACTATCTGAGCTCGGTAAATTCGTGAATCAGGATGCTACTCTACGTACATATGATCCATGTGAAGATCTCCCCTCTAAC
Source organism: Anabrus simplex (assembly GCF_040414725.1). NCBI lineage: Eukaryota > Metazoa > Arthropoda > Insecta > Orthoptera > Tettigoniidae > Anabrus > Anabrus simplex. The sequence goes on along the minus strand of NC_090265.1, from coordinate 1,603,181,517 downwards.
GGGTTAGGGGCCATCGGTGGATTGCATAGTCCTAGTGGCCTGAGAACGAGGAGGGCAATGATTCAAAATATGTAAAAGATGTCCACTGCTATTCCATAGCAACTGGTATCCAGACTCTCAGGGCCACTCACTAGGCCACTCAGCCGTTGCCCATGGTTCTCGAACTAGGACCTGACGACAGCAATGCACACAATAAACCAATTAGTACATGTAATAAAATGACTGTTATTTGTTTCACATCTGAAATATAACACCTTGTAGCGCTTAGGCATCCTATTTCTGAATAAATGCTTACCTTTGATGACGAGACATAGTGTTCAAAATGCACTTTGTCTTCTGGTCTGGACTACATCAAATTTTCATTGATCTGTCTCAGTCTCATCATTGGCTTTGACAATTTGTAAGTGACTGAGGTATAAGTGATGCTGGTAATGATATGCTTTATGCAACCAGTCCCAGTAATGCATGGTGTAACTTATGCGTACTAATCATGTGCAATCTATTGTCTTGTTATCTTTCTGGTTGCATTCTAAATTGAGTTTTATTTCCTTCGTCGCGAGCAGACGTGGTCACGTCCAAAATATCCATTAGTCGTGTGGACAGCACAAACTACCAATTTCTTTTTTTTCTAACGAGGGAAACACATATCCTTGATAACAAAAAAAAGAGGACAGTACAAGAAACAGCTTCTTATTCCCATTAACACCGCCTCATTACAGTTTTATGGTATTGCAGTTGGCGTGTTTACACGGTCGTCCAGATATATGCTGGTGGTGCAGTGATGAACGTCTGTGCCGGTTGTTCGGTGGCCTTCAGCACCTACCGCACTGTGCAATTAGAGATGTATAATGTATAAGACGCAAGAAACAGACCACCTCATTCACATTTACTTGCTGTCCCACGCTATGCACGGTTACATACAGGGTGCTCCCAAACATGTAGGAAGTAATTGGCTTTTGGGGGACAAGGAGGATAATACACTTCAAAACCAAAAAGAAAGAAAAGGAAAAATGTCCCTACGTATTATCGTTTACGAGTTACAGATTCTCTAACTTTGTACGGTACACTTCATTCTAATACAAGAAGTAGTCTACTCAGAATATCCACGATACGCTTGAATGCACGCCTGAACACGCCGCTTCATTGATTGGCGGACACGTTCGAACACTCCAGGCATTGCACACTTCCGATTGCAACCTTGTTCCACACGCTGGCGAGCACTGCAATGTTCGTAACAACGTGCCTGGCTCCAAACATAATCCTAAATGCAAACTTTCCCCCATTCTAGCTAATAACTTAATCAGGCTAAGCTCGTAAGGGAACTATCGCAAGGCATACTTTCATTGGGACTTGCGTTGTTTTGGGGTGTACTAACGACACTCCGATTACTCTCCGCATGTTTAGTAACACACTGTATATGACCAACATATTTATATCATTTTTATTTCTACTCTTAAAAGAACTAAACCAAGCTTTTAATTACTAGTTACATGTTATTCAAGGTGAGAAATTCCACAATATGTTACTTTGGATATGATGTGTGAGATAACCTTCAGTAGAGAACCCGCTGATAGCTGAGCACTTGACAGTTTCACTCCTCCTGAATACTACAAGAGCGTACTAGACATTTTCTAAGAAATGTCCATTTAAACACACAATTCGTAATCAGAGTGCAAGGCAGTATGTTCCTCTTGAGCTCCTGGTATTTTTTCCGCAAATGTTGCAAGAGAAATGCTATTACTTAAGGAAATGCTATTGATTTCAATGGTTTAATTATTTTTATAAACCATTGTAAATATTTAAAAAATATAAAGGCGTAATAATAATGTTTTTTCGTCTCCCGTCCCACTAACTACTTTTACGGTTCTTGGAGATGCCGAAATTTAGTCCCACGAGTTCTTTTACGTGCCAATAAATCCATCGACACGAGACTGACGTATTTGAGCATCTTCAAATACCATTCGACTGAGCCAGGATCGAACCTGCCAAGTTGAGGTCAGAAGGCCAGCGCCTCAACCGTCTGAGCCACTCAGACCAGCAAAATACACTGACTGACAGAGCAAATGCAACACCAAGAAGGAGTGGTTCGAAAGGGATGAAAGTTGGGGAAAAAACAGAGACGGCACGGACGAATAATTGATGTTTATTTCAAACCGATATGCAGGTTACACAATGCGCACGGCATCGACTCAGTAGGATGTAGGACCACCGCGAGCGGCGATGCACGCAGAAACACGTCGAGGTACAGAGTCAATAAGAGTGCGGATGGTGTCCTGAGGGATGGTTCTCCATTCTCTGTCAACCATTTGCCACAGTTGGTCGTCCGTACGAGGCTGGGGCAGAGTTTGCAAACGGCGTCCAATGAGATCCCACACGTGTTCGATTGGTGAGAGATCCGGAGAGTACGCTGGCCACGGAAGCATCTGTACACCTCGTAGAGCCTGTTGGGAGATGCGAGCAGTGTGTGGGCGGGCATTATCCTGCTGAAACAGAGCATTGGGCAGCCCCTGAATGTACGGGAGTGCCACCGGCCGCAGCACATGCTGCACGTAGCGGTGGGCATTTAACGTGCCTTGAATACGCACTAGAGGTGACGTGGAATCATACGCAATAGCGCCCCGAACCATGATGCCGCGTTGTCTAGCGGTAGGGCGCTCCACAGTTACTGCCGGATTTGACCTTTCTCCACGCCGACGCCACACTCGTCTGCGGTGACTATCACTGACAGAACAGAAGCGTGACTCATCGGAGAACACGACGTTCCGCCATTCCCTCATCCAAGTCGCTCTAGCCCGACACCATGCCAGGCGTGCACGTCTATGCTGTGGAGTCAATGGTAGTCTTCTGAGCGGTCGCCGGGAGTGCAGGCCTCCTTCAACCAATCGACGGGAAATTGTTCTGGTCGATATTGCAACAGCCAGGGTGTCTTGCACATGCTGAAGAATGGCGCTTGACGTGGCGTGCGGGGCTGCCACCGCTTGGCGGCGGATGCGCCGATCCTCGCGTGCTGACGTCACTCGGGCTGCGCCTGGACCCCTCGCACGTGCCACATGTCCCTGCGCCAACCATCTTCGCCACAGGCGCTGCACCGTGCACACATCCCTATGGGTATCGGCTGCGATTTGACGAAGCGACCAACCTGCCCTTCTCAGCCCGATCACCATACCCCTCGTAAAGTCGTCTGTCTGCTGGAAATGCCTCCGTTGACGGCGGCCTGGCATTATTAGCTATACACGTGTCCTGTGGCACACAACAACACGTTCTACAATGACTGTCGGCTGAGAAAGCACGGTACGAAGTGGGCCATTCGCCAACGCCGTGTCCCATTTATCGTTCGCTACGTGCGCAGCACAGTGGCGCATTTCACATCATGAGCATACCTCAGTGACGTCAGTCTACCCTGCAATTGGCATAAAGTTCTGACCACTCCTTCTTGGTGTTGCATTTGCTCTGTCAGTCAGTGTATATAGACAACATCAAGTACTGTTCATATGAGGAAAACATGTTGGCCTATTGAATTATTCAGTAAGCAAGGATTATTTTTGCTTTTCTATAAAGAAAAAATGTCTGTGGGAGAGACGAAGGAGAACGTCTGAATTAAAAATTGCATTTAGTATGTATTCATGGGCATGTTGTGTTATCCTGTAACTGAACATCTAAATTTTACTAACTTAAGTTCTTCACGCGTACCAGCGCAGGTTGCGGTATTTTCGATTTTGATCACAAATTTGTGTCGATCATATTAAAATACATTGCCTGACAAGAAAATGTAAGCACTCAGAAAGAGTGGTTGAAGGTGAATGAAACCACATAATGTTGAAAGACCATGTGCCTTTATTGAACTGATTACAATGTGGGATGAAAGAGACAAGGTCGTTGGCAGTTACAGGTGGAATGTTTGCGCCAGGTCAGTAGAGTGTCGCAACGCCCCTTCCCCCCACTCGGCCGCAATGCATGCCTTTATGCGGTTTGGAATGGTGTCAGGTAGTCTTTGGATACTCTCGTGAGGTAAGTTCGTCTACAGTTGTTGCAGCTGTCTCTTCAGATCCCGCAAGGTGGTGCTGGGACTGAGTCCTCTTCCAATGTCATCCCATACGTATTCAATGATGGAGAGGTCCGGGGATCTTGTTGGCCACGGTACGACCTCAACATGCACTAGACAGTCCATAGACACATGTGCTGTGTGTCGACGTGCATTATCTTGTTAGAAAACTGTCGAAGGGTGCTGTGCCATAAAGGTTAGGACGTGTGAACGCATAATGTCTGCGAAGTATCGCTGTGCCGTCAATGTCTGTCGAAGCATTATTAGAGGTGACCTGAAAGCATATCCTATGGCTCCCCGCACCATGATGCCAGGGATTACACACATGTGTCTTTCCACAATATGGGCAGGATATGCCCTCTGCCCTCGCCGCCACCAAACCCGCACACGATGGTCATCGGAGGTTGTGGAGAAGCAGAACTCATCACTGGACATTATGCGACGCCAGTCGTCCTCTGCCCATGCCTCAAGGGCAAGGCACCACAGGAATACCAGGCGTTGATTTTCTGGTATCAGTTTCAAACTACGCATGGGGTGGTAGAACCCAATCCGGCGGATGGGGGTCGTCGAGACAATGTGCGCGGGAACTCACAGGATGTTGTAGATTCTCCAGTACTTGTTCGCATATGGCGGATGCCGAAGTAATGGGGCGCAGCATACGACGGTCATCCCTCAGTGTGGTGTTTCTTGGTCAAACCGAAAGTGTACGAAGTTATTTCCTGCCCTCATGTACCCAATGAGTCCTATATAGGGCCACTGTGACATTTGAATGGCCCACATGCCTGGCAATTGTACGATGCGACCGACCAACCTCATGCAATCCACCATGAGGCCTCTGTCAAATGCTGTCAGTTGGTGGATAGGCTGCCTAACGCGTCTGCGAGGCATCGCGGGTGCTTCGTACTGTATGTAGTCCTCTCTGCACGTCTTGATTAACTGTCAAACTCACAGCAGTTCACTGATAACTTATCAACAACAAGACGGTGTCATTACGAATGCACTCTGATGGGCGTTCTACGCATTACAGATCCTTGTAAATCGAACCATTTACTCACACATCATGGTATACATGTATACGAAATGGGATAATATTGGACCACTCCTTCAGGGTACTTAATTTTTTCTGTCAGACATTGTATTAAACAACGTGATGATAGTGATAATGACTATTATTTGAACGTTTTACATAAACGTGAACTTCATTCCCTGAGCTTGCCATGAAAACGCATTCAATTAAGGATTCCCTTTGGAAGGCTGAACTAAAATGAGAATGTATGATACAATTGGCAAAAAAGGCCGTGTGCCAAAAGAATATAGGATTCATGCACTAATTCAAAATCTATAATCTTACAAGGATGTAACAGGATCTAGTAATGAAGTTTCCCCTAGAGGTTACTGTAATGCGCATCAGTGTTTTCAGACAGATATATTAATTCAGCACGATGCCCGCACCCCTCAACCTCCTCTCTTGCCGCTACGTTGCCAAATCCATGTGCACAGCTAGTTGTCGGGACCTGTATGCACTGTACAAAGTAGAATCGAAATGTTCAGGAGCTAATAAGTAACGGTGTTTGAAATACATCCTATCATCATCCCACCGGTCCATAATCATAGTGGTTTCTTCAGTGAAGAAAGGGACAGTGGCACGCAAAGACAAGTTATTCCATAGTTAGTCGTGTTTGTGCTACGATCTAAAACACAGATGTTTCGAAAGCAGCGGGCCAAAATTATGTATTGTAAGAATATTGAAAAAGCATTACAGACTTACACGATGCTGAGAGAAATGTATGGTAAGTCTACGATGCGAAGATAAGGAATGATCAAGTGGTATCGATATTTATAGAGGGTATAACATCTACCTTCGTTTGTGACCTCTGTTGTCAATCTCTTTGCCAAAATTGTCCTCAAATCACTTGCGTTCATGATTATAATGGCGGTTTAGTCCAAAACATTCCATTGATACAATAAAATCATCAACAATGCAATAACCATAACAAAATAAATTATACCGGGCGAGTTGGCCGTGCTCGTAGAGACGCGCGGCTGTGAGCTTGCATCCGGGAGATAGTAGGTTCGAATCCCACTATCGGCAGCCCTGAAGATGGTTTTCCGTGGTTTCCCATTTTCACACCAGGCAAATGCTGGGGCTGTACCTTAATTAAGGCCACGGTCGCTTCCTTCCAACTCCTAGGCCTTTCCTATCCCATCGTCGCCATAAGACCTATCTGTGTCGGTGCGACGTAAAGCCCCTAGCAAAAAAATTAAAAAATAAATTATGTCGGAAGCAAGCTGAAAATTGATTTAGAGGAATATTTCTCTTGAAGCAATGGATTCTAAACGAGTCATCGGTTTGTGGATGGTCTTGAGCCCGATTATTTCGGCTTTTATACTTCCTATTTATATTTTTATCAGACGTATCCATTCGCACTAACGTGTAAAGTTATTCAACGACAATAGAAAGGAATCAACCGTGGCCCTTAAGTTAGTAATAATAATAATAATAATAATATTAATAATAATAATTCAACAAGTTTTCCAGAGGAGCAGCACACGGGACTTATACAGAATCTTCAAACGCAATCTAAAGAAGTATAATCTAACAAACTTACAGTTTAAAAACTCAGATGGGAAACTAGATTACAACGACAAAGATAACTGCCAGATTATAGCGCAGTACTTTGAATCTCTTCTCAATTGTGAAATTTCAATATCCATTTTCTCATTTGAAGATAACATACACGTCCACCCAGATTCCTCACCTCCAACGAAAGAAGAAATCAAACAAATTACCCAGTCCCTTAAGAATAACAAGGTACCAGGCGATGATTCGATAACTGCCGAATTGTGCAAGTATGCTGGTAATAAAATGATTGATAAATTGACTGACATCATCAAAAAGATTTGGGAAATTGAGAAACTTCCACGTGACAGGACTTCTGCCTTGATTCACCCGCTGCATAACAAACGGAACCAAACGGATGGTAACAATTACCGTGGAATTTTCCTCCTATTGGTACCTTACAAAATTCTCTCAAAAGCTCTGCAGATTAGGGCAGAGCAATAACTTGATCCACAACTGGGGGAGTACCAAGCAGGGTTCAGGAAAGAGCGCTCATGTGCTGCCGAGCAAATTATGAATCTGAAATCTATCCTCTCATATCTGAAACTAAGGAACAAGAAATTTGTTGTGACCTTCGTCGACTTCAAGAAGGCCTAAGACGCTATTGATAGAATCATTCTTGTTCAAGTCCTAAAGGAATTTGGCTTGGATAACAAAACCCGAGCAATCAACGATCTGACCCTAACACAACATCCAGAGTTAAGTTCAGGGGAGAAATTTTGGACTCTTTCAAGATAAAGACAGGAGTTATGCAGGGAGATGGGCTCTCGCCCCAGCTCTTCAATTGCGTCCTTGAAAAAGTCATTCGTGAGTGGCACAAAGAAGGTAACAACGATGGGCTCCAAAATGGAGTGATATTGGGTTACAAGAGCATGAACTTTTCAATTGATTGCTTAGCTTTTGCAGATGATCTAGCAATTTTCTTGATTCTTTACACATGGATACAAAGAAAATTAATCACCTTAAGACACAGGCGGAAAAAGCAGGCCTCCAGATATCTTTGGAGAAAACGCAATTCATAACTAACATCAAACCAGCACCGAGAAGGCTAAAAGTAAACCAGGGTGCAATCAAATGGACAGATAAGTTTAAATATCTTGGCGAGTGGATAGAACCAAACATCTCTGAAAAATAAGCTTTTGCGTCACGCATGATTAAAATGGAAATGGCTTATCAACTGACCAAAGACGTTTACAACAAAACGTCCAAATCTTTGAACGCAAAACTCAGACATTACTGCACTGTCATAAGACCAGAGGCCTTGTATGCCTTGCTGTGAACAAAAAAGGTCTGATAGAAAAATTGGAAATGAAAGAGGGAAACACCTTAAGGAAAATCCTTGGCCCGATTAAGACAAAGATGAATATAGACATCGGCATAACTATGAGCTGTATACTCATGTCCAGAAGATCTCTGATGTCATGCGGAGAAGGAGAATTGCATTTTATGTCCACTTGCTAAGATTGAAACCCACACGATTATCAAACCAGATCTTTGCCTATTTTAAAGATAAGAAGACCCAGCCAACTTGGTTCAGGAGATGGAAAGGGACCTACAGAAGATGGGGATAACATATGAAAATATACAAAAACGTGACCCACTCAGGAGGAAACGAAAAGAGCACCAGAATTTTCAAGAAAGGCCAAAGAAGACGGAAAAGACGTGGACGGAGGAAAGAAAAGAGCAAAACCAGTAAGGAATGAAGGAGAACTGGCCAAAGTCTATGCGAACAAATAATAATAATAATAATAATAATAATAATAATAATAATAATAATAATAATAATAAAAATTGTTACCGTGATTTGGTGGATCAGCAGAGATGAAAGAAGGTGCCGGGGTGATTGGGTCTAACTACTTTGTCGAGAAAAAATTTAAACTGAAGTGGAAGGTTATATTTTCAAAAAGGCAACAATTTCTCACTTAGTGAGATAACAATAACATAGTAATTTAAAAACAAGATTTAGAAGAAGAAAAAAGTCCAAGATTTCGAATCTTTAACACACTCCGGCAACAAGCCGTTAGTTTTACACTTTTTGAGCTTCCAGATCAAACATTACAGAGGAGCGTAATTTTACAAAGGGCAGAAATCCCCAAATACCTGGAGCGCTTGCTCCTTAATTTACCATGTCAGGCCTCCTAGAGGCACTTTTACAATACTTGAAAAGAGCATACACGCTCTCAGTGTTTCAAGCCTCTTCAAGGCAATAGTAGACTTTACAATTACTTGCCATTAAGGCACCACTTACAACAATGACACGGGGGTATCTTGTACCCAATTTACTGGGCCTTAGCAGAAAAAGAACAGGTTAAGTAAATGGCCCGAAATACAAAAAATGAATGGAGGCGTGTACTTGCACTCCTAAATACTCATTTTAAAACCTAAAAGGCACTAGGCCGATGAAAGAGGGGCTATTCCCAAACTATGGAGGTGACCCGTATAAGAAAGAAATTTAAAACATTAAGGAAGAGAACCAGTTACCAAAACGTAGTCACCTCAAACCAAAATGAAGGGGACCTCGAGAGGGTAAATCACTCTCTATCTCCGAATTACACTTACAGATTTTATGAAGTTTTTACATCAAACGGCAGAAAATTACATGTTGGAAAGATAGGTTACACTATAAAGGTTTCGGGCCTTTCCCGCGGGTTGAACTGCTGAGCTAGCAAGAAATAAAGATGTTAAACGGCCATTACCTTACTGAAGACCCGCTGCCTGATGAAAGAGGCACCTCCCGCCTCCTGTTACACGTCCACATACTAGGTTAGATGTTGATCAAGTGGCCGAGAGACGAGGAGATCAACAGTTTATGAAGCCTCGGGGAAAGTTCGAGACCTTTCATGAATTAAGCCACACCCTCTCTCTTTTATTGGATCGCTTAAAGTTACACATCAAATCGAAGAAGAAAGCTGTGATTGGTAGGAAATTAATTACAGAAATTCTTGATTGGTTAAAATTAAAACAGGCGGAAAGAAAGATTAATATTGCCAACCCACAACTGAATGAACGAAATTTAGTAAAGAACAAACTTATGAATACAGAATTTCTTCTGTAGGGTTCTTTTACTTCGCACCAGGGTGCATGATCATAGTTTTTAGCAGAGACATCTGTGAGAGAATGTCCACACTTCTTGAAGAACAACTGGCAACGTCATAAACACAAAATTACGGTAGTGACATCTTCTGAGCAAAAGTTTAAGTAAGTCAAGTTTTAAGTTCCGAGTTTCTCCTGTAGGGGAGTTTTTATTGGCGCAAGATTTAAAAGGGCGGCGTAGGGGTGTACCTCCCGGTACATAATAATAATAATAATAATAATAATAATAATAATAATAATAATAATAATAATAATAATAATAATGTGATTGGTTGTATGTTTCATCAAATATCTTAGAAGAGTTTGGACGTAAACGTGTCTTATGAGAATTTTTGCAGATGCCAGTTAACTTACCGGTACGATGCAGGCGTATTTATGTATATTCAAATGGTATAGCGCTGATTTCCTGAGACGAAGTTGATGGTTTCGATGCTGGCAGAGTTCGTCTCAGGCAGTCGTTTAAGTGCGGCCAGTATCCAGTATTCGGGAGATAGTAGGTTCGAACCCCACTGTCGGCAGCCCTTAAAATGGTTTTCCGTGGTTTCCCATTTTCACACCAGGCAAATGCTGGGGCTGTACCTTAATTAAGGGCACGGCCGCTTCCTTCCCACTCCTAGCCCTTTCCTGTCCCATCGCCGCTGTAAGACCTATCTGTGTCGGTGCGACGTAAAACCACTAGCAAAAAAAGAAACGTCTCAGGAAGCCAGCGCTATACCATATGAACCATTCAGCCTGGCCCTTACATACGTTTGATAAGCCTTCGCGTAAAGCAAAATAAGCACATCCATCTCCGTACAGACATTGAAGGCCCTCTGAGGAGTGTAATATAAATGATTCCATTATCCGTAACCTCGGTGCTAAGTGAAATGGAATGTTTAGCTTTACGACCACGCACCATTGCAACCAGGAATGAACCTGGTATTCATGTTGGGTGTAGGCTGAGAGAACCTCAGGGCCATGTACCACTCCAGAAGTGGAAATCTCGTTTCTGAAAAGTTTCGAATTGCTCATGGGGAATCGAACCCATATTCTTTACAGTGAACTAAGTTCGCCTTTAACACCTCGGTGAGGCAGTCCCTTATACCAGATGGCCCACCAGCCCCGTACTTTCTACGCATAAGTGTTCCATATGCACTAGTGACGAAAGGGATGCCTAGTCACTGGTTTACAAAGGAGCATTACAGCGTGCTATATTTCGGATGTGAAACAAAATAGCAGTCATTTTACTACATACGTTCTGTAAAAGGCTGGATTTGCAAATACGCCAAAGATGCACAAGACAAAGTATAATAACTCATTGATTTACACACGTACAGACTTACCACTCTACCAAAGACTTGAACGACCAATTAGCTATTAATATCAATTCTGTTTGGTAAAGTGCGTGTACAGAAGGCAGGCGGCTGTTTGGAAACTCCTGCGCGTACCGTCTGTGACCTTGCGCGCCATTCTGACCAGATTCTCCATAGATTGAAATTATGTCTGTGTATTCATTGTTGATGAGCACAGCAGCCATTGTCGATATGTTGACAGCAACTGTAGTGTGCCGTATAAAATGTCAGCCTACTACTGAAGTTCGAAGCTGAGGCTTACTGACGCAAGGCGTCGTATTGAACGGATAGCACTCAGAAACATGCAGCGAATGGTTTTTCCTCTCTTCGCATTCTGATGTAACCCGCCTGCGGGCTGTAATACCCCTGTAAAAAGTTATTAGACATCCCATTCATCATTAGTGCATGAGGGACAATTAAAAGTAGAAAGTATCGCTGGTGGGATACCCGGTATAAGTTTCGTCTCCTGTATTTATGTGCTGAGACAATGAGAAACAACAGAATGTCATCTTCATGGATGATGTAGGGAGAGTGGAAAATTTAAATCCACCACCTTCCAAATCAAGATTACGGCTATACGACTCGTACTGTCTAGCCAGATTTCTCAATCCCAGTCGCCCTTCTAGAAACGGTTAGGGTATCCCGTCAGGAAGCAAAACTATTACAAAGTGATCCGTAACGCAAGTGTCATTTGGGTTGACTCAGCCTGCAACATGAATGAGTACAACCATTAGGTCCAATTCCTGAGACAGGAGTGACCAAGCATACAACTGGCTACTCTGTCCTCTTAGTTCCACAGTTAAAGGTAGTGGAAGGTTTTCATTCTTCGATGAACCTTCATGGCTTTGATGGAAATGTTTTCGCTAAGTTGGTGGAGTTTGAAGGGCGACCACTCGTAGGCATCAACCTTCATTCTATTAATAGAGAGAGAACACGGCCTTGAACACCAACTGGACGAAGACCAAGTCGTTCCATTTCCTTGACTTCATCAGTGCATTCTGCATCCTAACAACTTACAGAAGATTCAAAATCTTTAGCCCTGAATTTAGTGTCCTTTTTATGTGACCTTTCAAACTCATCCACATTTAAAAACTACTACAAGTAAATATATTCGGTTCTCAATCCTAAACGCATGCCACACTATTCTGGAGGTTGTTATTTCCTGTTAGATGTTGTTAATGGTGCTTACCTTGACCTATGCCTTAAAGAGAGAGACATGATTCGAAAAGGCCAAGGGACGATTTGTTGAATCATTGAGACGCTATTACATGTGTCTTTTAAGAGTGCTTGAAAGTGTATAAGCTTAATTAAGGCGACCATTTCTCCATTATTTTCCTGAAAGACCTGTACTTCGGGTATGTTCCGTTAGTTTTTAAAGTGTTGGTGAATTAATTGCAAATATATATATATTTTCCCGGATGAGCGAATTCGCTTATAAGTTTTCCTTGTGGGTTCAATAGACAACGAGCTCTCTGAGTAGAAAGTTCATGTTATCAACTCAAAGACTAACCAGCTTCTTCAGAAGCAATTTACATCATTATTCAAGCCCCCATGTTACTTCGTTAATGAGTTTCCCTAAGCAGCTCAAATGAAAACGAGTTGCTGAGGTTCGAGTTTCATTGACAGGAAACTAGCTCCTGCGCTTGTTGATTAACGGGTTTCTCTAGCTAAATCGTAAACCTGAGCGTTTCTTGAGTACCAAGTTTCACTTAGCAAGTCATGCCTTGAACACTTGTTGAGCAACGTGTACCTGTTGGAGACCCATAACTAGCTCTCTTAGTAATTACCTAGTTTCCCTAGGCATCTCATAACACGTCTTGATGGTTTAGTAGTGATTCTCCCTTGGAAAATCGTAAGCCTTGGGGTTGGTTGAGCAGTGCATTTCTTTGGCAACTCATAATCCTTTGGACTGGTTGAAGTAGCGAATATCCGTTGGCAACTCATAACCATTCGTCCGGATTCAGTAATGAATTTAACATGGCAACACATAAGCTTTCGGAATGGATGAGTAGATGGATTCTTTTGGCAACACATAAACCTTCGGGCTGGATGAATAGAGAGATTCCCTTGGAAACTCAAATGCGTTCTGGTTGGTTGAGTAGTGAATTTCCCTTGGAAACATATCCTTCGGACTGGTTGAGTAGTGAGTTTCCCCTGGTAACTCATAAGTGAGTTTTCTTTTTTGAGTAATGAGTTACAAGCCTTCACGTATATTGCGTAGTGCGGTTCCCTTGAAAAATATATATGCCTGTTCGCTGGTTGAGTAATTTCAGTTGTTGACCAGCAGGTTCCCCTTCGTTACGTGTAAGCTTTTACACTTGTTGAGTAGCGAGTTTTCCTTTGTAACTCCGATAAGGGTGAATATTTGTTCCCTTATTAATTCGTAAGACACATCTTTTATAATGGAGAGATTCTGTTAGAAATTGGTAATTGTGTTCACTTCTAGAGTGGTAAGTATTTTCTAGGGTTGCAATTTTTATTGATGGGGTTGAATCAGTTCATTCACTTTTCTAAAAATACGGCAACAGTAAATGTTATTTCATTTTACGAGCAACAAAATTTAGCAGCGTACCTGCTACTCTGTGCATTTTTCAACTGATCGTCATTCTTTCCAGGATCACGGCAGCTACCCTTGACTCATACTGTATTTTGGTTGAACGATTAAGACCGGATGGCCTTCCTGACGCCACGTAACATTTCAGATGGGAATTTCATCTTAGGAACCATCGATTTGAACCTTGGCTATCAAATTGGAAACCCAGCAACTGATCTACTGCAGTTGATTGCCATTTTCACATAAGGCAAATGCAGGTTTGTCCCCAAATGTAGGCCCATATTTTTGTCTTTCAAGTCCTGGCAATTTCTCACATGATAGTTGTCGAAACCAGTACGGTACGTATTTATACTGCTTATATCATAAACAAGAAAGAAAACAAATACCTCAAGCGTCATATATACACTGAGTGTCCAAACGTCATGGGAAGGCACCGAATGTGATGTTAATAACGAACATATATTGAGATGGATTTCTACGGGACAGACGCCATGATCAACCGTGAATGGACACGCACAGGATATGACTTACGGCATACAGTTACGAGGTTTGCCATACATGGGTTTCATCATAAAGTATGCCAGACCTTGAATTATCATGAACCAGGCCCGGATTGCGTGTGTAGACTCTGTGACCAACACTTTGAGAAGTATCATACTTTACAGTGCAAGCGTAGGCAACAAACGATCACCCAGCTTGCTAATGAATAGTGGAAATGACAATTAAAAGTGCAAAAAACATTGTGACAATAAGTGGAAATATATTTTATTTTATTTATTTCTTATATGGCCACTGGCTGCAATAAAATTCTTATTAATAACGAGTTGCTCCTCGCCAAGCCCTCAAAACGACAGTAATACGGCGAGGCATCGACTCTGAAAGTTGTTGGAATCATTCTGGAGGGATCTGGACCAACGCACCTTGCACTTCTACTCACAATTGTTCTTGTGTAGTGGAGTACACCGGTATCGACAAGATGTCATAAATGCTCCACTGGATTAAGAACGGGGGATCTGGAGGGCCAATCCGTGGTCGTATGACCACAGAGCGGTAACTTGGCGCATTGCCCTGTTGAAACATGGCATCTATATCAGGGTACTCTAGGGCGAGAAAGGAATACAGATGGCCTGAAAGAATATCCACATGAAGTGCACCTGTCAGCGCTTCCTACAGCCAGACTGTGGTGCTTAATTGTGACCATGAGAACGCCACCCATACTAGAAATGAGCTACCTCCCGCCTGGACACAACCTTCTTGACACGCATGACCCATAGCTTCAGGGGGCATACGCAACACTCTCACGCGCTCATCAGCTCGATACAACAGGAACTGGGATTCATCGGACCATACCGCACGCCGCCATAGTTCAATAATCCATTGCCGATGTTTGCAGGCTTATGCACGTCGTTGAGCTCTGTGCCGAGGTGTCAGCAAAGGGATACGAGTTGGTCGTCGGCTGGTGAAGCCTATGCGATGCAGTTGCCTCCTTACATTGCTGGTAGAAATGGGTTCTGATTCCCAGCATTCAACAAGGTGGTGATCTGACTCACATTAGCCCGCCGAGCGCCCAGTATGGTTCTGCGGAGGTGACGTGATGTCCGTTCGTTAAACACCTGAGGTGTTCCCATGCGGCGGTTTACGCGGGTGGTAACATTCTCCCTGCGATATTGAAGATCCACCCTCGACACTTTCGACCTCGGAAACCCGATTTCGCGTGTAATATCCGCATTTCTATAACCCATGCACCGTGCGTCGGTGATCATCCCACGTTCAAAGTCGGTTAACTCGCGACGTGTTGCCATCCTTACGACACTGGTGTCTGTGATAGACTACTCAGCTACGCCGTACGGTCAGGGGTCATAAAGAGCACATTGTGTAATGGGACATTCCTTCTCGTGACTTTTGGCCACTCATTGTACAATGATCACCATACAAGCATAAATGAGGCGCACAAGACGAGCTGATGGAGAGGACAGCTTCTATCCCCTCCCCCACTTCTGCCCACCCAAGGGACGAGCAAGAGGGAAAGAACAGTTTCTTTGTTCTATCCTCTATCCTGTAAGGCTCGGTCGTTAGTAGAGCATTGTACTTGCGCTAATGATTTAATTACTAATTTAATAACTAAGTGCTTGTATATAATAACAATTAATTATTCATCACGCTAAAACACACCATTGAGCAACGGGTGTAAACGGGTGTTCATTGTTCAAACATAACATAAGACAAAATAGCCCTAGAACCAAAGATACTCCTTCCACCCTGTCAACATGCGCTGGCCTTCTGATCCCAACATAGCAGGTTCAATTCTGGCTCATCCCGTTGGTATTTGAAGGTGTTCAAATACGTCAGCCTCGTGTCGGTAGATTTACTGGTACTTATAAAAACTCCTGCAGAACAAAATTCCGATACTTCGGCGTTTCCGAAAACTGTTAAAAGTACTTAGTGGAACGTAAATCAGTGACATTATTATTTTCATTTCTGAGACGGCTTAAAATTCTGAATTGATATTCCTACAAAGTTTCCGAAGTTAACATCTGGCCGTGGGTGATACAATCCGCGTATATTGGAGAATGAAATTCTTTGTTTTCGATACTCTCTTACTATGTTTGGTTTAATTTTCCAGCAGCTCCTGTGATATTAAGGTAGGAAAGGAAATATCATACCCTTATTTTTCATTCCTTTCCTGTTTTATACAAAGTAATAACGAGGCTGTAAACTCTTGTTTGGTGGTCACTGTGCAGTGTGGAACATGGATTTTGTAGTAACTTGTAATTCTGTATAATTATACAGTGTGTACGATAAATACGTCGACTAACAACAGGCCGTAATAACACAGTTGAGGGCTAATAAATTAAAATAGGAACCAACCATCTAAACATAGAATTTTCATCCAGATTCAAACTGAGCAAGTAATGTAATGTTGTTTAGATGAGGCCAGTGATAGAAATACCTTGAAAGGAGCTTCCACGACATCTTACCTCATAGCCACGTTACGGACTCTTGTGGTCACGAAACGTCAGGATTCATCGAAAACCGCATGTCCTCATTTTGTCGAAGAAAAGACTGCTTTCACTCACTGGCGTTCGAAAGTAAAAGGTCAAAATCAGAGCAAACGATCGTGAAAACTTGACAATTTACTTAAACACCTGAAGAGATGCATAGGACTGAAATCAGCATCTGGTTCTATGCTGAAATATACGGTTTAGTATGAACTCATTCTGTACAATTCGCCGCAAAATTTCATGTAGTTTACTATGAACGTTCCAAAATCCAATTCGAATGTCCTTTTCAAAAGCTACTGTCGAACCTTAAGAATTCGTCCAACTAATTGCTTTTTCTGTTTCGTTTTTTGTTTACTACCTCGTATTGTTTTGAGGGTATTTAGGATGTAAAGAGAAGGTCGCATAAGTCAGTGGTAACACACCAGGTAGAGTAGCCTATGGCCCAGTCTATGGGAGTCTAACCGGGATTAGATTCGAGTAATGGATATGATCCAAAGGGCTGCACGATTAGTTCTGGGTGATCTCTGACAAAAATAAAACAAAAAGAAATAGCCTAGTAGAAATGGTTGTAAACTTTGTACTGGGAAGACTTGGGAGTAAAGACACGAGCGGCTCCACTACGTGGCATTTTCCGAGCTTTGACTTGAGAGATGGCGTAGAATGGCGTTAGTAGACGAATAAGCATAAATTTATTAAACGGTAGGAAAAATCATAATATGGGATTCAAGAGGACAATGTTGGGCGAAAATGCGTTTATCGGAAGAGGAATTAAGGGTTATAATAATTTACCAGGAGATAACCTGAATACATTTAAAAATTCTTTGAAATATTTTGAGAATATGGTACCGATCGATTTGGCCATGCGGTCAGGGTGACGTAGCCTTGAGCTTGCATTCCGGAGTTGGTGGATTCGAATCCCACCATCGGCAGACCTGAAGACGTTTTTCCGTGGTTTCCTATTTTCATACCAAGCAAATGCTATCTTCTCAGTCCTAGCCCTTTCCCATCCTCGTGACGCCAAAAACCTTCTATATAGTACTATGACGTTAAACCACTAGCAAGAAAGAAAAAGACTAGGACAACAATTGATAGGGAACCTGCCAGCTGGTAAGTAATGAATAACGCATGGTTCGCGGTACCTTACGTTTATCTGTCTCAGCCTCAAGCCGTGGAGATTCCCGCCTGATAAATTATGGCTGAAAAACTCTTTCCCCTGTTGATTGGATGAAAATTGCTAGTTCAGATGTACTGACACACCAATTAAATGGTTAGAGATTGTTGAACAACATATTTTCTGTATCCTGTTAGTGCCAATAGGTTAATGAATGCATTCAAAATGACATGAGAAAGGAATCATTGATGCCGTCGTTTCAGTGAACTGCTCGCCACCAGTTCTTACACGACCTTCTGATCCTCCCATCGTGATTTTAATACTTGTCGCTGTACAGGTGGGAACGCAGTGGAGACAGATGTTTCTAGAGAATAGCTGTTGAACTTGTCACCTTTCAACGGTTGAAAGGCGCGGAATGAAGGTTACTAATGGACTATTTACCTCATTAGACATGGACATTCTAGATCTGTCACATGTAGACGTAAGCTGAGTGTCAATATCGGCTCATTTTGTAATCTAGTAGATGTGGTAGGTGCGCTAACCTTGCCAAGAAGTCTGTCAGCTGTCGGCAAGGCATCCCGAGCGCGTGCCACCCGGAAAGCCTTGAACGGCACGAGCCCGTATAGCCTGCGACACACGAGGTCACACTTGTTCTACACTGATTGCCCGTGTCTAGACTAGTCCTAGACTTCTTGCGCAACCGATAATCTCTCATTCATCTATCCAGAGAAGGGTGAACGTAAACATTTCTGGGCCAATAATTGTTTTCTTTTGTTTTCGATGAGACCTATACAATTCCGCTAGGTATATTTATTTATTTATTTATTTATTTATTTATTTATTTATTTATTTATTTATTTATTTATTTATTTATTTATGTGAGCCTCCGTGGCTCAGGCGGCAGCGCGCCGGCCTCTCACCGCTGGGTTCCGAAGTTCAAATCCCGGTCACTCCATGTTTGATTTGTGCTGGACAAAGCGGAGACAAGACAAGTTTTTCTCCGGGTACTCCGGTTTTCCCTGTCATCTTTCATTCCAGCAACACTCTACACTATCATTTCATTTCACCTGTCATTCATTAATCATTGCCCCAGAGGAGCGCGACAGGCTTCGGCAGCCGGCACAATTCCTATCCTCGCCGCTAGATGGGGACTTCATTCATTCCATTCCTGACCCGGTCGAATGACTGGAAACAGACTGTGGATTTTCATTTATTTATTTATTTATTTATTTATTTATTTATTTATTTATTTATTTATATATTTATTTATTTATTTATTTATTTATTTATTTATTTATTTATTTATTTATTCTACGCCTTGGTATGTGGCGAAGTTAGGGCTCACGGCCCTCTCTTACACTTAACCACGACATTCACTATAGAGTCACATAATTTGAAAAAATAACACTGTTTAGATTCTCTAGAAAATACCTAAGGTATTGGAGTAAAATTAGTGGTATAATTGTTATTTTGTTAATGATTAATATTAACTGTCCACCTCTGTGGTGTTGTGGTTAGCGTGATTAACTGTGACAGTCGGAGGTTCGGGTTCGATTCCCGGCTGTGGCACGAAATTTAAAAAGTCGCACGAGGGCTGCAACGGGGTCCACTTTTCCTCGGGAGGTTAACTGAGTAGAGGGGGCCTCGATTTCCAACTCATCCATCCTCAAAGTGTTTTTTCGTGGTTTCCCACTTCTCCTCTAGGCAAATGCCGGGATGGTACCTAGTTTAAAGCCACGGCCGCTTCCTTCCCTCGTCCTTGTCTATTCCTTCAAATCTTCCCATCCCCAACACAAGGCCCCTGTTCAGCATAGCAGGTGAGGCCGCCTGGGTGATGTACCGGTCCTCATTCCCTGTTGTATTACCAGCCCCAAAGTCTCAGGCTCCAGGACACTGCCAATTATTCGGTAGATGTGGGCTTCCTCGCTGAGTCCGAGGGAAATACCAACCCTGGAGGGTAAACAGATTAAGAAAGAAAGAAAGAAAGAAAGAAAGAATTAATATTATCTACCTACATCACCTAACGACAGCTCTAAATCGAACCTGCTCTCATTCACAGTAACATTCAGACAAGCTGTTCACGTTTTTAAGAGAAAATCTCGACAAGACGTTTCAAATGAGGCTATTGAAGTGCTATTACGTATAGTGACAGGGAGAGTGTACCAGACACCTGGAATGAGTGGCTGCATACAGATGAGTAATGAAATGAAATGGCGTATGGCTTTTAGTGCCGGGAGTGTCCGAGGACATGTTCGGCTCGCCAGGTGCAGGTCTTTTGATTTGACACCCGTAGGTGACCTGCGCGTCGTGATGAGGATGAAATGATGATGAAGACGACACATACACCCAGCCCTCGAGCCGGCGAAATTAACCAATGATGGTTAAAATTCCCGACCCTACCGGGAATCGAACCCGGGACCCCTCTGACCAAAGGCCAGCACGCTAACCATATAGCCATGGAGCCGGACAGATGAGTAATTAACCGTTATCATAAGGGTAGAAGTCGATCTGGTATTATGTCCATGGATAGATGAGCGGAAGTTAAAATCTGAGGATAGGTATTCAGATACAGATTCGTTCAGAAGTCGAAAAAATCGTGTCGCAATATGTAGGTCTCTTAGTGTGATGAAATCAAGTCTTCACGAAGCAAGTGGCTATGCGACTTGGGTCACGTAGCTGTCTGCTTGCATTCGAGTGATAGTGGGTTCGAACCCCACTGTCGACAGCTCTGAATATGAATTTCCATGGTTTCCCATTTCAGCACCAGGCAAATGCTGGGGCTGAACCTTACTTAAGGTCACGATAGCTTCCTTCCCGCTTCTAGCCCATTTTATCCCATCGTCGCCATAAGACCTATCTGTGTCAGTGCGACGTAAAGTTTTTTTTTTTTTTTTGCTAGGGGCTTTACGTCGCACCGACACAGATATGTCTTATGGCGACGATGGGATAGGATAGGCCTAGGCGTTGGAAGGAATCGACCGTGGCCTTAATTAAGGTACAGCCCCAGCATTTGCCTGGTGTGAAAATGGAAAACCACCGAAAACCATCTTTAGGGCTGCCGACAGTGGGGTTCGAACCTACTATCTCCCAAATACTGGATACTGGCCGCACTTAAGTGACTGCAGCTATCTGTGTCGGTGCGACTTAAAGCCAATTGTAAAGTGTAGATGAAGAATATCGATATAAAATATCAAAATCAAAGGAGAAATCGAACTGCTCTGTTGTGGTATGGCTATAAAATTTGGCGCAATATACGCGGCGTGTAGGTAGGCTTATTGTCGAAGAGAGATGTCTAGTGAAAATGGGTTTGAAATGGTTTGCTGACATTAAAGAAATTCCTGGCAAATTTACACAACTTCAAGGCAAATTCGATCAGGTCAGGGTGATCAACATCCACATCGATATGTTCCAAATCATTTTCTACTACTTTGGCAGTGACCCGGCTCTGGCTCGGACCTCGGCCGCCCTTTCCTTTGAGACGATCCCAATAAGATCTTTGACGCTCGGTACTGATGATTTTGGAAATCTGACAAGCAGTGCTATCTTTTACAATGCGTTTAGATCATTTTTGAAGTCATCCATTTTGCACATGTCCCGATATTTAAAGTAAGTCATATTTTTCTGGCCCTTCTTCACATACAATTTTCTCAAAGCCGATTGTTTGATTTTGTCTTGTTATCTACTTACGTAAAAAACTCAACCCACAGAGACAAATCATATGACACCTCGCATAATGTTCTACGGCGCTATTGTCAAGAGCTGCATTAATTTTTAGCACGTGCCACGGTGATTTTGTTATCTCTAGAGGCGTCGCTATATTGCATCACCCGATCACGTCATATCGATGTCAGATTCTTGTTACTTTAGACTGAGATATTGAATACTGTCGTTGCACGTGCAGACCTAGTCTAGGAATAATTTCTCCTGTGTACTGTAGATCGTTTTCCGCGTATTGCTATACTTACGGCAATTCGCTCGTTAACGACCGGCACGCTTTTGAAGTCTACCTGGCCAGCTGTGTTTATATTCCCTGTCCGCTAGATGGCAGGATTTCCCCAACTAGAGACACAGCGTTGCCAACTCTCCCTTTTAACCACTGAGAGTGAGCAGTAAGACTGGGGAAAACTGCGTGCAGCTGTGCAACACTGGAGACCCAACAAGTGAACCGGCTCCGGAACCGGCACGCTTTTGAAGTACTCCATGTGGACTGTCATTAAAAAAAGCGAGCATACTATTGGTCCAGAGTCATCTGTTGCTGGTCACAGCAGACGCTATTTTAGATACTCATAAATCTGGTTACTTTCGTGTGTATGGAATGGTTTAACGTTTGAGACGCCGGCCGTTAACTAGGAAATTGAGAGAACTATACCTGTAAAATATTTCGTAGCGCATACTAGGCGTAGTACTGTTCTGAAACTATAGACGTATTCTAAGTCAAAAATACTTCCTTAGGCCTTAGGAGGAACGTATCACACTTCGATTTAGGGCAAGTGCAATGTTGTTGACAACATTGAAAGCTTCCCACAACATTTAGTTGGCGTGCGCATTATTGGGTGCTAAAAGTTATGTCCGGTTCCATGGGTAAATGGTTAGCGTGCGGGCCTTTAGTTCAAGGGGCCCCGGGTTCGATTCCCGGCCGGGCAGGAATTTCAACTTAAATTGGTTGTTTCTACTGGCCCGGGGACTGGGTGTGTGGTTCGTACTTAAACAGGAAATACAAGAAAAGAGAGCGAGAATAAGATTATATCAGCAAAAAAGTCTAAAATATATAATAAAGGATAATATTGTCCACAGCAGAATGTAGGAATATTTGCCTTACATTCCTTTGAAAGGCATCTGCTCCTGAATTGGAAGATGATCTATGGGAATCAAACCCCATATTTCACGAAGTGCTCATCGTCAGGTTTCACAAAATGGTGAAAATAGTCTCTTAACTTGCACTATGAACAGCGAACGGCGATCGAGGCACTGCAGTTATCACAAAAGTTCACTGCATCCAAATCAAGAACACCTTCAGTGTGGTAAACCTTTCAGAATTGTCATAGTTGTATACTAGTAACTTACTCCCTGAAGAAAGATATTGTAACACCATCAGTATTAATATTTAGTAGCATGCTATCTTGCTGAGATGAATGCTTCAATCCGTCTGAATATTTTAAAGAAGATTATCAAGCCTTTCTCAGTCCAATTTGTCTCATTGTTCTTTTTCATCTGTATGGATCGTTTCCTCCGAATTGCTGCCTGCATATGCTTCAGTGTCTCACAGTAGCTGGCAGTATTCACTGTCATTACCCTGGGGAGGAAATCAACCATGAGGACCTTCCTCCCTAATACCCAGACCTTATACCCCGTATATTGGGGTCGGTATTTGCATGTAGAATTGGCCCAGCTTTACTGCCATTACTAACGCCAGACATATGTGGGAGGATGTTTTCACTATTGCCGGCCCCGTGGTGTAAGGGGTAACGTGCCTGCCTCTTACCCGGAGGTTCCGGGTTCGATTCCCGGCCAGGTCAGGGATTTTTACCTGGACATGAGGGCTTGTTCGAGGTTCACTCAGCCTACGTGATTAGAATTGAGGAGCTATCTGACGGTGAGATAGCGGCCCCGGTCTAGAAAGCCAAGAATAACGGCCGAGAGAATTCGTCGTGCTGATCACACGACACCTCGTAATCTGCAGGCCTTCGGGCTGAGCAGCGGTCACTTGGTAGGCAAAGGCCCTTCAAGGACTGTAGTGCCATGGGGTTTGGTTTTGGTTTAGGTATTCACTACTGTTTCTGTGGTGGACGACAGGGCGAAATGCTTTATGTAAGTGAAGAGAAGTGAAATAGACGAAAATAGGCACCCAGTCACTGAGACAGAGTAGTTAACCGCAGGTACTCAGTTAAAATCCCCGACTAGGTGGAGAATCGAACCCGAGATCCTCTGAACCGAAGGTCATTACGAGGACCAAACAGCTACGCAGCCGTCACCAACTTGTCTCATTCAAAACTGGCAATTATGCAGAAGTCTTGCAAGTTAAATAATTGGCCTTGAGATATGTGGACACAATGAGGAACAGGCAGGCTAGTCCACGAAGTATTGTGTTAACAATAACTGCTCGATAAGCGCACGAGAAACCTTCCATTATGAGAAAGTCTTCATCGAAATCCTCCACTATTGGCTAGAGAAAATATCCCTGTACTTCAGAGCATTTAGTGTATCGTAAATAATTTCAAGAGGTGTGTGTGGTGTAATGCCACTTGCAGAACATCAATGAACCACCTCCTCGCTATAGACATCGGGCATAATGCGTCAGAAGTGTAGAATTCCCTGATTCCCTGCGAACTTCCCGTCTGCGATCGCGTGAGTTCATATGCATCATTTGTTGGTACAAAGCACCGTATGCAATTCTGGAAGTCCACTCAGCAGTGACAGTGGCGACTTCTTGCCATCAGAGAGGTGGGGTTCAAGGCTGGGTAACATGAATAGTACGGTAACTTTATACATCGACTGGTGTTTCCTTCTTCTTAATCTGTTTACCCTCCAGGGTTGGCTTTTTCCTCTGACACGGCGAGGGATCCCACCTCTACCGCCTCAAGGGCAGTGTCCTGGAGTTTCAGTCTTTGGGTCGGGGGTACAACTGGGGAGAATGACCAGTACCTCGCCCAGGCGGCCTCACCTGCTATGCTGAACAGGGGCCTTGTGGAGGGATGGGAAGATTGGAAGGGATAGACAAGGAAGAGGGAAGGAAGCGGCCGTGGCCTTAAGTGAGGTACCATCCCGGCATTTGCCTGGAGGAGAAGTGGGAAACCACGGAAAACCACTTCCAGGATGGCTGAGGTGGGAATCGAACCCATGTCGCTCATATTTTTAGGAGGATTATGAACGTCAAAAAAGAAACAGATCAAATATGTGACCAAAAATTTGTCTGTTGGCCATTATTTAACGAGGAAACCACTTTGAATATAACAGTCTGTATACCTGTTGCCAGTTTGCAGACAAATATGCGTAATACCGCTGGTCCCGTGGTTTGCGTCACGAATCTTTACAGGGCGTCTCGGGTTCGAGTTGTAGTGATCAGTGTGATTATCTGCCACCCCCAGAGGCCTGGTTTCGATTCCTGTCTCTGCGATGAAATTTGAAAAGTGTTACGAACTGGAATCGGGTCCATTCAGCCTCAGTAGAGAGGATCCGTTTAACGCCTCAGCCATCCTCGAAGTGGTATTCCGTGGTTTCCCACTTCTACAGGCAAATGCCGGGATGACACTAGGACACGGCCGCTTCCTTTCCTATTCCTCGCCTATTCCTTTCAATTCACCCCCCCCCCCACAAGGCCCTTGTTAAACATAGCAGGTGAAGCCTCCAAATCGAGGTATTGGCTCTCCTATCCAGTTGCAACACACTTCAGGACACTCCACTTGAGGTGGTAACTAATCCTGGATTAAATCAAAATCAAAGAGAAAAAAGAAAAAAAGAACGGACAAGGAAGGAACAGCCTCTGCGCACCTCGAACCCCAGATGCTTCTGCGGAGTTCTGGAACGCTGGGCCATTTTCTTGTTAAATAAGGACCGAACGCACAAACCGTCAGATACCTTTTTTTATTTTTGACAACCTCCACTTGTTTGTGTGAAACAACGGTAAGTGTTTGCAATCATTCTCATACAGTAAAATGAAATAAAATATGTGACATAATTATCCAAATAGTAATCTCCTTAAATTCGTATCGGTCTGAACTTATTTGTTAGTCATACGCGGATTTATAGGCCAGTCCAGGTCATGGCATATAGCGTAGCTAATTCCCTCGACTCACTCGGAGTCGACTCTTCGCATGCGAACCGAATCGAAGAAGTCAACTTTCGTGACTCCGGTTCTCATTCGCGCACATCTCGACTGAGCAATGCACAGAGCTCACTCGTGACGTTTCAGTAATTTGAGTTTCCTGTTAGTCTGCAGCCCCTGCAACATTCGGCATCTTCTTCAAATTTACGTTAGTGAGTGCAAACTTTTAGTACATCACAGTGGAAGCTCCTACAGCATATCGGTTTTTGCCACCCAGTTAACACAATTAATTTTCAGTTCCAGGGTGATCAGGGCCACTCAAACGCCCAGAATCTCACGCGTGCAAATCGAGGCGCAAGAACTCCGTGCACTGTGCATCGTTCCCGCTCGGCTCGACTCGGACCAACGCTTCCTCTCTGGGCTACTCGGCTGAGCTCGCCTAAGCTTGGCTCTACTCGGCGCAACTCAGCTCGGATTTGGAGTGCGACGTAGCAAGTGTGGTAGAGGTAGACAGGGGGAGCGAGCGAGATAGGCGTGAGGAAAGAGAGAGTAAGCGCTATTGGTTCAAATCGAGGAGTGGGGGGTCTGCACTCTGGTCAACCAAGCCAAGTCGTCTATTGCACCGTGCACAGTGCATGCACCAGGCGCATGCACTCTGAGAGGCCTTAAGCTACGTAATATGTTCGACACACCAGCATGATCAGCGGACCTACACCGGTGGTGATGGTGATCGTTGCTAAGGGAGTAAAGCAATGCGATTATCAGCCTCAGGATCTCCAACTTTGGTACATGATACATAATATAGGTGAGAACTGCAGTAGAATGTATTGATACAACTGTTCAGCAGATTGTAGCTTTTATGTTTATAAAAGGCGCCGAGCTGCTGGCATTTTGTCTCGCAGGAGTTCTTGCACGTGCCAGTAAACCTACTGATACAAGGCTGGCGTATTTGAACACCTTCAAATAAGACTGGACTGGTATTGAACCTGTCAAATTGGGTTCAAAAAGCCGGCGTTCTAATGTCTGATCTTCGCATGTGAACGGACTTCCTCTCTAGAGTCAAGGAAGTCGGTATTATTATTATCATCATGAATAAAACACTGTCTGGTTTATCATTGTAATTTATTTCGAGTTTACCCAATAAAGGCACACAAACATATATGTATACACACAATTCTATTCTATGAATGACCACTCTTACTAATTGCTGCCTATTTACAAGTCTCTCACGACAGGACTCCAGCTGGACAGTCTTTACTTGAAGGATGCTAAGCTCACCGGACAAACAATTAGTCACCCATGGAGAAATCATTACAAGCATAATTTATTACCGTGTAACTCCGCCTCTGGGCTTGATAATCGCCTGGATTCGGTTTGAAGGTTAGTCCACAACGTTGTGCAGGTACTTCGCATTCAAGTTAAGTCACTCGCTGAGGATTTGATCGCACAATTCCACCAAATTTCGGTGATGCTGATATCTGCGTTTTACCCGCTTTTCCAACATGTCCCATAGATTTTCAAAGGGGTTCAAGTCAGATGATTTTGCAGGCCAATGGAGGTGTAATAGTGAGGGGTAGTGTTCATAAAATCAGTCACGTATGTCCAGCCCGATGCACTTTGCTGTTGTTATCTTGAAAATCAGGGTGACAGTAGCATACTCATCATGCAGATTTTTACTGAAATGCAGCACTTGATAATCCATTAAACGTTCTGGTTCATGTTAGTGGTCACCTTCCTTAGCGGGCCCAATCCTTGATATGAAAAACACCCCCAAAACATCACAGACCCACCTCCGGCTTGAACCATACCTTGCACATATCCAGGATGGAATGCTCATTTGGCCTTCGGTGCAGTCGATGACGTGCATCATTGGAATACAGGCAAATGCGTGATTCATCAGATCACATTACATTTCTCCAGTTCCATCCACGTTCGATGATTCCTAGCCCATTGAAAACCCGCAGCTTTATATCACTCTATGAACAATGGCCTATTGAGAGTAGGATGAATCCAAATGTTCATTGCTTGCAGTTCCTGTCGCAATGTTCTGCCACTAACAGGTTAGGATGGAACTTCATTCACTGACTGCAGCAATTCCTGTCCGGTTTGGAAGCGATTTTGATTCGTAAGCCGTGAAACGCCTCTCTGATCACTCTCAGCCAGAATATTTTTCGACCACAATTCTGACACCATGTTTCTTTGCCACGCGTAGTACATCACTGCTTGTAGATACGTGGGACAGTCCGCTGCGAAACACCAACAAATCCAGCATTTACACGCACCGTATGGCCATGGGTACGGTCAGACACGATTGCCCTTAGTACCCCCGAAGTATGAGTATACTGCGATTATACCAGAAATAACAAATGATATTTGCTGAATGCCAAATAATATTAACTATCATCATCATCATCGTCATCATCTTCCACAGCTTTTACCGCTTGCAAAGGCTCTCCGCATGCACTGGGGCATAGAAGAGTTATGACCGGGTATTTAACGCCACATGCCCTTCCTGACACCACCGGATTTTCAACTGAAAATCCCACCGGAGCAACACCGGGAATCAAACCACGGTAGCCGGGATAACGGGTAAGCTGCTATGCCGCTACATCATGTTCCTCAATAATAACAATAACTTACCGTGAGATATAGAGTATATCGTCACTGGAGAAAGGAAACCTCGTAACTCCTTCGAGGTAAACGTTACCGAAGAAGCCCAAACCTGGGCGGTGAGCAATGGCCGAAGAACTTTCCTGCCATTTTCAGTGCTTAATGATAGCATAATTATCCGACCATTGGAGCCTTATTTTCCTGTTGTGAGGCCAGATTTTTTTTTACATCGGTGGATATCGTCCACCGTGCCTTTCTCGGCAACAAAATAATGGACAGTGTTTGGCTACATATCACACATAAAGCAATAATAGTAAACCTAAGTACGAACTGAGAAACAGGAGGGTTGACTTGAGAATGCGGAAATTCCTTTACAGAGATGGGACATGTGAGTCTCCACATCCTAACATTCACAAGTTTGTGAAGAACTTATGAGATATAGGCTCTACATACGGACGTATATTTTTGAATGAATGGTTCACAAAAGGGACTCTGTGCGGTGGTAGACGGAAACACTGAATAAAAATAAGATTTTATTACAAATGAGCTGCTCAACGTTTTCTGCACTGCTCACCGAGGACAGATGCTGGGATAACCGGTAGCTGTACGCGTACCTCCACATTTTGAATATCACTGCTATAGAGTAATATATTCTAACTCTGGGTGCCTTCGCCCACAGGAAACAACCAGGAATTTAGTTTGCTTGCATTTGGGAGAAGGATATGATAAGTTCGAACACCAATGTTGGTAGCCCCAAAGATAATTTTCATCGGTTCCACATTTTCACACCAGGCCAGAACCGGGATTGTACCTTACTTATTTATTTATTTAAGAGAGAATCTATTTTATCTTGATACCCTATAACTGCTCCAAATGTCAGACTCGTTGGCTGAATGGTCAGCGTACTGGCCTTCGGTTCAGAGGGCCCCGGGTTCGATTCCCGGCCGGGTCGGGGATTTTAACCTTCATTGGTTAATTCCAATGGCCCGGGGGCTGGGTGTTTGTGCTGTCCCCAACATCCCTGCAACTCACATACCACACATAACACTATCCTCCACCACAATAACACGCAGTTACCTACACATGGCAGATGCCGCCCACCCTCATCGGAGGGTCTGCCTCACAAGGGCTGCACTTGGCTAGAAATAGCCACACGAAATTAATTAATTAATTAACTGCTCCAAATTCCTTGACAGTTGACGAAATAATGGATGCATGAAAAACGCTCATTTCCTAAGCATTTGCCTTCAAATTGAAAGGTAAAGACTTCCAATAATCTTAACCTCGGCACTACAACAAGTTGTATAGAGCAGTGGTATTCAAACTTCTTGTTTGCGTACCCTCAAAATCCTACTGTTTTAGCTTAGTACATTTTCCTGGTGCGAAAATTGGAAACCACGGAAACCCACCTTCAGGACTGCCGACAGTGGGTTTTTAGAACCCACTATTTCCGATAGCTACGCGACCCAAACCACACAGCCACCTGCGCGGTTCATAAACGTGAATGAAATATGAATGAATATCTTGCGTGATCAGGATAGAATTTGTTTGTACGGCAAAGCCACATCTCTTACTTGGAGTAATGGTGACCGAAAGTTCTGACACGCTTAAGCTCGTTAGCTGTTAAAAATGAGCTTGATTTATGTCGAGAAAGCCGAAGTTCACTGTTACAGGCCAATTCTATGAAGAAACTTAGATACCCCTATCGGACCGCGCCTTCGTAAAGAGGTCTCGTGCTTAATTCAAGAAAAGCTGTATATTTCTAACAAGGTTTCACTTAACTCCTATCATGCTGACCAGACGTGTGGTGAAAGGAGTTGACCTTGGACTATTTACAAGGTGCAACATAGTGCATCAGAACACATCATTGATATGACGTACAGAGAGTGATTAAGTAAGATGCATCTCACTCAAGGCCATTTTAAAAACTAGGCCTATATGTTTTGCTAATGGATGTAGAAGATGACAATCTTTAACCATTCCTGCATATGATTTAATCGCATGGAGACCAATTGTTCGGATAAATCCTTTTACCAGGGGGTTGGTGGAGGAAGGATGCTGCATAGTAAATGTTCCGGGGTATTTCAAATGTAATTATCTCGCTTTACTAAAATTTTAAATAAAGGGAAATTTTGTAAAATATCAGTAGTTTAATGGGTGTTATTATTATTATTATTATTATTATTATTATTATTATTATTATTATTATGATTATTATTATTATTATTATTATTATTATTATTATTATTATTTAGTGATTTAAAGTCACACTAACACACAGAATGTTTTTGATGACGCCGGGATAGGAAAGGATTATGACTGGGAAGGAAGCGGCCGTGGCCTTAATTAAGGTACAACCTCAGCATCTGCTTGGAGTGAAAATGGGAAACCACGGAAAACCATCTTCAGGACTATCGACGCTGGGATTCCAACCCGTCATCTCCAGAATGTAAGTTGACAGCTAAGAGGCCCTATCCGCATGGTCAACTCCCTCGTCATTATTATTATCCTTTCATAATCTGTTTACTTTCCAGGGCTGGTTTTCCCCCAGGAATCAGTGAGTGATCCCACTTCTACCGCCTCAATGGCAGTGTCCTGAAGCGGGAGACTTTAGGTCGGGGGATACACCTGGGAAGGAGGATCAGTACCTTACCCACGCGCCTTACCGTCTATGCTGAACAGAGGGGGGCGGGAAGAGTGGAACGGATAGGAAGAGGGAAGGAAGAGGCTGTGGCCTTAAGTTGGGTACCATCCCGGCATTTTCCTGGAGGAGAAGTCAGAAACCACTTCCACTTCCAGGATGGCTGTAGTGGGAATCGAACCTTTCTTAACTCAGTTACCTCCCGAGGCTGAGTGGAACCTAACCACGCTAACCACTACACCACAGAGGCGTATATTATTATCATTAATATTATTATTATGCTCCATCTGAGGATCAGTGGTAGTGTGTTATCCTGAGGATCCGAAGATCATGGATTCATTCCCTCGAGAAGTGGTCGGATATTTGGAGGACGAAATACAAGTCTTTTCGGCAAGACATGCCGCACGATGTCGTCATGCAAATGTTCTCTGGCGATACATTTTATATTTTCCCGACAAAACTCATTAAATGTCAGCCATGGATTGCTCAGGAGTTTATTCTGCCATCTGGAAGGGTAAAATGGGGCTTCAAAATTGATATGCAGGCAACCTCCATGGCGGCAAATTGAAATGCTTGCGCATGGTGGCTGAGGCCTTAAGATAATTATTACGCTGATCTCTATTGCTTCCTGTGCTCTGTCTATGTATGCGTTACGTAGAAAACAAAACTGGAATCCATTCGTTTCTATCTCGTCACATTTTAAATGATAACTATCTGAAACCCGTCAAGTTTTACAATTTTCTTTACGCCTCGCCGATACCTATAGCCTATGTCTTATTACGACGATGGGATACGAAATGACTATAAGTGGGAAGGAAGTGACTGTGGCCTTAATTAAGGTACGACCCCAGCACTTGCCTGGCGTGAAAATGGTAAAACGTGGAAAACTATCTTCCGGGTTGCTGACAGTGGGGTTCGAACCCACTATCTCCTGAATGCAAGCTGATAGCCTCGTGACCCAAACCACGCAGCCTCTTGCTCGGTACATTCCTTGTACCTCAAATATTGTACCTTTCGGCACTATTGCAACTTTAAAATATCGCTCTCTTGACATTGCAACGTTTAACTGACCATGGCAGAGACCTTCACGTCCCTTGAGGTTTATTGATCGTAATACAAAATCCCAAGCGAATAGGAAATTTATGTATCTTGAAAGAAAATGAAAGTGTTTTATCGGATATTGTTAAGTAATTCGAGGGATCAGAGCTCTCTGTCAAGCTGTATCTACACTTATTTTACATACTTTTAGAACTAGGCCCTAATCTGGTTTCGTTTAGGAGCCGTTGGAAAACGTTCCGATTTTTAACGAACATATCTATTAAACCGTACCACATCTGCGTGGTATTGTCATCTATTGAATACCTCATGCATATATTAAAACCAGTGCGGGTATGTGAACGAAGGAAAGCGCACCAGAACCAGACAACCACCCACGACGGGGACGGGTAGACATAAATACCAACTGCAAGTACAAAAAGCCTTAATTTTAATTTCGTGTGGCTATTTCTAGCCGAGTGCAGCCCTTGTAAGGCAGACCCTCCGATGAGGGTGGGCGGCAACTGCCAAGTGTAGGTAACTGCGTGTTATCGTGGTGGAGGATAATGTTATGTGTGGTGTGTGAGTTGCAGGGATGATGGGGACAGCACAAACACCCAGCCCCGAGCCATTGGAATTAACCATTGAAGGTTAAAATCCCCGACCCGGCCGGGAATCGAACCCGGGACCCTCTGAACCGAAGGCCAGTACGCTGACCATTCAGCCAACGAGTCGGACATAAAAAGTCTGAAGAAACAGTAGTGGAATGCTTGAGAGATTAACGGATAGTAACCCCTAGGAGCCATATGACAGAAAACTGGAACAGCAGAGAATATTGATTGGATTTATCTAGTGTCTCGAGTTGATTATATCTATTAAGTTATGTCCAATATTCAAAATTTGTCATTAAATAACATACCGTTGAAATCGAAGACCATTAAACACAAAGAGATCGGGCGGTTCTGCCAGTGATTCCCCTAGCTAGGCGTCATCCCACGGATATGATAAAAGAGAGCAGGACGAGGGGATATGCATGTTATTCTGATCCAGAGTTCAACGAAGAAGGTTGTGCGCGTGACTTAATACGAGTCTATAGTACAACACAAGCGGAGCCGTACCACAGCAGTGTACTAGTACTAGAATTTTTCCAATATAGTCTCTGAACTAATTACGAGAGGAGAGTTGTTAATTGAGGTCAGAATTGAAACTACGAAGCAGAATGCTAGGATAGGACGAGTGACCAGATAGCGAAGGGCGCTATTGGATAGTAAGCAAATAAATCGCGAATGGAAAACTAGATAAAGGCGTTAAATCACCAGCTGATCCTTTAACGTGGAGCTGAGCGAACACCTGAATAAGATAAGTCTGAACAGGTATAAACATGGTGTAGAATAGCGAGGTTCATGAATTTCTAATGCAAATAATCTTTTAATATTTCATTGTATTTTTTGCTAAACTCGAGATCTTCCAACTGTAATTCGGAAGGACCTGGGTACGAGGGACCACAGATCCAGTAGATCAAACGAGATCTCCCAACTGTAATCCAGAAGGACCAATGAACGAGATTACCATGGATCATGGATACACCTCAGGACCAGCTGGGAGCTATGCGGCGTTAAATCACCCTGTGATACTTTAAGATGGAGCTGAGCGACAACACCTGACTAAGATAAGTCTGAACAGGTATAAGCAGCGGATAGATTAGCGAGGTTCATGAATTTCTAATGTAAATAAATTATTAATCAACCTAGTGCAAATCATGTGCTAGTTTCGATATGGTTTGTTCAGGACCGTTGCACGTGTAATTTTAGTGTATGGAACTTTGCTTGGGTTGTAGTTGGTTGTATGAAGGATATGCGTTAGAGAGGTTTGATTCACTACAATATTACCTTTATGTTACTCTTGTCTTATCTGCCAGCCCCGTGGTGTAGGGATAACGTGTCTGCCTCTTACCCGGAGGCCGGGGATTCGATTACCGGCCAGGTCAGGGATTTTTACCTGGACCTGAGGGCTGGTGCGAGGTCCACTCAGCCTACCTGATTAGAATTGAGGAGCTAGCTGACGGTGAGGTAGCGGCCCTGGTCTAGAATAACGGCCGAGAGGATTCGTCGTGCTGACCACACGACACCTCGTAATCTGCAGGCCTTCGTGCTGAGCAGCGGTCGCTTGGTAGGCCAAGGCCCTTCAAGGGCTGTAGTGCCATGGGATTTGGTTTGGTTTCTTGTCTTATCTGGAGTTACGGTAGTTTGAGAGATGAGTTCATCCAGAGGAAAAGGGAAAAGGGCGTTATAGTAAATGAACTGGGAGAAGATCCTTGAGAAAACTAGCCAACCGAAGGGGTAGGGTGTGCATGGTAGATTAATGATATGCATGAGATTTCAGAGATCCAGAGAAGGCTGTGGACGAGGTGTCACCATCGTTGATTAGTGAGGGTTTTCAAGGAAATTCCGGCAGGTTGTTTCACAGCTGTCTGGGAGGTTCGAACCGGGGCCTAGTGAATGTGAAATAAAGAAATATTGAATATATTCTAGATAGTTCGATGTTAGAGTATACATCGTGGCCTATCTGATGTGATTTGCGAGTCTAGGGATAATTGTACCAGATTAATGTGATGATGTTATAAGAGTTATTTGAGAGGCTATGACTGCCGAAATTGTGAAGTTTTCCCCAGCTAAGGGATGGAATGGTTTGCCCAGAGATGAATGCTCTTGTTTTCAAGAGCGAAGAATGGTGCCAGAGCTGTTTTGATGTACGAGCGCCATCTGTGTAGAAATCTCGCCGTTCGTAGGAGTCCGGAATTCGTTTTGCATTTACAGACATTTAAAGGGCCGTGTTTTGAATGATGACAGCCACTCGACGGCCTTCTTATCTGTTGGTTCACCGAGATCTCTGACCTTTCTCGAAGGGTTGATCGGGTGCCCCTGATGTTACCAACCCTTCAAGACAAGTGCATTTTCTTTTATGCGTATATACAGGAGTAGTGTTTAACGTGTCTATTTTTGGTATGTTTTGTTTTGATAATTCTTGTCTTTGTTACAAAGGAAATAAGCCCGTATACTTACGTAAGGCACGCGGGTTTCTGAACTCATTCATTTGCATATTAGAAATCGTTCCAATAGTAGAGTCAGTGAATATTTTGGCAGATAAATTTACGGTCCTGGACGAGTGTTTATGTATTTGTGTCCCTAATTCTAAGGGAAGTTTGTTGCGTAAACCTTGCTAATCTTTGCCCATGTTCAATGAACGTTTTGAAACGAAATTTTTCATATCTGTTCCGATTTGGAAGCTCACAATTCCACAAGAGAAGTAAGGAATCTCACCTCACGGAAAAACTTGTATTGAACCATATTTGTGTGGCGAACGGACTAATCATTTGATACAATTTTGCAGTGATTATTTCGGTAACATGCTTATGATTCTTAAAAAAAAGGGAATTTCTATTTTTCTTGTAATAAATTTTGTCCAAATGTTACATGTTGATTTATCATTCACAAATTGGTATCTTAGTTCCTATCTGCTTTTATTTCATTACAATAGTTATTGAGGTTTTAATTCATCCACTGAAGAATTGAGGACAAATGTCTACCGATGGGAAGCAGGATGGCAGTAAGGTGCACTACCGGTACGGCTCCAAATTTTAGAGTAAGAAGTGGAGGAAAATCATTAATTCCCAGGAGTGGACCACAGCATAATAGCCCGGAAGATTTTTATTATATTGACACCGGCCGTGAAAGCCTTCATACTTTAATAACAACGTTATTGGTTTTACATCCCACTAACTAATTTACAGTTTTCAGGAACGCTAAGGTGCTGAAATTTTGTCCACAGGAGTTCTTTTACGATGGTTTTATATCCCCAGGAATATTGCATTAAGACGGTATTTGCATAGATTTGAATTTCTTAACAGTGAATGAAGTTTCGTAAACTATTTTTGTTTATAAGTTCAAAAAATATATAATCCGTGTATTTCTATTATATAACGTTTTCCATTAAAAGTGTTTAAATTGTTTTCAGGAATTCGCAGTAATGTGGCGTGCTCATTCTATATATATATAGAAGTGGAGTGCAACAGTGACTCTCTTCTTTTAAGTTAATGATAGTTTGTATCCAATTTGTAAGCAAAGGTATAATTCCAAAATTTGTGTATAATGAAAAGTTAAGTAAAAGCCAATGATATTTATATCTCCAGGAAAATGTGACGTGAAATAAAGAACTGATAACATGGACTTGGGAGTAAGGAAAACGAGCTGCTCGAATAAGCGGTACATTCCGTGCGGTCAGTGGACAGATGGCGTGGAATGGCATTAGTAGATGAATAAGCTTGGGCGGATCTTCAAGGCAGGAAAGATCATAATACGAATAAACTTGAATTCAAGAGGGTAAATTGGGACAAATATGCATTTATAGGAAGATAAAATAATTAGGAACTGGGATAATTTATCAAGGGAAATATTCGATACAGTTCAAAGTCGTTTGAAATCATTTAAGGGAAGACTAGATAAACAAATGATAGGGAATCTGCCACGTAGGCAACAGCCCAAACTGCAAATCAATGATTGATTGATTGATTGATTGATTGATTGATTGATTGATTGATTGATTGATTGATTGATTGATTGATTGATTGATTGATTGATTGATTGACATTCGTTTTCAGCGTCATGAGAATATAAGGCGAGATAAGAAGTGTAGTTGTCAGTCGTCACTTCACTTACTAAGCCGGAAACAACCATTACTTTTCCACCGACCCAATGAGTAACATGTTTATCATCATCCACTACCATTCACGCTATCAGTACGCACCATCCATACGTCAGCAACTTCTACACTATCACAACTTTAAATAAGCCAGTGACATCAGCTGTAAGCTATACCTGAGTGTGTTGATTGGACTAAATTACCGTTATAGTGAACCAGAAAATCCAGCAAATGTAATACTGTTCGACCTTGTTCACTCTAGGATTGTAGCCAATTTAGCACACAAGTCGCGGCTGCCATTATCTTAAATACATGGTAGTCATGTTCTGTGCTCGCCTGCAGCACATTCGTTAACTATCGACAACTCATAATTATATCTTTAAGGACATGGATGGCAGTTCTATGCCGCTAATTTCCTATAAACAGAGTACTAGATCTTTTAGTGACGGTTTGTGTCCAATCGGAAAATCGACAGCCTCTGGCAAAGCATTCTTTCTGATCAGATTAGACTTGTTTACGTAATTTTAATTGGTTTTGTAAAAGGTGTTCAGGTTTAGAAATGATTCCAGTATGGCTCAACTATCAGAATTCAGCAAGATATAGCAGATTTATTTAAGACTAGCAAATGTACCCGAGCTTCGCTACGGTATTCTACATTGTATACGGATATCGACGTAAATACTGTGCGTGCAGAAAATGAGATTGTTCTAAAATTGCATGTCTCTTAGCGTTATCCGGGAAATAGCATGAAGAGGTCCCCTGCCATTCACAATCGAGTTGGCAAGTTTACATTATAATTGCAGGCCCCGTTGCCTACTGCGCGGTCACAATCGATTTGGGGAGTTTTAGTTACAATGGCAGACTCATTTTCTACTTTCAGACAGATTAGAGTTGAAGAGTTTTTATTATAATAGCAGGCAACTTCCCTACCACCAGTCAAAATTGAGTTGTGCAGTTATCATTATAATGACAGGCCCTTTTTACTGCTGTCAGCCAGCTTACTGCCAGTCACACAGAATTAGTGAGTTTCCATGAAAATAGCAGGCCACTATGCCTAATGTTAGTCAAATTTTAGATTGGAACATTTGTTTATAACGGCGGGCACCCTGGCCTAGAGCCAAACCCATAGGGTAGGGGACTTTCGAACAAAACTGCATGATCCCTTGCCTTCTGCAAGACAAATCGAGAAGTGAATTATTCATTAAAAAGGTAGGCCCTCCTTACTAATGCCAGTTACACAGGAGTTGGAGAAGGACCCCATTCCTACTGCCAGCAGTCAAAGTCGGTGTAGGGAGTACTGATTACAATAGCAGACACACCCTTTCTCGATCGCTACAAATCGACATCAGTGAATATATGGAGATGGACATACGAAAGTATATGCATGTTTACAATATTGCAGACCTTCATTTACAGATTAACTGCTGCTAAACGGTACGTCATATTGACAAAGGATTGTACCATAAGGCGCAGTTTTTGCGATCTAAATGGCTGGTCCTATGATATTTTCTCGCATCTCATCTATTCATGGGTCAGATTGAGTCAGAAACTTTGAATATATTGCATTACTTTTCGGATAATTATGTAACATAGCATTTGGCCCACATATGGGTACTGGGTGGGCCAATGTTCGTGTAGAGTTCGATCATACTATCTTTCCTGTAAGTGATTGAAAGGATGAATTATATAGG
Organism: Anabrus simplex; assembly: GCF_040414725.1. NCBI lineage: Eukaryota > Metazoa > Arthropoda > Insecta > Orthoptera > Tettigoniidae > Anabrus > Anabrus simplex. The sequence continues at coordinate 1,603,143,327 of NC_090265.1, read as the reverse complement.
TAAACAGTCCAAATTTACTTAAAATCGAGAAATAGATACGAATCTAACGTATAACGATACAGATACGACAAAAAGTCATAAGACCAAGGTTGAAGATCACTCCTAATTCAACGAAGATTGTGCCATCAGTTATGTGAAAGGACTTCCCGTTTATCCCACGAAATACCTCGATTCGAAGGTCTTCACCATCATTAAAATTGCTTCCATATTTCGATATTCTTCGGGGATAAAAAATGAAAAAATGAAGGATCTGTGAAATTTTTTGTTCGTTACAGGCTGAAACGTATAATTTTTCCAAATTTCAATTTTCTTGCTTGTCTGGCAGATTATGATGCAATCTGGATTTTGGGTCAGGGGTTAAAAAATATGACTTTCAGGAAATTAAACCAAAAAATGTGCAGACGATCATTATTACCCCTCAAACGGGTATCTGTATGAAAATTTCACCAAAATAGTCAATGTACAGGCACACACAGTCGTTACGATTTTACTTATAGAGATAGATAAGGAATCTACTCCACGTACAACACATTTTGGCTACGTCCGCTGGACTTAACCTGCAAAGCCAACCGTTTATGATATCTCACTTATTAATCCTCCTGTCGAAAAATTCACATGAGAACAAAAGTTTTAGAAATGGATTTCCATTAAGGATTGTAGATTTCGATTAATTTCGGATGTGCATATTTTGAGGAAGTGCAAAATCATGTTTCCGGTTTCGGATAAACCCCCAGTAAATTTAGGTATTCAGAAATAATATTGGCCCTAAAACCTACACAAGGACAGGTGGATTCTAAATATCATGTTTGGTAGAAATATATTTAGTAGTTTTCAAGTTATAAAAACTCATACAATCAAACCGACAAACAGACACTAAAGTTAAGAAATATGCAGACGGTCATTATTACAATTGAAACGGATAACTGTACGGAAATTTCGCCAAAATAGCCAATGTATAGACAGATGGTCGTTGCGATTATATTTATATAGATGACAGATAAGCATGAGCACGTTTGAAGGTGCAAACCTTCATTTCGAGATTTACTGCTCCTAAACGGTACATCATACCAACAAACGGTTTGCACCCTCAGACGTCCCTTTTATCGCTCTACATGTTTGGTGTTTAAACATTTTGTCGTATCTCACATATTTATGGGTTCTGTTGAGTTACATTATTTGATTGGGGTGAAATTTGAGTACATTTTCATCATTTTACATTATTTTTCACATACTTATGTGGAAGCTAGAATCATGAAATTGAGTTCCCATATAGCCATTGGTCGTGTCAATTTGCGTGCCAAATTCGATAACTCTACCTTTCCTATAAGTGTGTCAAACTAAGTAATACACGTGTAAAAAGCACAAAATTAACGAACAATCGAAATATACAGCCAAATCTAACCTATAAGGGAGAGAGGGAGATACGACAAAATATCACAGGACCAAAGTTGTAGATCACTCGAAATTGAACGGAGATCGTGTCATCCGTTTTGTGATAGGACATACCGTTCAGCCGCGAAATACCTCGAAACGAAAGTCTGCACCGTCATTAAATTGCCTATATTTCGATATTATTCGGCATAAAAAATGAAATATTTAAAGATCTTGGAAGTTTTCCGTAGGTTACCGGCTAAAACGTATAAATTTGCTTAATTTCAATTTTTCCGCTCGTGTGGCAGATTGTGAGGCAATCATTATTTTTGGGCGGGGGGGGGGGGCGTAGAATTTAGGACTTCTAGGAAACTATAGCTAAAAATATCCAGGTGGTCATTATTACACTTAAACGGAAAGCTGTACGAAAATTTCGCCAAAATAGTCAATGCACAGATACACGGTCGTTACGATATGATTTATGTAGATAGATAAGGAATCTGCTCCACGTATAACACCTTTTGGGCTATGTCCGCTAGACTTAGCCTGAAAACCGACCTTTCATGTTATCTCCCTTATGAATCCTCCCGTTGAAAAATGCACATGAGAAAAATAAATTAGAATTGGATTTCCAAACAGTTTGATCGATTTCCAGTCAGGTTGGTCTTGCACTTTATATATTGTGGGTGAGTAAAAATCACCATTTCGGTCCCCTATAAAACCCCAGTCCATTCCGTGAATTTGAAATGGTTAAAACCTTAAAACCTACCCTTGGAGGGGTGGATGCTATATATAAAGTTTGGTTCAAATATCTTCAGTAGTTTTCAAGTTGTAAGAAATACGCTTTACACGCACCCGCTCTTGCCTTAAGTCCGCTGGGATTTGTACCGAAAAACGGTCCGTTAATGATATCTCCCTTATTAAATCCTGTTATCGAAATGATGCACATGAGAAGAAAGGTTTACAAATTAATTTTCATTAAGGCAGGTAGATTTCCATTAAGTACGGTTGTGTATACTTTGAGGGAGTGCAAAATCACGGTTTCGGTTTCGTAAAAATCCCCGCTCAGTTCAGGGATTTAGAAACGATATTTACGCTAAAACCTACCCAAGGACAGGTGGATTCTAAATATGAAGTTTGGTGGAAATATATCAAGTAGTTTTCAAGTTATAGAAGGACAGACAAACAGACAAACAGACAAACAGACACCAAAGCTAAAAATGATGCTGATGGTCATTATTACGCCTGAAACGGATAACTGTACGGAAATTACGCCAAAATAATCAATGTACAGACACACGGTCGTTACGATTTTACACTGACTGACAGAGCAAATGCAACACCAAAAAGGAGTGGTTCGAAAGGGATGAAAGTTGGGGAAAAAACAGAGACGGCACGGACGAATAATTGATGTTTATTTCAAACCGATATGCAGGTTACACAATGCGCACGGCATCGACTCAGTAGGATGTAGGACCACCGCGAGCGGCGATGCACGCAGAAACACGTCGAGGTACAGAGTCAATAAGAGTGCGGATGGTGTCCTGAGGGATGGTTCTCCATTCTCTGTCAACCATTTGCCACAGTTGGTCGTCCGTACGAGGCTGGGGCAGAGTTTGCAAACGGCGCCCAATGAGATCCCACACGTGTTCGATTGGTGAGAGATCCGGAGAGTACGCTGGCCACGGAAGCATCTGTACACCTCGTAGAGCCTGTTGGGAGATGCGAGCAGTGTGTGGGCGGGCATTATCCTGCTGAAACAGAGCATTGGGCAGCCCCTGAAGGTACGGGAGTGCCACCGGCCGCAGCACATGCTGCACGTAGCGGTGGGCATTTAACGTGCCTTGAATACGCACTAGAGGTGACGTGGAATCATACGCAATAGCGCCGCGTTGTCTAGCGGTAGGGCGCTCCACAGTTACGGCCGGATTTGACCTTTCTCCACGCCGACGCCACACTCGTCTGCGGTGACTATCACTGACAGAACAGAAGCGTGACTCATCGGAGAACACGACGTTCCGCCATTCCCTCATCCAAGTCGCTCTAGCCCGGCATCATGCCAGGCGTGCACGTCTATGCTGTGGAGTCAATGGTAATCTTCTGAGCGGACGCCGGGAGTGCAGGCCTCCTTCAACCAATCGACGGGAAATTGTTCTGGTCGATATTGGAACAGCCAGGGTGTCTTGCACATGCTGAAGAATGGCGGTTGACGTGGCGTGCGGGGCTGTCACCGCTTGGCGGCGGATGCGCCGATCCTCGCGTGCTGACGTCACTCGGGCTGCGCCTGGACCCCTCGCACGTGCCACATGTCCCTGCGCCAACCATCTTCGCCACAGGCGCTGCACCGTGGACACATCCCTATGGGTATCGGCTGCGATTTGACGAAGCGACCAACCTGCCCTTCTCAGCCCGATCACCATACCCGTCGTAAAGTCGTCTGTCTGCTGGAAATGCCTCCGTTGACGGCGGCCTGGCATTCTTAGCTATACACGTGTCCTGTGGCACACGACAACACGTTCTACAATGACTGTCGGCTGAGAAATCACGGTACGAAGTGGGCCATTCGCCAACGCCGTGTCCCATTTATCGTTCGCTACGTGCGCAGCACAGCGGCGCATTTCACATCATGAGCATACCTCAGTGACGTCAGTCTACCCTGCAATTGGCATAAAATTTCTGACCACTCCTTCTTAGTGTTGCATTTGCTCTGTCAGTCAGTGTATTATATAGATTCAGAAGGTCTGATGGTTTGTATCTCTTTTAACCAAACCAAGGATTTTTTATAGGTAGAGCATAGGAGACTACTGACAAACATGAGGGTTGTTGAACTAGACAAGTGTGTGATTGAATGGGTGGCTAAATTTCCAGAAAACAGAACTCATAAATTTAGAGTAAGTGAGGCAATCTGTTCTACGAAAGGGGTAACGCAAGGCAGAATTATTGGACCTTTATATTTTCGTATCTATATATATGATATGAATGAAGATCTTGAATCACAGATAAAGCCTTTTGTGGACAACAATATACTCTATACCGTAATAAATTATCGGATTGTTGGCGACTCCAAAATTACCTAAATGAAATTGGACAGAATTAAGGATACGGCCACTTCCCATTCCTAGGCCTTTCCCTAGCCCATCGTCGCCATAAGAACTACCTATCTATGTTGGTGCAACGTAAAGCAAATAGCAAAAATTAGACAGAAGACAATTAATGGTACGGTGGTAAACGAGGTGAGAAGAAATCAGGTTGTTTCATCTAGGGGAAGAGTTTTTTTAAATACCGTATTGATGGGGTGAGAGTATCTCATGGAGACCACTGTGAGTGCCTAGATGTTAACATAACGAATAATCTTCATTAAGGGTATCGCACTAAGGAAGTTGTAAATAGCGGTCACATATATTCGTATGATTACGAGGGTATTTATGGGATGTAGTCAGGATGTAAAGAAGATTTGTTTTGCTACTTGCTTTACGTTGCACCTACACAGATTGGTCTTATGGCGACGAGGGGATAGGAAAGGCTTAGGAATGGGAAGGAAGCGGACGTGGCCTTAATTAAGGTACAGCCCCAGCATTTGCCTGGTGTGAAAATGGGAAACCGCGGAAAATCATCGAACCCACTATCTCCCGCATGCGAGCTCACAGCCACGCGCTCCTAACCGCACGGCCAACTCTCCCGGTATCTAAAGAAGAGGGGACTTAAGTCACCCCAATTACAGTACGTTCCCTGTGTATGGAACCGTACCAAGATTACTTGTTTCGAGAAATGGAAATGATCCAAAGAAAATAAGTGCAATTTTTCCACGTGACTTCCGGCATAAAAATGAGAGCAGTTACGAGAATGTTTACAAACAATTGGGAAGACATAACAGTGAGGGGACGATCTGCTCGACTAAACGGCATGTTCTGAGCAGTCAGCGGTGAGATGGCGTGGAATGGCATTAGTAGATGAATAAGCTTGAATAGGGAACGTAGGAAAGATCGTAGGGTAAAGAAAAAGTTGGGATTCAAGAGGACAAATAGGGGAAATATTCGTTTATATAAATAGGAAGTAGGGACTGGAATAATTTTCCAAGGGAAATGTTCGATAATTTCCAAATTCTTCGAAGTCATTTAATAAAAGGTTAGTTTAACAACTGATAGAAAATCTGCCCCCTGGGAGACCGCCTTAAATGCAGACGGCTTGATTGACAGACTGACTGAACAAGACGGTATCATTTCTGCTCTCGTTTATATTTCACGAGAAGCACCGGATTCTGTATGACATTGAGATATAGGATAAGTTGTATGTAGGTGTGTCGTCAGCTGTACACGCCTTCTGGACGTCGAGTCTGGGACGATTGTCTTGTAACGTACAGCCATACGACTTTCACCAATAAATTAAGGAGAAGAACTCTATAGCAGTTTCCTCTTCGGTACACTCCATTTCACACGCATTTCCTCGAAGTATTTCAGATTCAGATTTTTACTCCATTTCTCGTTTCATGGACGAGACGGGGAATGCGAGTGAACCCTATTTGGTAAATACTACTACTGTACATTTATTCTGCTTTAAAGGTGTGCAAAATAAAATATAACATTATCATAATTAACTAGTAAGTAATTACTGTATATTATTATACTAATACTGATTTACTGTATTTTAATTTATTTTTCACTTATTTAATCTCAGTGTGGGAAAGTCCGGCTCCTTATCTGAATGCTCCACGTAGTCGACCTCTGTTCAGACGGCTCCAGTCTCGATTCTCGTCTTTAGTGGAGATTTTTAGGACTGGTTTATCTCTCTAGCTCGGGGAGTAGAATGGTTGTGTTTGTCTTAATACACACATCTTCAACTACGTAGAGCACAACACAGAACCAACCACCACAGAGGCACGTGACAGCGACTCGAACTCTCCATGTATGGTAGATGTCAGGAAGGGCATATGGCCATAAAACTAGGCTTAATGTACATTAGTGCTGACTCTGAAGCAATTGTGAAGATGCCAGGAAGAATTATTAGCGTGTGGAAAAGAAAGACCAACCATGGTATTTTACAGAGACGAAGGAAAATCGAAAAGTGTTGAACGATAATTTAAAAAAAACTGGATAAAGCATAATAAAAATCATTCACGTTGAATTGTAATGCCATTGAGAATAGCACAGAATACTTCCCTTCCCCAGTTCCGTATCGCCAAACACTGAGGGAAGAATATTTAGTTTATTGGCAATTAGGCACATACCGTACATATTGCAATCCAAACAAATCAACAAACCAACAAACAAAGAAACAAACAAACCTAATTTGAATTAAATGCACTACGGAATACTTACCACAGAACATAACTACTACCAGCTATGAAAAATATACAATATATAAAAGTAAAAGCTCAAAACTGGGCAAATATTAAAAGAGAACAAGGTACAAAAATTAGGATTATTATCGACTTTAATTATTATTGTCTTCGACTCTACACTGATCCATGCTTTTGAGACATAATCGTGTGTTATCTACATGTATGGTTACGGAAACTTTTTTACTTCCCAATATAGACATGAAAATTAATACATTAGTAATTTTCCGCATTATTTTCTACTGAAATCCAGCCAATTTTTAACAAATAAGTTATCAGTTTTGGAGTCTCTCTCCGTACTTTGCTTGAAAGAAGCAGAGGAGACGAGACTTTGTTCATTCCGAAACGTTAGAATGCATTTCCATATGTTGTACCCTTGCGATGCGCCTTATGGATGCAATGTGTGGTATAACTGTCGTGTGTTAATTTACACACGTTCACTCTTGCTGATTCCACTGGTTTAAGAAAGTTGCTTGCGTAAATTAAGTCCCTAATTATTTGCGTTTCGGTTGCATGTACTAAACCCTTGAACTTACGGTTCCATAGTTGGTCGTCTGCCTCGGCTGCTTCCGTAGAGCTATATCGTACTCTAGGATCTTGGGGTCGTTGCGAGGGTTTTTATTTTCGTCACTTCATCGACCAAACGATAGGGTTCAGAGGAGAACATTACTTCAAATGAGGATCAAAAATGTGCTTACTAAAATATTTATTCAATGTAAATCATGATAATTTGTTTATTAAATGAGGAAGAAAGTTAGTTAAATTTGTCGCAGCATGTTATAATGCTGTTACAATGCATAACGTGAGTGGTAAAGTTATCTTGAAATTGTTTGTAACTGTCTCTCAAAGAATGAAAACGAAATGTAAGATTCGCGGACAGCAAAAACCAGAAAAAGAATAGAAAACCTGAAAAATCGGGCAACATTGATCGAAACGATAACTGAGAGTTAACCCACACGATCTGTGGAAAATCTGACCTTCAACAAGTAGAATTCCAGATTTACATTTCAAAAAGGTTATCTACCAGTCGGATATTGGAACATCCCCCGAATGGAGTCTTAATCGAACCAAATCGACTATCATTTGCTTTGGACAGGCTGCGAAATATTACTTGAAAGCATGGTGTTCATTACAAGTTAACAGCAATTGTCACGATCAAAAAATTAAATTTCACCATGTATTGTAATCTCATGACACCCTTAAGTCTCAGAGGAATCCCGATGCTGAAATATGCATCAGCCCAAACAGATGTTCAGAAAGAACCAACAACACTTGATCCGATGGGATATTATTCATCGTTCTGAAGGAACAAAACTTCGAAATGCAGGAAAATATTAATTCATTATGCATTCAGAAGAAACGCCAAAAACCGAAGTTAAAGAAAAGTGAAATACACTTGAAAATGTTCTTACTAAACCAACTTCCAGGTTATGAACAGTTACGTCGTTAAATTCGTTAATTCCACAATATCAAACAAATTAAAAGGAAATCTTTCCAAATTTCTATAAGTACGACTACAATTAAAAATCCGTCTACCTATACTTGTCCTATTAAACCGAACTACAAGTGATCGGTAGATCAACGTCTCTCATAAATAATGTGAATAAGGAAAAATGAAAATAAAATATATTAACAGTTGACGAATCGAAACCGCATTCGAAGTATAAATCCCACATAAATCAACTAAGTATCAACATACGGCACTATCATAATATTCCGGACACCCGAACAATAAATCTTAACGTAAAGAAAAAGAAACAAATAGAAACGAAAGTTCATCGAACTTGAACACACGCGGCTAAGCAGTAGGGATCATTCACCATTAGCCAGGTTTCCACGTGCGACAACCCTTACATTAATGCCCCTACTGATGCATCGCTATTACGGGAGAACCTTCCGGCTAGTAAGAATTACACCGAAACATGGCCTAAATAGTGCGTGCTAATATCTTCCACACTCTTATCCACTACTGCAAACACTAACATTGTTAAAGTCGATTCGCGCAAATGTCTAACCTACGACTCGGCTATGTACAGACGGTGTCCTAATCCTGTCGTCGAGTCAACGTTACTGTGTCTACTCATCCATAATGATAATTATAACACACGTGGCATCATAAATCTGTCGTGTCTACACATCACTCACGCTGCCAGGCGAAATCGAAACTTTAAAACAATGTCCGGACATTTCACTCTGATCCTCGTTGAATCTCTAACACATGAAGTGAAATTCGCTATAGAAATGAACTCGAATCAGGAAATATTACTGTGTCTATTTGTTACAATAAACCGTGAAAGCGAAATTAAACAACATGCTCGAATAGTATAAGCTATTACTCGTTACAATTTAAACACATGCTGTGAGGTTTGCTAAATAAAATTAAACTCAAATCTCGTTTTATATTACGTAATATCACTGAAAATAATAATCAAAACCATCACGATATTCACGGTATAACTCGAGTTTGAGGTTCCAACTGACCTGCCAAGTCACCACTCCAAACATAATTCATCGTGAACTGTCCAGTGAAGTAACTTCCCATCAACCTATGCAAGCAAAACTCTAATTCTAATCAAAATTCATTTTCCGCACCCGCAATGTTTCCAGTCAGCTATGTTTCATCTCGTAAACATACAGAATAGAATTCAACTTACAATAATTAAGTATTATCTTGACCGAGTGTCAAGATGCATTTTGTTCGTGGGATCGGCTATTACAAAATGCACTTAGCTGGCATGAAATACATTCGTCACCTAGACTTAACTGCCGTCACCTACGGTCTTATATAAAATGGTAATCATAGGAGAACATCAACTTGTACTTAAAATAGGCGTTACGAAGCAATCACTTGGATTTGACAACCCTTACATTCTTCAATCGTTCGGGATTGCTACAGGATATCGCTCCTCTCATACAACCAGTCTCAGATACATTATACCTAAACCTATACACCATGTCACAAAAAATCCTTTCCATCAAACTACAGGGCCTCTTTCTTCGGCGTCCTGCTTAATCTACAACACTCATAAAATACAGGCTAACTCTGCCTTTAACATCTTCTTAATTAGTCTCATAATATTTCACTTCCATTACAATCCATTTTCTTCTTGCTTTTTAAATACAAGTGATCCCAAGACCAAAGAACTTTATAATGATCTCACAATTAACATGTCGAAAATTTTTCCGGACGTCAGGAGCAAAATAACATGAGATGATTTGTTTATAACATTAATACACGGTCACGCAGTTGAAATTCACCAAAATGCGGAACATGATCATACTTCACTGGATTTCGACATAAACTGCAAATCGTCATCGCAACATACTTAACTACACACACCACATATACAACGCGATATTATGGTTTATTCATTTATTAATTACTTTAAAGGGACAATCATATACATCTCCAACTACAGAACATAATGTTTAAATTAGACAGACCTGTAATTGTGCCGCTTTGCTTGGCATGATCTCAGCTTCATCTTGCGCCAGCCACCTCTGAGCTTAGCCCCTCATAATTGCAGGACAAATTCTTCGCTTAAATACCACCTTATAAATACACTGATTCTGCACTCGTCTTGAAGCAACACACGTTGATTTACTTTATGGAACTTCACACTAAATGTTATTCTGTACACATATATAACAAACCGCCCAGCCTCATGTCCAGAATTGGACTAATGCAGTTCATGGAAATTTTCAACTCCTTTTCCTCCAGGTGTCCCAAAGATGTAAATGACCGTCAGACCAAAACCTTATCTCTGCCATACTACAACAGTATTCCCTTACCGATCATCAAAATAACATTGTCCGCAATAATTTCCATGAGCTATCTATGAATCTGCTGTCCGTCTACGCAGAAGTTCATGAATCCTACAATTATTAACTTATGGTTCTTCTCCCGACAGGGATGGGTGTCGTAAATACAATGTTTCAATATCTAAGTTGTCTTCGCTCACCATTACCACTTGGTAAAATATTCATCCCTCAAGCCAACTGGCTTTACAGATTCTCCAAGTCTGTTTCGCACACTTTATCCTCTTCTTAATGTCACGTGACGTAGGTTCACCCTCTCGTAAAAATTAAATGATGACTGACACTCTTAGTTGAGGAGGGGGTATTTATGCCTTATCTAGGGACGCTCTGTTTGGCGTTATCTACTATTGTGCAATCATTCCATTTGATGACCACTGGACCGATTTATTTGAAGACTCACTCGTTGAACGGTAACAAAATGTACCGTTTAATAATAGGTTTATTATAAAAATTTTGCTATTTAATGTACGCGTTCAGAGATTAACGGATTCAAGCAAGTGGCCATCCAGTTAGGGCCGCGCAGCTGTGAGCTTGCATTCGGGAGTTAGTGGGTTCGAACCCTACAGTCCTCAGCCCTGAATATGGTTTTCCGTGGGGTGTACCTTAATTAAGGTTACGGCCACTTCCTTCCCACTTCTAGGGAATTCCTACCTCATCGTTGCCGTAAGATCTATCTGTGGCGGTGCGACGTAAAGCAAATTGTAAGAATAAAACTTTAACGGCACACTTAACACAGAAGATGTGTATCAAAATGCACGTAACAGATTACCTATTTACTTTGTCCACGGCTGAACGCCTAGCCAACATCGAAAGCTAATAAGCTAATAAGAGCTGAACGCGTAGCCAACATCGAAAGCTAATAAGAGCTATGGACTTCGTAGCGTTCTAAGAAGCACGTTGGGAACCTCAAACGAGTTGCTGGTTATTCCCTATACCGTGCATGGGCAGATGGAAGATGCAATAACCACCTGATCCATTTATCTCACCCGATAATGTCATGGTCTCAGCTAATCTGCGATGAGCTTCCGTACAGCGTACAATATGATTGCGTCTTATACAGCAGTAATTGATCGGCATAGTGCGTTTAATGGCATCTGAATTAACATCATTATAGACTGTTATGCCTTTCAGCGTTCAGTCTTCAAACCTCTGTGAATTTACTAACATCCGCTACAATCCTCTATTTGTAACTAGTTCTTGGCCTTATTTAGTTCTATACCTCTTATCTTTAAATCGTTAAAAACTGATTCTAACCATCGTCGTCGTGGTCTCCTTCTACTCTTCATACCGCCCATAAGAGAGTCCCCTATTAAGATCAAGTCGTCAGCATAGGCCAGACTGCTCACTACATTTTCACCTAAATGAATCCCTCCCTGCCACTTAATACCTTTCAGCAGATGATCCATGTAAACTATGAACAACAGAGGTGAAAGAATACATCCATGTCTAACCTCTGTAAGTACCTCCCCCATTCGCCTCACATGATCCCACCACCGAAGCCGATTTACGCGTACATCTTCATCCGTTGAGTTCATTCCAAATTTATCCTTTATGTCCTCATTCAGCACACCTTCCTTCCTTTGTTCTCACCTGTTTGTACCAATAATCATTGTCGCTACTTGCATGTCTATTACTTCTAACTTACGAATAAGTTATCCAGAGTCCATCCAGCTTTCACTCCCGTAAAGCAAACTTGGTCTGAAAACAGACCGATGTAAAGAGTTTCGTCCGGCAGCTGACTTCCTTTTTACAGTTTTCTGTTGATCGCAACTACAAGCTCACTGCAATAGCTTTACTGCACTTTGATTCAATCTCATTTACTATACTAAGATCCTGAGGAGAACACACACAGTAAATACTTGAAATTATCTACCTGTTCCAGGTTTGTATCCTCAGTCTGATATTTTTGGATTACTTTCCTACTGACATGATTTTAGCCTTGGAAAGGCTAAGTTTTATACCATACTCATTGCACCTATTTTCAGGTTCCAAGATATTTGACTGAAGGCTTTGGGCAGAATCTGCTATTAAGATCAAATCGTCACCATAGGCCAGATTGCTCACTATATTTGAAGCTAACTGAATCCCTCCCTGCCACTTAATACCTTTCAGCAGATGATCCATGTAAACTATGAACAACAGAGGCGAAAGAATACAGCCATGTCTAACCTCTGCAAGTACCTTGAAACAAGAACTACCGGGCGAGTGCGCGCAGCTGTGAGCTCGCATGCGGGAGATAATGGGTTCGAACCCCACTGTCGGCAGCCCTGAAAATCCCCGTGGTTTCCCATTTTCACACAAGGTAAATGCTGGAGCTGTACCTTAATTAAGGCCACGGCCGCTTCCTTCCCATTCCTAGGCCTTTCCTATCCCATCGTCGCCATAAGACCCATCTGTGTCGGTGCGACGTAAAAAAAAAAAAAAAAAAAAAACAGGAACAAGAACTCATTGTACCATCAGTTCTCACTGCAGCCCAAATGTCAACATACTGTAAATATCTTTGACTGGTGTTAATAATCTGCCCTTAATTTCATAGTCCACCGGGCGAGTTGGCCGTGCGCGTAGAGGCGCGCGGCTGTGAGCTTGCATCCGGGAGATAGTAGGTTCGAATCCCACTATCGCCAGCCCTGAAAATGGTTTTCCGTGGTTTCCCATTTTCCCACCAGGCAAATGCTGGGGCTGTACCTTAATTAAGGCCACGGCCGCTTCCTTCCCATTCCTAGGCCTTTCCTATCCCATCGTCGCCATAAGACCTATCTGTGTCGGCGCGACGTAAAGCCCCTAGCAAAAAAAAAATCATAGTCCCCCAGGATGCTCAAAACGTTTATGTGAATTAAATATATTTTAATGCACTTCGCACCAATACTTTGAAGATTCGTGGGGCTGAACAGAGATTGAACTGAAATATCATCACACATTACAATGTCAGGAAAACTTCACGCATTTATTTTATTTAAAATCCTATAACTCTATTTGTAATGGAAGCAATCGAATTCTTGATCTTGTACTGCCGAACTAAAACAACATCGTGGTATGAAGAAATACGAACCCCACCTCATCTGTAGACAAACACTGTCCTACCTAGGACATTGCGTTCACTGACACTCTCAGTCATGTTCTCTTGATATCTGAAGCTAAGTTCAAAACTGCAAGTACCTTGAGACAAGAACTCATTGTACCATCAGTTCTCACTGAAGCCCAAATGTCAACATACTGTAAATATCTTTGACTGATGTTAATAATCTGCCCTTAATTTCATAGTCCCCCAGGATGCTCAAAACGTCTATGTGAATTAATTAATTGTGGCATTGTATAGAGGTCTGCTTAATTTTAAATGGGATTCCCTTTATGAACATAATAATGTAGACGTAGCTGTAGAGTCTTTTATACACATTAGTGTATTCTCTGATAGATACTACTGATCCTGTATCAACTGGCAGTAATAATAATGCATATTCTGTTAGGTTCACATTTGAAATAAAAATAAATTAAATTTAAATGTATCAATGAAGGTGAAGTTTAAGCTTCTAAAAAAGACCTATATATTCTATAAGCATGGTCTAATGTCATATATCGCAGCAGTTGAGAGCAACACAAAAGTGGACAGCGAATTGCGCTGCACATTCATAAACAATAAAAGGTGAAACATTGGAAAATGTGAAATAATGCTTTTTGAATCGGGCGAGTTTAAGGAGTGATGAGCCAAATATTGACGGTTATGCTCGGTACTTCTTGTCTGTATATACGCCAGAACAGGAAAAACACAATATTACCGGTAATCTACAGGCAATTTTCGAATTGTTATATATGTAAAATGCAGAGCTATGAACGATATATCAGTCGCAATTAAGAAATTGAAAGGAGACCATCTGCATGTACAGACTTAATCCATATGTATGTCATAAAGTGTTGCGGGGATGTTATAAAAAAACCATTGCATTTTATTTCTAATCAAGCACTTAAATTCAGTACTTTCCCTGCTGCTTGGGAAGCATCCAGCGTATATCCAATATTTAAATCCAGTTTCCGGTTACTAGTTAAGAGCACAACTCCTGTCAGAGTGTTATCCTCAGTAGGAAAATGAATCAAATTTTTACTTTGTAAATATATCGTTTCCCATGTAAAATCACGAGTGTCAGTATGTCAGCACACGGCATCTCGTCCCGAAGGTCAACATTTATAAACTCGGTCAATTTCTCACAGGTTATTTCTTAGATCTTTTTATAATGAAATTGAGGCTAATGTAATAGATTTTAAAAATGCGCTTGACAAAGTAGATCATGAGTAGCTTTTAAGTAAATTCAATTTGAAAGTAATATTGCCAACTTCTCTATATTTTCATTTTATACTTGAAACAGAGCACAGTACGTCACTAGGTGGAAATAGTGCTCTTACTTCTCAGGAATTCTACAAGGTCAAAATCTGGGTCTAGTACTGTTTTTGTTGAGGATCTCCCATATTACGTAAAACATTCCAGCTGCTTATTTTATCCAGATGATCTGAAATAATACAGGCTTATTATAACACAAAAACCGACATTTCTTCGTTGAGACATCAGTCCATAGACTGGTTTGATACAGCACCCCATGCCAACCTATCCTGTGAAAACATTTTCATTTCTACATAAACACTACATCATACATCCGCTCTAATCTGCATCTGATATTCGTATCTTGGCCTACCCCTACCGTTCTTACCACCTACAATTCTCTCAAAAACCAACTGTACAAATCCCGGGTGTCTTACGATGTGCCCTATTATTCTATCTCTTCTTCTGGTCAAGTTAAGCCAAATCGATCTCCTCTCACCAATTCGAT
The DNA here is from genome assembly GCF_040414725.1 of Anabrus simplex. Lineage (NCBI taxonomy): Eukaryota > Metazoa > Arthropoda > Insecta > Orthoptera > Tettigoniidae > Anabrus > Anabrus simplex. Next base: position 1,603,127,985 of record NC_090265.1, on the reverse strand, counting down.
TCAGTATCTCTTAATTCGTGATTCTATCCGCCCATCTCACCTTCAGCATTCTTCTGTAAACCACATTTCACAAGCTTCTATTCACTTTCTTTCTGAACTAGTTATCGTCCATGTTTCTCTTCTATACAATGCCACGCTCCAGCCTAAAATCATCAAAAACATCTTTCTAATTCCTGTATCAAAGTTCGAGGTGAACAACTTTTCTTATGAAAGGTCTTCATTGCTTGTACTAGTCTGCATTTTCTGTACTCCTTACTTCCATCATCATTAGTTATTTTACTACCCAAGTAACAATAGCCATCTACGTCCCTTAAGACTTATCTTCCTTATCTAATATTTCCTGCATCAACTGACTTTGTTCGACCGCACTCCATTACTTTTCTTTAGGAATTATTTGTTTTCATCTTGTATTCCTTCTCCAAGACTCTGTTTATACCATTCTGCAATTTCTCCAGATCTTTTGCAGAGTCAGATAAATTAACAGTATCATCAGCAAATCTCATGGTTTTGATTTCCACTTCTTGGACTTTGATTTCCTTTCCAAATTCCTCTTTAATTTCCTTTATCGCCTGTTCTATGTAAACACTGAAAAGGAGAGGGCATGGGATAAACTGCAGTCCTTTGTCACTCCTTTCTGGATCGCAGGGTCTTTTTCCAAGCCCTCGATTCTCATCACTGCAGACTGATTTTTGTATAGGCTGTAGATAATTCTCCTTTCTCGGTATCTGATCCCGATCACCTTCAGAATCTCAAACAGCTTGGTCCAACCAACATTACTGAATGACATTTCTAGATTCACGAACGCCATGTACGTGGGCTTGTCATTTTAATTCGGTCCTCTAAGATCAGACGTAAATTCAGGCTTGCTTCAATAGCTCCCACATTTCATCTGAAGCCAAATTGATCCTCTCCCAACTCAGTTTCAACTTGTCTTTCCATTCTTCTCTAATTATTCTAATACGTGCTAAAATTTTGCAAGCATGAGATACTAAACTAATGATACGGTAGTTTTCACACTGGTTAGCACCGGCTTTCTTGGGAACAGGTATAACAACATTCTGTCGAAAATCGGATGGCACTTAACATTAACATTAACATATATATATTTTTGGACTAGATTATGAGATTGGCCTACAATCGTTTTAATTTGTTGTTTATAAGATTTACTTATAACTTTTAAAAAATGGTATCAAAAACAACTTTAAATGTCACATTTTATTCCAATCTTATATGATTGATTATTGTAAGACAGTCTTAAATGTAACTATTATTTTTAAAGTTGTTCATAGTGCTGATGATGCCCGTTAAGAAGGGCGAAACATGTTCACAATTTTTCAATTATTTATGATCATTTAACCATAATAGTGGTAATTATAAGTATTGACTAGGTTGACATTAAACAAATATTTTTTAAAAATTATATGTAATCACTGTCGTCAATACGGACCAAATATGAAATTAATGACTTGTAAGTTTTCAAGTTCTCAAACCATTTTGGTGAGGACCAGCTCTGTTCAGATCATCCATCAATAGGGTGACGTAGCCAACATGATCAAGTGGACACGACTCTTCGAGAAGAACTGTGATTGTGTGTCTCTGCTTGTACTTGAATAGAGGGAAAACACACGGAGGTATTTGAACCGGACTTTATATTTAAAATACACCAACTCACGGGTACTCTGTTAGGTACGTTCGTACGTACTTCAAGGTCTCTCAAAGTCTCTGAAGTAATTTTAAGCAACATTTGATCATTGCAAGATTTCGGTAGGATGAGGACTTTTGGAACTGTGGAACTCCCGAGACGATCAAGATGTATAATTACTAAATCTATTGCAGTTATATAGATTATGTCGATCAGCGTTGTCCAATTTTTAATTGCTGTGTTTGGCTCCCACATGATTTGTCCTTCTTCTCCCTTCCCTGTTCTAGAATCGCCCTGTGAGTGGGAGTGGAATACATCCTCGGCATCATTTGCTTATCTTAAGAGGGTACTAAAAGAGGGGCAGAGGGCTTTCAAATTGGGAGTGTGGATTGACGACCACGTTTCACCTGGCTGAGTATGGCATTGATTCTACTTACCTGTGCAAGGCTCTTCACGTTCATCTTTCCTATCCGACCTCTCTTGGTCAACTCTTGTTCTCTTTTAACCTAAACGGTATCAGGTTGCTGAGGCCTAAGGAGTCTTTCATTTTCACGCCCTTCTTAGTCCTTCATTTTATGTTGCCCATACCTTCATTCTTCGTAAAGTCGGACCTGTTAACAGAGAATGGTTGCCTGAATATACTATTTCTTAAAACAGTAATCAACACCATCACCTGTCACAAAAAGTTCCTTACGGAGCAAGTTGCTGCGCAGTTTGGGCCACGTTGCTATCAACCTGCATTCTGTTGCCGCCGGGAGCCATGCAAATGATTTTTCATGGTTTTCCATTTTGACACCAGGCAAATACTGGAGTTGTACCTTAATTAAGGTCACGGCCGCTTCCTTCCCACACCTGGCCCTTTCTAATCACCTCGTCGCCGTAAGACCTATCTGTGTCGGTGCGCCGGAAAGCAAAAACTATAATTATAAATAAAATGGTAACGATCGTGTGTCTGTGCATTGACTGTTTTGGCGAAATTTTCCTTCAGTTACCCATTTCAGGTGTAATAATGATCATCTGCACATTTTTTACCTGTGGTGTATGTTTGTCGCTTTAATGTTTTGTCTGAGTTCTTATAAATTGAAAACTTTATATGTTTCTACCAAACTTCATGTTTAGAATCCACCTGCCCTTGGGTAGGTTTTAGGGCCAATACCTTTTTTTCTAAATCTAAACCGAAACCACGATTTTCCACTCCCACAAAATATACATACACAAAATGGAAATCTACCTGTCTTAATGGAAATCAATTTCTAAAACTTTTTTCTCATATGCATCATTTCGATAGTAGGATTCGTAAGGGATATATCATTGACGGACTGATTTTCAGTCTAAGTACTTGCGAACTTAACTAAAAAGCGGGTGGGGGTGCGTGAAAGGCAAGTTTCTTATATCTAGAAAAATACTCTAGATATTTCCGCCATATTTCATATTTATGATACACCTGTTCAAAGGTAGTTCTAGTGTACATACCATTTCAAATTCCCATAATTAATTGATTGTGGGTTTAAAGGGAACCGATACATTGATTTTTCTCTCCCACAAAATACACAAGTCCAACTTGAATGGAATTCCACAAACCTTAAAGAAATCTATTTCTGAACCTTTTCTTCTCATGTGTACTTATTCGATAGGAGAATTACTGAAGGAGATATCATTAACGAACGCATTTACATCTATGTCCACGCGGACATAGCTCAAAATGAGCAGATTTCTTATCTATAGAAATAACATCGTAACGATTACGTGTCTGTACATTGAAGGTTTTGGCGAAATTTTCGTTCAGTTGTCCGTTTCTGGTGTAATAATGTCCATCTGCATATTTTTTTAGCTTTGGTGTCCTTGCCTGTGTGTCTGTTTTTATAAGTTCTTATAACTTGAAAATTACTGGATATATTTCTACCAAACTTCCTATTTAGAATCCGCCTGTCCTTGGGTAGGCTATATCCGCGAAACGACAGGGGTTCGTAGGAAGATCTAGACAGTGATTTTACACTCCCACAAAATACGCATGGCTAATATTAACCGAAACCTATCAGCCTTAAGGGAAATCTATTACAAAAGCGTTTTTCTCATGAGCACCTTTTCGATAGGAGGATTAATAAGGGAGATGTAATTAACGGACTGCTTTTAAATCTTAGTCCCAGTGGAAGTAGCCCAAGAACGGGTGTAATTTTTAATTCAGGATTGTGTTATCAGGTGCTTATGACGTTAAGGTATCATTTGGAGTTAGCGTTTATAGAATGATCATTCCCAATATATATTTATTAAATTTTGTCTATCAAAAGACTGTTCATAACTTACATTTAAGAATATATTATTTCTGTTATATTATTTCGTATACACATTTATCGTACAATGGTAAATAATGAGAATGCTTACGAACACTTTGTGCATGCCACTTTAAGTTGGGTTATCGGGAATAACTAGAGAGCCATTTTAATGTTTTTGATTACGGATAATAAGGGAGGTTATCAGCAACGATGGGTTTCAAGAGTCTTCAGCTACAGCGCTACTCCAGTGGTGAGAGAGAAACAACAATATAGGGTCAAGAAGCGACTAGAATTTTGCACAACTTCAGATCAGGAACTTTACCGTACATTAAACTCCGTCATTGTCCTCATTCTTCCTCGACTTTGTTCATCACTATTGTAATTCACGTTACGTTGACGTTTATCATGCCGTGTAAAACTTTTGAATACCGACATATACACTAGTGTCCAAAAGTTAAGCATAATCACTAAACGGGGCCATACCGCCTGATAGGAATGTCAGACGGATTGCAGAACAAACGGAAGCTGACTCACACACCATATGTCATACAACGTGTCCAAAAAACAGTGTCAGAAAAGTTCTGATAGCTAAGGAACTAACAAAACTTGACAATGTCTTCCACAACAAAATATGCTGATAATAGGGTATATGGTTACCTCTATCGGCCACACATGCTTCGCAGCGACGTAGCATGCTCTCTATCAGATGGTCCAAGAGCTCTTGCAGCAGTCGATTCAATTCCTCCGAAAGGGCAAAGCGAAGGTCTTCGAGGGTCCTTGGTGAAGGCTGGGGGGATGCAATTCGCCTCCCCAATGCATCCCAAGCATGTTCTGTAGGATTCAGATCCGCAGACTTCGCTGGCCAGTTCATGCGATGAATGTATTCCCCAGCCAGAAATTCATCCACCATACCAGCGCGGTGTGGTCGGGCATTATTTCCGTTGAGAGGAAGTCTGGACCAACCGCACCTCTGAAGAGTCGAACATGTGGTCTCAGTACCTCACCCCCGTATCTCCGAGCGTTAACAGGGTTCCTCGGACCACCCATGAAGATGTGCAGGACCGTACGGCCAATCAACATCATGCCGTTTCACACCATGACGCCACTACCACCATACTGGTCCCGTTCCACGATGTTCCTGTGGTTGTATTGGCTACCCAGTGCTCTCCATGTTAATGTGCGACGGGAATCGTTCTGCAAACTGTAGCGGGATTCATCTGTGAAGAGCACATGCCTCCAATCATTCATGGTCCAGTTTCGAGGTTGACGGCTCCACAGTAAACGGGCCCGTCTCTGTGCTGGAGTGAGCGGGACGCACACCGCTGGACGTCGGGCAAACAGCCCTGCTGTTCTAAGCCTCCGGTGCACAGTTTGCGGGAAACGTCAACCGCTGAGACGGCTGCAAGCTCCGCCGGCAATTGTCTTGCAGGTGCACTCCGATTTCGTCGGGCGGTTAAGGACAGATATCGGTCCTGCTGTGGGGTAGTTACCCTTGGTCGACCTGGTACTGACCCTCGACTAACATCTCCTGTGTGTCAAAATCATCTCCAAAGCCTGGAAACGTCACTTTGTGGCACATTCAAGAATACAGCGACTTCGATCTTTGGCCTGCTTCCAGGCGGCCGAGAATTGTACCCTGCAAAACGGGGTCCAAATTGCGTCGTTGTGCCATTATGTTGCCAAGTTCACAACGAGGCTACACGCCGCACACTATAACAAGGCAAACACGACTGAGGGAATATGGGGAGCAGGCACTAGCTGTGTTTACCTTGCGGTTACGCCGCCAGTCAAAGCAGGGAACACTCCTTTCCTATACAGAGCGAACACGTAAGGTTGGTAGGTGCATATGTCGTGCGATTTGCGATCTATTTCCTGTTGCCCTGCTTACTCGTAACTTATGCTTAACTTTTGGACAATAGTGTAAATTCGCATAAATTCATGAAGAAAATCAATATTCCATTACAAATTCCTTGCGATGAACGAGTACACATGCTAGTTTTAACCAGAGTTCCTTGTCACCCCCACTCCTACACGTTCCATTTCCTGATGAAAATCTTCCTTACAACTGTGTACTCGATCAGTTGTAGTGAGGTACTGACAGAGACAGTCCATGCCTCAAAATTAAGCACAGGGTCTGCAGAGATGTAAGTCACTGATATCGTAATTAACTGACTTGTCATCGAAAAATACATTTTGCTAGATGTATTTAATATTGCACTCAGACTCCATCTCCATCGTTGACAGTCCTGAAGATGCCTGGCTGTAGACAGAATACCTCAATTAAGATCATGGTCGCAACCTTCCCAATCCTAGTCGTCCTCTCTTTCATTGTCACCGAAACATTTTAGATGTTGAGACGTCCAACATAGAATCCTATACATTACAAATAGTGTACCGAGATTACAAGAATGTTCTATACCGCGACAATGACATTCTGATAGGTCACGGTGTTCGGCGGTTGACTTTGAAGTTAAGCATTGCATTAACCATCTTAGCTTGCATCTGTGAAACAATGGATATCTGTTCAAGGTCTGTGGACCTTTCATTTCATCATATCTTAACCACCCACGCGTAACACTGTAATAATTCTTAGCCAGAATCAATTCACGTGACACTAATGATAGTGTGAAGCCACCAGCAATTTCCAGATATTTCATTACCCGGCACGGAGTGTGTTTTTCAACGTAAGGTGCACGAAGGACGACAACGGATCTAGAGGTGATGATGGTGGTGATTATTGCTATAAGAGACAAAAGAACGAGACTTTAGTCCCTGGAATAGCGTTTGAGGAAGTAACAGAAACTGTTCTGGCCCATTAAACAGTGAGAGTATAGGAGAAATAGGAGAATGGCTTCCATCGACCCTCCAAACTAATACATAAAGCTCAGAGAGCAGTTTAACAAGATGGAAATAATAATAATAATAATAATAATAATAATAATAATAATAATAATAATAATAATAATGGCACTTGGGTTGCGCGGATTGAGTCACGTTGCTATCGACTTGCATTTTAGAAATACTGGGTTCGAACCCCACTGTAGGCACTCCGAAGATGGTTTTCCTTGGTTTCCCATTTTCATACCGGGCAAATGCTGGGGCTGTATCTTAATGAAGGCCACGGTCGCTTCTTTCCCACCCTTAGCCCCCTCCTAATCCGTCGTCGCCATAGGACTTAACTGTGTCGATGCGACGGAAAGCAAATTGCAAAAAGATTATGGCCCTCAGATTTAAAAATTGTAGACCTATATTTATCAGATAATTTTTTCGTCATTTTCTGCCATATTTTTTTTTTTTCATTATCTTCAATTTTCCTTCATTTTTATGTAAAGTTCAGCCATTCATTTTATTACTTTTGTATTTTAAGATAATTATATTTGTTCCGCCTTATTATTTAATTGTTTTCAAGCATTTATGAATACTTATGAATATCATCAAAGCTTTGAATACGCGTTAATACTCAAACATCAGTTGCTTCAGTTCCTTTCGTAAACTGGGAAATTAACCCATTATTGTTAAAATTTTGTACAATCCTTATCCCCAGTGGTTTTTTTTTTTGCAAGAATAACATGTCAAAAACAGGGCTAAAGTATGTTTTAAGTTTTGCATATATTATTATTATTATTATTATTATTATTATTATTATTATTATTATTATTATTATTATTATTATTATTATTATTATTATTATTATTATTATTATTATTACATGAAATGGCGTATGGCTTTTAGTGCCGGGAGTGCCCAAGGGCAAGTTCGGCTTGCCATATTCAGGTCTTTTGATTTGACTCCTGTAGGTGACCTGCGCGTCTTGATGAGTTGAAATGACTTTGAAGACGACATATACACCCAGCCCCGTGCCAGGGAAATTAACCCATTATTGTTAAAATTCCCGACCCTGCCTGGAATCGAACCCGGGACCCCTTTGACCAAAAGCCAGCACGCTAACTGTTTAGCCAAGGAGCCGGCCATTATTATTATTATTATTATTATTATTATTATTATTTGATGTCACTTAAATTGCATTTGCGCCATTACAAATTAAATATACGTATTCAGTATTTTAACTGTATGGAAGTTTTCAATGACATTATTTCTTGCTCACTTTATGTCGCTTTTTTTTGTTGTTGAATTTTAAGTCATATTTTAAGACGTTTTATACAGTTTTTAGACCACTAAAATCCGGATCCTGATAACAATATATGTTGCCGGACAATGGAGGTTAACGCTAAACAATGAGTTATACTAGGAAACAGAAGGAATTGTGGAGTCGATGAGACAATCTCATTTTTACGCTTACATCCTCAAGATAAATAGAGACAGGCTAATTCGAAAGATTCTGACGCACTTTGAGAAGAGAAGGTTGTTTGTCTCAAATGGAGATGCCTAGTGATACGGAACATATTGGTATCCTGCGGAAAAGTTTATTCTGTAATGCACTAATTTCTTCCACTATTGGCTTTGATGTTCTTTAATTTGTTTCCATATTTTGTTTCTTCATTCTCTCCAAAAGTCCGCACTTAAAATCTGATATCATTTCTTTGATCCTAAATATATTTCTCTTTGATACCCATTCGGACCCATTCGGACCAGTTCGGACTTGAAAAACCTCATTAAAGATTATCCGAGGAGGACACCGATAGGCGCGTGGAATGTGAAGATTGTATGCTCTCGTGGCGCTGCGACTGGCCGGATCTGTATCGTAACGTTATTTGGGATGAGGTAAGTCTCCATGTTGGTGATTATTGGGCAGAAAACAACATAGATGAAACAGTGGTGAAAGTGCAAAAGCGACTAAAGGTGACTGCTTGGTGTGGAATTATGTTGGAGCGTGTTATTGGTCCTATCCTTTAAGAAACGCCATGAACGCTTAGCGTTATTTGAACAGGAGTTGTGGCCAGCGGCCTCCCAATTAGGGATGGGCACTGTCCCTGTTCCGGCACACTGTGCCGGTGCACAGTTATGTTCCGTAGTTCCGTAACACCGAGTGTCAGTTGTTTCGAAACAGTCCCAAGCGAGACCGAGACAGTGACTCGCTGTCCCGTCAGAAGCGCCTCTATGCACTTTCCTTCGCCCTTCGCTTACTAGCTGACAGCGTGCCGCCACGTGCTGGAATGTTCTGTGTTCTGTCAAATCCTCTTTGTTCTATGAGTCCCAATGCACTGGCCACTCGCGTTCGGTACATGCGAATCACTTAATGTGTTCAGTTTTCTTTTCAACTCTTCTCTAGGAGTGTTTTCATTGAAGTCTAGTAACATGTATTCCGTACAAAAAACAGTAAAATTTGCAAAATTTCACACCGGAGTTCTGTTTGTGATATTTGTAAACACATCTACAGTCGGTGTAATCGTGACAGGTGTATTTCAGAATGAATGAAAACATTCTTATCCTAGAAGCAACACTTAAACTTGGTGCGTATTTCAGAGTTCCGACTGCTTTTTCACATACCACGAAGCTTTATCCTGGCCTTAATTATTCACAGTACAGACGAGTACATTTCAACTGGTAAAAATGTCCTTGAAATTATTACTTTTAAACACCTGTACTGTCGCTGTAATCGCGATATCTGTACTTCATTTTGACTGAAAAATCTTAACCTAAAAGAAGCCTTTAAACGTGATTATTGGGCGCGAATTTCAGTGTTCCGGCTGTTCCTCCACATTCCTTGCAGCTGTACACTGGCCACAACTACACAGCAGTCCAGTAGAGACACTTTACCGCTGACGTGGAGTATGTCATGTTGCTCCACGAACTTACAGTTCCGTGTGCTGTGTGCCGGCATAGTGTACCGAAGCACTCCACCTCAAGTTCCTAATGTTTCGGAACAGCTGATTGTTCCGGTCTGCCCAACCCTGCACACCCATTGAGACAGCGCTGAATTCAGCAAGATCGCTCACCACCCCACTGTACTTCACACATATCGTGCCTAACTGGCTGAACGAACACTTTCCGCGGCGTTGGCCTCCCCGAATTCGAAATCTAAAGCCATGCAATTTATTTCTGTGGGGATGGTCCAAGGAAGAAATCTACCAAACTCTGACGGCACAACAGTAGGGGCAGAGTGGCTGTTCCTTATCTAGAGGCCGCGGATTTAATACCTAGCTGGCTCGAAGATTTTAACCCTGGACAGCGCCAGAACAAGGTTCACTCAATATTGCGAGGCCATTTGAGGAGCTGTCTTGTACCACAGCAAGTAGAACCTGCCGAGAAATCCAAAAAGTATAGCTGATAAAATCGTCAAGTTGACTACGTGACAATACACTATATGCGTAATATGCAGGCTATGTGCGTGGGCAGCAGGTTCTTTCACTACCAAAAGCCTTAATGGGCTGGTTCAGTTTTTTGGTATGGCCTTATAATGTGAATAATCATTAAGTATATCTTTCAGCAGTCTGATTTTATGCTATTAGAATGTATAAGTCCTAATTTTCAAATCTATATATTTATTTATATCTATATCTATATCTATATCTATATCTATATCTATATCTATATCTATATCTATATCTATATCTATATCTATATCTATATCTATATCTATATCTATATCTATATCTATATATATATATATATATATATATATATATATCTACATGTTTGTGGGTTACTGTAGTCACGTCCTAGTTCGTGAACCATGGGCAACGGCTGAGTGGCCTAGTAAGTGGTCCTGAGAGTCGGGATACCAGTTACTATGGAATGGGAGTGGGCATCTCGGACATATTCTGAGTCCTGGCCCTCTTTGTGCTCAGGCGGCTAGGACTATACAATCCACCGGTGGTCCATAACCCGTTAGAGGAGAGATCCTCACTTGGACTATGTGCAAGTAGGGTAGCATCCTGCTTCATGAATTTACCGAGCTCAGAACATTTTAAGCAAGCCTCGGACATATGGGAGTAACGGAGTCCTACTCCCATTTGACAGGCGAGGGACTCCTTGGAAACAACTTGGCGAACGAAATGGAATTTGATGGGGAGCTATCAATATTAATGGGGCTTATGGAAGAAAGAAAGTAGAACTGGCTGAGTCAGCAAAGAGGATGCATCTCGATGTGCTAGGAGTAAGTGATATTCGGGTAAGGGGAGATAACGAGGAAGAGATAGGAGATTATAAAGTGTACTTGACGGGTGTTAGAAAGGGAAGGGCAGAGTCTGGGGTAGGGCTCTTTATCAGGAATACCATTGTACAGAACATAGTTTCTGTTGGGCACGTAAATGAGCGAATGATGTGGGTAGATTTATCAGTTGGAGGAATTAGGACTAGAATTGTGTCCGTGTATTCACCATGTGAGGGTGCGAATGAGGATGAAGTTGACAAGTTTTATGAAGCATTGAGTGACATCGTGGTCAGGGTCAACAGCAAGGATAGAATTGTGCTAATGGGCGATTTCAATGCGAGAGTTGGGAATAGAACTGAAGGATACGAAAGGGTGATTGGTAAATGTGGGGAAGATATGAAGCTAATGGGAATGGGAAGCGTTTGCTGGACTTCTATGCTAGTATGGGTTTAGCTGTTACGAATACATTCTTCAAGCATAAGGCTACACATGGGAGGCTAGGGTACCAGATCCACAATAGACTATATCTTGACAGACTTCGAATTCAGGAAATCTGTTAGGAATGTACGAGTTTTCCGCGGATTTTTCGATGATACAGACCACTATCTGATCTGTAGTGAACTAAGTATCTCTAGGCCTAGGGTAGAGAACGTGAAATCTGTCTGCAAACGAAGTAGGGTAGAAATCTCCAGGACGAGCAAATTAGACGGAAGTACATGGATATGATTAGTGAGAAGTTTCGAAACGTAGACAGTAAGCAGGTTCAGGATATAGAAAGTGAATGGGTGGCATACAGGGATGCTGTAGTTGAAACAGCAAGGGAATGCCTAGGAACAACTGTGTGTAAAGATGGGAAAAGGCGAACATCTTGGTGGAATGATGAAGTGAGAGCAGCTTGTAAACGTAAAAATAAGGCTTATCAAAAATGGCTCCAAACAAGGGCCGAGGCAGACAGGGAGTTGTATGTAGATGAAAGAAACAGAGCGAAACAAATAGTTGTTGAATCCAAAAAGAAGTCCTGGGATGATTTTGGTAACAACTTGGAAAGGCTTGGTCAAGCAGCTGGGATACCTTTCTGGACAGTAATAAAGAATCTTGGGAAGGGAGGGGAAAAAGGAAATGAACAGTGTTTTGAGTAATTCAGGTGAACTCATAATAGATCCCAGGGAATCACTGGAGAGGTGGAGGGAATATTTTGAACATCTTCTCAATGTAAAAGGAAATCATTCTGGTGGTGTTGTGAACAGCCAAGCAAATGGGGAGGAGGAAAATGATGTTGGTGAAATTATGCTTGAGGAAGTGGAAAGGATGGTAAATAAACTCCATTGTTATAAGGCAGCAGGAATAGATGAAATTAGACCTGAAATGGTGAAGTATAGTGGGAAGGCAGGGATGAAATGGCTTCATAGAGTAGTAAAATTAGCATGGAGTGTTGGTAAGGTACCTTCAGATTGGGCAAAAGCAGTAATTGCACCTATCTATAAGCAAGGGAACAGGAAGGATTGCAACAACTATCGAGGTATCTCATTGATTAGTATACCAGGCAAAGTATTCACTGGCATCTTGGAAGGGAGGGTGCGATCAGTGGTTGAGAGGAAGCTGGATGAAAACCAGTGTGGTTTCAGAGCACAGAGAGGCTGTCAGGATCAGATTTTCAGTATGCGCCAGGTAATTGAAAAATGCTACGAGAGGAATAGGCAGTTGTGTTTATGTTTTGTAGATCTAGAGAAAGCTTATGACAGGGTACCGAGGGAAATGATGTTCGCCATACTATGGAATTAAAGGCTGATTATTAAAAGCAATCGAAGGCATTTATGTTGACAATTGGGCTTCAGTGAGAATTGATGGTAGAATGAGTTCTTGGTTCAGGGTACTTACAGAAGTTAGACAAGGCTGTAATCTTTCACCTTTGCTGTTCGTAGTTTACATGGATCATCTGCTGAAAGGTATAAAATGGCAGGGAGGGATTCAATTAGGTGGAAATGTAGTAAGCAGTCTGGCCTATGCTGACGATTTGGTCCTAATGGCAGATTGGGCCGGAAGCCGACAGTCTAATATCTGGGAACTAGAAAATAGGTGCAATGAGTATGGTATGAAAATTAGCCTCTCGAAGACTAAATTGATGTCAGTAGGTAAGAAATTCAACAGAATTGAATGTCAGGTGGGTGATACAAAGCTAGAACAGGTCGATAATTTCAAGTATTTAGGTTGTGTGTTCTCCCAGGATGGTAATATAGTAATTGAGATTGAATCAAGGTGTCGTAAAGCTAATGCAGTGAGCTCGCAGCTGCGATCAACAGTATTCTGTAAGAAGGAAGTGAGCTCCCAGACGAAACTATCTTTACATCGGTCTGTTTTCAGACCAACTTCGCTTTACGGGAGCGAAAGCTGGGTGGACTCAGGATATCTTATTCATAAGTTAGAAGTAACAGACATGAAAGTAGCAAGAATGATTGCTGGTACAAACAGGTGGGAACAATGGCAGGAGGGTACTCGGAATGAGGAGATAAAGGCTAATTTAGGAATGAACTCGATGGATGAAGCTGTACGCATAAACCGGCTTCGGTGGTGGGGTCATGCGAGGTGAACGGAGGAGGATAGGTTACCTAGGAGAATAATGGACTCTGCTATGGAGGGTAAGAGAAGTAGAGGTAGACCAAGACGACGATGGTTAGACTCGGTTTCTAACGATTTAAAGATTTAAAGATAGAACTAAATGAGGCCACAACACTAGTTGCAAATCGACGATTGTGTATGTATGTATGTATGTATGTATAAATAAAGTTGTAGGGGGTCCGCTGTCTGTAATTTCATTTGTTTTGCCAATGTTTCAGATATTTATCCGTGTCTGTTTGTCCATTTGTTCCACGATCATGGTGAAGGGGCTGGATAGGTCTCGAACAAACTTCGTATTTAGAGTATGATCATCTAGGAGAAGGTTTTGATATGCAAATGGTTTTAAAATCAAGAATAGGTTTGGGATTTATTGGAAAATCGGAACTGTTTTATTCCGTTTTATCTTTTACTATTAATTTTCTGTAAAATCCGTGGACTATATTTGAAACACCCTTTATTATAAACAACTTTTGTTATGTACATAAGTTCGCTTAATCGTTAAATCACGGAGAAGATTACTATATTTTGCGGGTTTCATGCTTTGCATAGAGTGACCGACAGACCGACAACTAACCCACAGGTTACCATGGGAACACGTCTTGCTGCTAGCCAGCAGGCAGGTAACGTATTGCAATTTTCGTCATCATTCCTGTAAACTCGTGGTTAATCCTTGGGTAGAAAGCGAAAGAGACGTCAAGCTGCCATTCTGCAGGATATTGGCGGAATACCGTTGGAGGTTACAATCGTCCTCGAATAGCGCTAAGGGAGACTATTGATATTAGAACAATACCGCGGAGTGTAGTCCATTATTTCACACCTTTAGGAGTTTTCTGACATGTCCTATAATTTTTACTGTATTTCTCTTCTACCTCTGTTTTCTGCTATAATTTCTTGCCTTTGTCTTGCCTCTTTAGGCTTAAGTAAAAACACAGTAAGTCATCTTGTTATACCTAAGAATCCCTGTGTCAATTGCTCTTCCGTTATCACTTTCTTATATCCGTAACTCATATCATCACAATTTAGTGAGGGACATTTCATTTTCCAAAATATCCACTTGGTACTTGCATATTTGTCATAATCGACTGTCATCGGTATAATCCTATTTTCTATTCATTCCAACGTTCTTAACTGCATTACTTTCTCCCTGAATTACTCCGTATGTATGCGAGTGATAATCCCGAAACCTGGACTCTCTTTTCTTTGAGACAAAAATCTATTTTTTTGCTACTTGTTTTACGTACCAACACCGATAGGTCATATGGCGACGATGGGATAGGAAAGGGCTAGGAGTGGGAAGGAAGCGGCCGTGGCCTTAATTAAGGTACAGCCCCAGCATTTGCCTGGTGTGAAAATGGGAAACCACGGAAAACCATATTCAGGGCTGCCGACAGTGGAGTTCGAACCCACTATCTCAAGGATGCTAGCTCACAGCTGCGTTCTCCTAACCGCAGGGCCAACTCGCCCGGTAGAAAATAAATCTAAGCTGTTCAAATGTATAACTTTTGGCCGCGGAAAATATCGAAATATGGATACAATTTTAATGGCGGTGCAGACCTTCGTTTCGTGATAATTGGTGGCTAAACGGTAAGTTGCATTACAAAACAGATAGCACAATTGCCATTCAATTTGGAGAGATCTACAACTTTGGTCCTATGACCTTCCGTCGTATCTCTAACCCTTATACTTTATGAGGAGCTGCATTTCTCGATTATGATCAAATCTCTCTAACTCGATTGTGACTATGATTAGGAAAAGGGCCCTGTCTTTATAATTAAAACTCTCCATCTCTACTGTGAATGGCAGTTGTCTAGTGAACCTGCCTTTATAGTAGAAACTCCCAAACTCCATTGAGGTTGGCATGAGGAAATGTGGCCTGTCATTATTATCAAAACTTTACTAATGCGTAAGTTACATCGAAAACAACATATGTTTTGTTTCTCGGATAGCGCTAAGAGACACATCCAATTTAATACAATCTTACTCACTCCCTGTGCAGTAATTTACATAGAAATCCGTAGAGGCCTACTAGTTAGAATACCGTAGCGAAGCACGGGTACACAAGCTAGTATAGCTGTAAATAAGATCGTTATTGTCTAAAAGGTAAAGAAAGCAAAGTCATTTCCGTACAGGCCATAAAGGCCCTTGGAGGGGTAAAGGCTTCCACTATCCGTAACCTCGTCACTCGATGGGGTAGAGTGGTTAGCTCTACGCCCGGCCGCCTTTGCCCCCAGGAATTAACCTGGTACTCATTTTTTGGGTAGGCTAAGTGAACCTCAGGGCCATGTGCACCTCCGGAAGTGAAAATCTCGTTTCTCAAATTTTACGATTTCCTGCCGGGGATTCGAACCCACGTCCTTCTGGGCGGACCGAGTACGCCTTTACCGCCTCGGCCAGGCAGCCCCTGACTGTAACAGGTAGGCCTACATTATTTTAACACTCGTAGCGATTCCTAAGACTGAATTTACGATATCGCGGCTGTTGATTCATTTCACAGGCTTAGGGCATATTTACTCATTTATTAGGACTTTTGATGTAATTAAATGCATCAACTCTCAATATAAACTCTGACTCTTAACAACAGTCTGTACTGGTTATGGGTAAAATTACACCAAGTTTAATTCCTCTAAATCGCTGTTGTACTTACTCTTTGAACAATATTCACAACCACCACCACCACCACCACCACCAGCACCGTTGTTGTCTGGAATCAAACCTCTCAACGTTAGTTACTCTTCCTATTATAAAGCACGTTTCCGAGTTCGCAGATGAAAGAAATGTATGCTAGAGACAGTATCTTCCAATATCGAAACCATTATTGAGACTGTAACTTAGAATATAAGTGGAAGCCAACCTTTGGACCGTAGCTTAGGAGGCAGGTGGAACCACGTTCATGTCAGCACTTTAGAAATACGCGGAAGGTTTTCTCACTACGAAAGCTTCGGAGACTGGTTGAAGCCATGCTAGTGACTGTTTTGAAATCATATGGAAGGTTTTTCTTACAATAGATCGAAGGTTGTTGGAAGGTTTTCTCACGGGAA